>NC_080202.1:16972196-17275227 GCF_030028045.1 Hippopotamus amphibius kiboko
AAAATGCTTGGAAAAGTTTTCCAGACTCATTATTCTTCTCTGGGGTGATTTTCAAGGCCAACAGAGCCAGGGGCCTCAGGCTCCAGGAGGTGATTCAAGTGGCCCAGCAGACATGCAGGTGCTTCCTCTCTGCAGGGTGTGTGTATGTGTGTGTGTGTATGTGTGTGTCCATCCCAGGGCAGGACTCTCCCTAGATCTTTAGAGCCAGTAGGGCATCTAGCCATTCCCTAAATTCAACCACTTCTTTTGGGGGATGTGGAAACCAAGGCCGTAGGGACATGAGTCGTGTGAGGTCACACCATTCTCCAGAGATAAAGGAGGAAGTGGCCAGGGACTCTGAGATGATCTCACCTGCACCCTAGCACTGGCTCCTGCAGCTGGGTGGAGGTCACTCTCACGATGGCACAGCCACTAGACAAAGATCGCGCAGGTGGCCTGCCCAGCATTGGTCCTCACCTGGGGCCAGGCCCTGTGCTTTTTTTACATAGGTTATGTCATTCCATGTACTCCTCACCCTCATCTTCCAAAAGAGGCATTTTAATCCACATTTCAGATGAGGAAACTGAAGCCAGGTGTGTTTTATTTCCCACAGCCCCGTGCTGGTCCTATTTCTATTATCATGATTGACATTCTGAGCACGTGCTTTGTACCAAGCACTTTCTAGACACTTCACATACATTAAGTCATTTTGTCCTCATTGAGGCAGATACTAGGACTAGCCCTATGTTATAAATGTGGTCCCTAAGGCACAGGGTTTAAGTAATTTGCTCAAGGTAAAAAACAAAAACAAACAAAAACAAGGGGAGGAGTCAGAAATCCAACATGCAGTGAGGGTGGGGAAGTGAGAGGGGGAAGGGAGGAAGGCCCCTGAAGTCTGCACCCATGAGCACGTGACCACTGTGGGCAACTGGGGTCACTCCCACCAGGACCCTCTGAGGGGCTGCATGGAGCACACGTCAGGATTCGGCAGAGGGGTAAGGATGCTCCCTGTTGGCTGAGGGTCGCACCTGGGGGATTGGCAATTCCTTGGTACCTCTGAGCTGCCCCTGGGTGGGCTCCACATCCAGGGAATGTTCTGAGGCAGAGATGCAAGAAGCTACCTTCCTAAGGCCGCTATCGGCAGGTGACTCCAGGTGGCCCAGGGGGCACAAGCCGGGGAGCTTCTGCTACCATGAATTAGGCCAGACTCATCTGTGCTCAACAAATGTTCATTCACTTCCCTACTCTCTACAGGTTTTGTGGTTTTGTTTTTGTTTTGTTTTGTTTTTGTTTTTGTTTTTACCCAGGCATTCCTGGAAATCAAGAAAACTGATATCATTAAGTGTATGTCAAAATGTGATTTGCTTTCATAACACCATGAAATTTTCATATTAAAAAAATTCACAGATTAGAAAACTTGCTTTGTCCGATCACCACCCCATTATTACTTCATAAATATCATCGTCTCTATGAATGTTTATAGCACTATTCACAATAGCCAAAAAGTGGAGGCAACCCAGAAGTCCACCAATGGAGGAATGGATAAGCAAACTGTGGTATAGTCATACAATGGAATATTATTCAGCCATAAAAAGGGACGAAGTACTGATACCTGCTACGACATGGGTGAGCCTCAAAAACATTTCGCTGAGAAGGAAGCCAGACAAAAAGGTCACATAATGCATGATTCCATCTATATAAAATATCCAGAATAGTTAAATTCACAGAGACAGAAAGCAGATTCATGGTTGCCAGGCTGTGGGGAGAGAGGAATGGACAGTGATTGCTTAATAGATATGGGTCTGCTTTGGGGGTGATGAAAATGTTTTGGAACTAGATGGGGTGATGTTTGCACAACATTGTGAATATACTAAATGCCAATGAATTGTTCACTTAAATGGTGAATTTAATGTTAGGCGAATTTCACTTCAATTTAAAAAAATATCATGGTCACATTATCCATAAAGGGTAGAGAGAGGAGGCAAAGGCAGGTCTCAGGTGAGCCTCGGGTAAAGAAACAGGTCAGTTGCCACCCCTGCCCAAGTAGTCCTGCTTCAGCAGCAAAGAACTGCAAATTAAGACAGAACAATAAAGGGCTTCCTAGGTGGTGCAGTGGTTAAGAGTCTGCCTGCCAGTGCAGAGAACATGGGTTCAATCCCTGCTCCAGGAAGATCCCACATGCCGCGGAGCACCACAACTATTGAGCCTGTGCTTTAGAGCCCATGAGCCACAACTATTGAGCCCATGCACTGCAACTACTGAAGCCCACTTGCTGCTAGAGCCCGTGCTCCGCAACAAGAGAAGCCATGGCAGTGAGGAGCCTGCACACCACAACGAAGAGTAGCCCCCACTCACCACAACTAAAGAAAGCCCACACACAGCAAAAAAAGACCCAACACAGCCAATTAAATAAATAAATAAATTTATATTAAAAAAAAAGACAGAACAATGAAGTGGTATTTTTTGTCTTTCAAACTGGGACCTGTTTTTACAAATAATATTCAACCTTGGCATGAGTATAGTGAAAGGGCATTCTCATACTCTTCTGGTGGAATATAAATTAGTCTAGCCATTCTGGAGGAAGACTTGGCACTTTGTATTATACAAATTTAAAATGTTCTTGTACTTTTTTTTTTTAATTTGGGCACACCCTTGCCAGTGAAAGCACAAGTGTTGCAACCACTTGACCGCCAGGGAATTCCCCCAAATGTTCTTGTCCTTTTAAATTTATTTATTTATTTATTTTATTGGCTGTGTTGGGTCTTTTTTTGCTGTGCATGGGCTTTCTTTAGTTGCAGTGAGTGGGGGCTACTCTTTGTTGCGGTACGCAGGCTCCTCACTGCTGTGGCTTCTCTTGTTGTGGAGCACAGGCTCTAGGCAAGTGGGCTTCAGTAGTTGCAACACATGGGCTCAACAGCTGTGGCTCATGGGCTCTAAAGTGTAGGCTCAATAGTTGTGGCGCACGGGCTTAGTTGCTCCACGGCATGTGGGATCTTCCTGAACAGGGATCAAACCTGTTTTCCCTGCATTGGCAGGTGGATTCTTAACCACTGCGCCACCTAGGAAGCCCTCTTGTCCTTTTAAATGAAATATTTCCCATCCAGTTTTCATGTACAGATGTCTCACTCAAGACTGCATTTTTAGCTGGATCTTAAAGAATGTGAATATTCCTAAATTTATGATCAGTGGTCTAATACATTTTTTGTTTTCAAAGTCTATACCCTTTGACTTGTGTATAAGTGTCGAGGTCCTGTTCAGAAACAGGCTCAAGCATTTAGTCTTTAATCAAGGTGGTATTTCAAATCAGTGAGGAAATATGCTACTAAAGGAGAAAGGCTGAATAATGGTATTTAAGAAGTTAGCTAACTATTTGGTGGGGGGAGCTTAGATCTTTACTTCATATCAAAAGAAATTCCAGGATTTAAAAGCTAATGAAGAAGGAGGAGGAGGGTAGGGAGGCAGAGAAAAGGGAAAAAATCGAGATCTAGAAGAAAATTAGGGAAACCTCTGTCAAACTCAGATGGAAACAGTGTTATAAGCAGTAAAGCAAAGGGGAAAAGAAGAAAGCAAAACATCAAAAGGTCAAACAACATAAAAAAGTGAAGTGTATGTGCCGAAAATCGCCAAAAACCATATCGAGGTAAATTCTAAGCTTAGAAAAATATTTGCAGCACATGACAGACTCAACATGTTGGAGAACTTCTAAAAATCAATACGAGGGGAGAAAAATAGAAAATAGAAAAAATGGACAGGAGATATGAATAGGCCACTCACAAAAGCGGAACGGCAGATGTTCGCATCTATTTTTAAAACACAGCAGGCACGTGGTCTCCGGGATGCGGAAAACAGGAACCCGAGCCAGGCTTTCACCAGAAAAGGGCAGTCGCCCCCGCCCCGCTCTGGGAAAGGGCTCCCCGGGAGCGGGGTCCGTGATGCCCGAGCTTGCCCTTTCCCCGGGCGCTGGACGAACAACTCCTTCCTTTGTTGAGGCTTCACCCAGAACGTAGCCCACGCCCTCAGGGAGGTGGTGAGCCCCCTCCCTCTTCTCCCGGGCGGACCCGGCTCCCGGGCGCGGGGCCGGCAGGGCGGGAGCTGAGCCAGGCCCCCGGGGCGCCGCGGCCACCGGGGGGCGGTGCTGCCGCAGGGACGCGCCAGCCTCGGGCCAGCGCGGGGACCACAAAGGCCCCTTTCTTCATCTCCTGATGATGAGTCACAGCAGTCGTGGCCGGGGCCAAAGTCAGAACCGGCGCCGATCCAGGGCGACGGCAAAGGCAGGCAGCGGGGCCGCACGGGAGTGGCCCTGGACTCGCTCTCTGGCCGCATCTGCGGCCCCGCGGGCTGGGCTGGCACGCGGGGAAACTGGGTCAGGCCGATGGCCTAGTTTGCTGTTGAGCAGCAGTGAGTGGCCCGTGGCAGGATGAGTGGGAAGGGCATCTCCGTTTCCTTCCTGGCACATTCGTGTGACAGATATCTGAGGAGTCCCTGAAGTGCCAGGCAGGTCAGGAGATACTCTGACAGGCAGCTTCTAGGGAACTTCTAAAGCCCTGGCCACAGGAGTTCAGAATGTGTGATCTCAGACCCTGGAGGCTGGGCTTGCCTGAGCGGGTCCCCAGATCACCCGTCTCCCCATTGCATCTCAAGTTCAGACGCCCAATTTGGGACACCTTGTCCTGGCATTGGATTCCCTTGGGATCCACCTCTCTGACTGGCTCTGACGCCCCCTCTCACTCTGTCATCCCTGCCCCCACCACACACACATCTGCTCCTACTCACTGGGGCCTGTGTTTGCATCCCAGGCTGCGGTGGCCACCGGCCTCCCACGCTCACCCAGGCTCATCCAGTCTCCTCTCTGTTTCTGAATCTGCCCTGGGGTCTCTGCGGACTGCATTTCTTTGTCTCCAAAATTCTCACTTTTTGCTGATAAAGAGGACACTTCTGTCACCTGGTCCAAAAGTGTGAGCGATACAGTCTCAGGGAAGCTAGAAGCAGCCTGTATAGACAGCCCAGGTCTGCTTAGCTGGAGATGGCTGGAGAGGCCCAGGAAGAGGGGGCTTTGGAGAAGGTGGGTGCAGCATCAGGGACGGAAGCTGGGGGCCCAAGTGACAAGAAGACCTCCTGTGCCAGCAGGGAGGTCGGCGAGCGAGTCAGATGGAGGAGGGGCTGAGTCCAGAAGAAGCGAGCTCTTCCTCTCCTCTCTTTCCTTCCCTCTTTCCTGCCTCCGTCCCCTCCTTGAACTTGGGTCTGACTCTGGACCCTCATTGCCCTGACCGTGACGTCGGGCTGCTGCAAGGCCTCTCTTAAACTGAGTTTTGCTAACACAGGGTCACCTTATCCACCTCCCACCCCACTTCCCAGAAGCCCCAGAGCATCCGAGGTGGCTGTGCCTGCATTGTGTGTGGGCACAGTGAGGCTCAGGAGGGCTAAAGTATGTGCCAGGAAACATGGCAGAGTGGCAGAAGGGCTAAACTCCCAGCCCCCTCACGCTCCCCATCGTAGAGAATGTGACCAGAATAAAGGGGAAAGCAGGTAGGTGCTCTGTGCTTTTGCTGGGATGACCTGTTCACAGACTTGATGGCAGAAACTTATCTTTAGTGTTTTTTAAATTGATTATTTATTTATTTAGGCTATGCCCTGAGGCTGGTGGGATCTTAGTTCCCCCACCAGGGATTGCACCTGGGCCCTCGGCAGTGAAAGCACGGAGTCCTAACCGCTGAACCACCAGGGAACTCTCTAAATTGATTTTTTTTCAATGTTTGCTGTAAAATGTCCACCCAAGACAGAAGTATATAACATAGAATCTAAATGAAGTCCAATCCTGCCCCCAACTCACATCACACGGTTAAGAGTTTGGTATAAATCCTTCCAAGCTTTTTCAGCTGTAAATTGAGATTCTAGAACTTGCTCTGTTCTCGTTCTACAGTTTTATCTCCTTATCAAGGCTCCTAACATCCCACAAATGGTTAACCCGGCCCTCTCAGATGGACAGTTAGGGAGTTTCCTGGTTTTACCTTTACAGTACGCATCCATGGGTTACTGTGGGCACATCTCCAGGGAATAACTTTCTAAAAGTGGAACTGTGAGAGCAAAGGAAATGCATGCTTCTACCACTCTCTCTAAAAGCTTATGATGGCAAAGGGGTGACAGGCGCAGGGCAGGCTACCCTGAGCCACCGCACGGAGCAGTTCCAGATGTCAGCTTCCCGTGGTCCCTGCATCACCACCTGCTCCCCTGCTCCCTGGCCTGCCCGTCACCCCCCAGCCAGGAAGCAGCACAGTCTAAAGCTTCTGCCTCTGTGCACAGGCCCTGGGGTCCTTCTGGCATACGTGACCTCCCCATAAATTCCCTATTTGCCATTAAACACCTCCACCACCCTCTGGCCATTAGAAATGACAACTGTCCCGCCATGGGAGACCACCAGGGACTGGCAAAGCCTCCCTCGTGCAGTCTAGTGGCCCTGCCCTACTAGTTTTAGTCACACACTTCCGTTTCCTTCCTTTTAAGGCAGAGACGAAGATACAGAAATAGTTTGTCTCCAAATACAAATCAAGCCCTCCCCACTGCTGCCAGGGCTCTGCTGGGAGTGTGTCTGCTTATTGTCTTCATGCCACAGTCCGGGGTCCACTCGGGTGGCTTCGAGTGACCGGTGTGGGCCAGTCAAGCCGCCAGGCTGCATGGAGCCCCCGTAACCACTCAGCGCTGGGCCAAGCACGGGGGGTGACCAAAGAGACATTGAGAACGTGAACCCAGGTCCACTTTCTCCTCAGTAGTGTGTGCTCCCCAGATCCTGTCACAACCCAGCATGGCTTTAAAGAGCTTTGCCTCCCTCCTGCCCAAACCCCTCCCCAACAAAAATGAGTGCAGGTGATTCTTGTTCCTCAGAATGACTATACCACGAGTGTCAGCAAACAGCATCATTTATGGTGGTGGGGCGTGGAGGCAGGTGTTCAGAGCAGTGCACAGAGCATTCTCAGAGAACCTTCTGGGGTCCCTTGAGCCACGCAATATGTGTCACTGTTTAGTCCCAGAAATTAGATGGGAAAATGTCCCTGCCCTTAGGTCTAGATTCAGTCTGGTCATGAGACAGAAGCAGAAACAATCACAATATACTGAGATAGATGCAAGAGGAGACATGGGTAGGGGGGAGGTTGGTGATATTAAATGATGGGGAAGATTTACTCTCAGTGAAATGTTTTGGGGGGAATGTGATATCTGTCCATCCACCTTCTTTCCTTTTTCACTTAAACATTTTTACTTGAGGTTAACCATTCTCTGACTCTTAAAATCCCATTATTGCCTCAAGGAAACATTTTTATATTAGACAAAGGAAAAGATAGTAACCTTCGCAGCCTAAAGGGAAAACCCCCATGACTCTGGCTGACTTCACAGGCCTGCATGGGTCCTTTGTCCTCTCCATAGGCTATTTCATCCACCTTTCATGAGTTTTTCCCTTCATTCAGGAACTGTGTTGGGAATGTGGACCTTGGGAGGAAGCAGCTGCCTGTTGAGCACGCAGGGTAACAAACATTTTTTGGAAAAGATAACACCCAGTGCTGGTGAGGTTGCAGTGAAGTTGTCATACCCACACATGTGCTGTTGCAGTTGTTTAAATGGAAACCATGCTTTTGGAAAGCAAGCTGGCAGCAAACAAGAGAGCTGCAAAGTAAAACTTTTGACCCACATGCCATCTTTGGGATTATAAAAGCTTTGTTTTTCTGGGAGCTATTTTTAATAGGAGAAAAGAGGAAGCAAGTTTAAATGTCTAACCAGAGGGAAATTGTTCATTAGAATGAAAGATCCTTTGATACAGGGACTTCTTCCTATGTATGACGCCCAGGCTCATAGAGGGCCCTCCAGCAAAGTTTGAGGGCCAGTGGAGCCAAGAGATGCAGCATAGTGGTTAGAGGTACAGCTCTAAAAGCCAGCCTGCTCAATTCAAGTCCCAGCTCTGGCACTAGCTAATAGCTCTGCAACCCAGAGAGAGTTATGTCCCGGGACTTCCCTGGGGGCGCAGTGGTTAAAAATCTGCCTGCCAATGCAGGGGACACAAGTTCGAGCCCTGGGCCAGGAAGATCCCACATGCCACAGAGCAACTAAGCCCGAGCACCACAACTACTGAGCCCGTGGGCCACAACTATTGAAGCCCGGGCACCTAGAGCCTGTGCTCCACAACAAGAGAAGCCAACACAGTGAGAAGCCTGGGCACTGCAATGAAGCATAGCCCCCCGCTCACTGCAACTAGAGAAAGCCTGCAGATGGCAATGAAGACCCAACGCAGCCAATAAATAAATTAAAAAAAAAATAGTTATATCCCTTCTCCATGCCTCAGTTTCCTCTTCTGTAAAACGAGGATGATGATTAGAGTTGGGCCATTCCCACAGGATTATTGTAAGAATTTTAAAACTTTTAAAAAATTAAAGAAAATAATTTTAAAAACAAGAAAAAAGAAACAATAAAGAAAAATCTAAAAATAAAAAAACACAAGGGAATTCCCTGGTGGTCCAGTGGTTAGGACTCTGTGCTTCCACTGCTGGGGGTCCAGGTTCCATCCCTGGTTGGGGAACTAAGATCCTGCAAGCCGTGTGGCGTGGCCTAAAACAAAAATAAAAAAATAAAAAGAATTAAAAAAAAAATTAAAACAGCAACAAAAAGAATTAAAGAAGGTAAAATATGTGAAGTATAAGTGAGACTAAATATTAGCTGTTATTATTATTACTGAAGAAGCTAAAACATTCTGAAATATCATATGGTGATTATAAATGCTGATAACTAATTCTATGTAGCACAGTGGAAAAAATGTTAATTATGTCATCGGCTCGTCTCTGTTCTCCCTGCCTCTTGCCTTGCCTCTCAGGGAACTTTTTCCTCAGCTGTCACAAAGCTAACAAGCAGAATAACCCTGTAATTGCATTGCTGGGCTTCTACTGCTTCACTTCCCCTAAAATGCTTAGAAGGTGCTTCACACCTATACACATTTACAACCCTCCTCGTCCAACCTGGTGAATGCTGACTCATCCTGCAAACTTAGTATTGCATGTACAGCCTTCCTTCTTTGAAACGCCTTATTCTTTCTGAATCATAACAATTGGGTTGAGAGACGAACAGGCTACTGGCGCTGCCTGCCCTCTTGGTCTGGGTCTCCAGACATGCACACAAATAGAGATGGTCTATGACTTACATGAGTCAACTTTATGATGGTGGGAAAGTAATACAAATTCAGTAGAAACCATCCTTGGAATTTTGAATTTTGACCTTTTCCTGGGCTAGCAATATGTGGTCTGATGCTCTCTTATGATGCTAGGTAGGGCAGTCACAGCTTCCAGCCAGCCACGTGATCACAAAAATAAACAACCAATACACTTACAACCATTCTGGACCCAGATAACTATGCTGTTCACTGTCAGTACAGCATTCAATCCATTACATGAGATATTCAACATTTTATTATAAAACAGGCTCTGTGTTAGATGATTTGCCCAACTGTAGGCTAATAATAAGTGTTTTGAGTACATTTAAGGTGGACTACGTTCAGCCATGATAGCGATAGATTAGATATATTAAATGCATTTTCTACTTAGGATATTTTCAATTGATGATATGTTTATTGGGAGGTAACCCCATCTTAAGTTGAAGAAGATCTGTACCATCAAAGCCTTTCTGGCCCCTTGATCTCTCCCTTCCATCCTTCAGCCATTGAAAGGCTGCTGTGTCTGGGACTTCCCTGGTGGTGCAATGGTTAAGACTCCGTTCTCCCCACGCAGGGGGTCCGGGTTCAGTCCCTGGTCAGGGAACTAGATCCCACATGCATGCTGCAACTAAGTGTTTGCATGCCATAACTAAGGAGCCCGCCTGCTGCAACTAGACCCAGTGTGACCAAATAAATAATAAAATAAATATTTTTTTTAATAAAAGAAAAAAGAAAGGCTGCTGTCTCAAGATTGCTGCCTAAGGAATGAGCCTTGAGAGGCGTATACTGCAGAAGGGGGCCAGAGAGTGTGCCTTGAACTAGAAGAGGCAGCCAGGTAGGGAGGCCATGGGAAGGATAGCAGCACGGCCCCACGTGGTTTCCCAGCATCCTCCTGGTTTCCCAGCATCCTCCCTGGTTTCCCAGCATCCTCCCTGGTTTCTGGTGCTCTCCCTCATGGCCCCGCCTTTTGAGGGTCCCATCTGCTGTGAGGACTGCTGGGGCCACGGTTCCAACAATAGGAGTGAAAGGAAACAGCCCCTCACCTTCCCAGTCCGGGCTCTGCTGTCGACTTCACCTCATCTTGACCGAGTTGACTGACTTCAGCAAAATTAAGGGGTTTGAACCAGATCAGTGGTTTTCAACTGGGAATATACTTCTATGTGGCCTGTGTTGACTGAAAAAAAAATGCACAACCTAAAAGTTGACAATTATAGCTTATCTGGTGGACATACCAAGGACTTCAAGCCAGGGAGACAGGACTCTCAGATCGACAGACGGCTCTGAAGAGGTAAGGGGGAAGCCGGGATATATAGGAGTTTTTGCAACAAAGACCAGGTAGTCAGAACTTCAAAAAATTACTGGTAATTAAAGAAAACCAGATATCTCGACTTAAGGAACTTAGCACTTTTCTATGTCTGGGAAGAGGCAAGAGCCTGGACTCCGTGAAATCATTCCTTTGATATGCACTTCATCGATCTGGAGCCAGTATCCTTTGCTTTCTCATCATGGTCTCCCCCGGGGTGCACTGTCAGGTGGCTGCAGTGGCTGACTGCCAGATTGGCGGGCATCCCGTTTCTATCCCGAGTTCCCTCGGGGCTCACCGTCGGGTCGGCTGTGATGTGATGGTTTGGTGTGGCAGCATCCTGTTTACTGATATGGCAGGCAACATGTGTTCATTGGTGCCTGGGTTGTGGTTCTGACTCAGAATGTCCAGGGAAGGGGCCTGGCAGGTACTTTTTCTGAAATTCCGCAGGTAACTCTTATGGTCAACATAGCTCATCCGTTTTCTGGTGAGGGCCATGGGGCATGCTCGCTGCGAGATTGGGTGGGGTGGGTGTAGAACCCCATAGCTATACGAAGAACCTGCAGCATCGTAAAGAAAACCAACTGAAACACACTGTGCTATGTCAGGCCCTATTCCGTCCTTTTTTTTTTTTTTTTTATTGGCTGCGTTGGGTCTTTGTTGCTGCACACGGGCTTTCTCTGGTTGCAGAGAGCGGGGGCTACTCTTCGTTGCGGTGCGCTGGCTTATTGTGGGGGCTTCTCTTGCTGCGGAGCACGGGATCTAGGCACGTGGGCTTCAGTAGTTGTGGCTCGCGGGCTCAATAGTTACAGCTCACAGGCTCTAGAGCACAGGCTCAGTAGTTGTGGCGCATGGGCTTAGTTGCTCTGCGGCATGTGGGATCTTCCCAGACCAGGGATCGAGCCCGTGTCCCTTGCATTTGCAGGCAGACTCTTAACCACTGCCCCACCAGGGAAGTCCCCCTATTCCAGTCTTAAGTCCTTCAATCCTTATGACAATCCTACAAGAATGTAACTACTATTATCCCCATTTGACACCCACACAGAGGCACAAAGAACCTAGGTTTCTGCCTAAGGTCCCACAGCTAGGGGTGCCTGCCCTGGTAGTTGGACTGCAGACTCTGCTGTCAACCAATTCTCTCTGTTGTTTCCAGTGATAAACCCAGCAAGTAAGGCCATGCATAATGATCCTGCCTGTGGTCCATTATAGCAATTATGAGGTTTTTTTTTCCCCTTAGCTGTTTAGTTTTGCAGGTTTGTTTTCATCTGCTTTCCAGACTGGGATTCGTGGAGGGCAGGAACTGTCTTGGTATCCCCGGCACCAGCATGGTCTGGCATATGGCAAGTGCTCAAGATATGCTGAGTGAATAAATGAATGCATGAAGGAAGGGAGGCAAGAATGAATGAATGAGTTCATGAACCAAAGGTGCGGGGATAGAGGGAGGCCCAGGATGCCGAGGAAGCCAGGGTAGGACAGCCACTGCCCAGGCAGAGGCAGGAATCAGGCCCGAGAGGGTGGTTCTGTGCCCTGATCAATCCTTGCCCAAGGACAGCTAAACAGTGTCCTCTGACGGTCTCTGCCCACAGCCCAAGTACTGGTTCCAGCAAAACTTCTGCTGCTTGGGGCTGCAGCCTCCCCCCCTCCCCCCCCTCTCCCCCCCTCCCCCCCCTCTCCCCCCCTCCCCCCTCTCCCCCCCACCTCCCCCCTCCCCACCTCCCCCCCCTCCCCCACCTCCCCCCCCTACTCTCTTCCCCTCCCGTGGAAGGAGGCTCCTCCCTGGGCTCCAGGGCTTGCGTCTTGGGGGCAGGCAGCCAAGCTCCACCTCTCTGCCTCCCCGCCCTCCCTGATCACCTGATTGCTCACATGAGGCCTGGAGTGGGGTGTGGCTGCTTTTAAGACCTTTGGCATTTCTTTCAGGAAAAAAAAAAAAACCAAACAAACAACTAAAAAAACTAAAAACAATGGCTCAATACACTAAAAAAAAAAATCTCCAATTTGCCTGGGGGAAGGGAATAATCAAAAACACCCAAGGTCCCTGCTGCTGTGACCTGTTTTAGGCATAATAACAGCTCCCTATCTTAGGCTAGGCCCCACCCTAAAGGCTTTTGGGGCTTGCTCTCTTGTAATCCTGATAACCCTGGGCTTTAGGGACACAGGTGAGGAAGAGGAAGTTCAGAGAGGTCAAGGGACTTGCCCAAGATCACACAGTTACAAAGTATCAATAGTTAGAGCAAAGATTTTAAACCAGGTTATTTCTTGACTCTGAAGCTTATAATCTTATAGGTGTATAACCAGCCTCTGCCTTTGCCTCATCTGTGGGTGTGTCAATGGCCTTTCATAGTTATTTAGTGCCTAGAAAACAGGCCAAAGTGACCTACTTTCTACAGATAAGTTGCAGAAGGATGCTTCACATCTCTCTCTCTCTGACCCACACCCCCTCCCTCTCAATTACAAAATGAGATACCAGGCATGGGATCTTCTAGGTCATTTCTGGGAGAAGGAATAGTACGTGGTTTTTGTCATCTTGGTAGTTTTCCATATAGCTTGACTTGAAGAAATCATGAGCATGTATCTTTCAAAACAGTGACATTATAGACATTAAAAGTACATGTGGAGATTTATATTTATTGAGTGTGTATTTACTTTTAGATCCTATTTTGCTCTGCCTGCCAGGAAGCCTGAAGTTGAAGCTTGTGCTCAAATTGCACATGAAGTGTTTTACCTGCTTTTTTTCTGGGGCCTGGAGTCAGACAGCCTGGGTTTGAATCCTGACTCCACCATATACTCTGTGGCAAGTTGGCTTTTTGGCAAGTTAGTTAACCGCTCTGTGCCTCAGTTTCTTCGTTTATAAAGTGGGGGTAAGAATATCTGCTGCATGGGGTTGTTAAACAGGGATTCACTTATACAAGTTAAGCACTTAGGACAGTGCCTGGATCATAGCAAATGTCTATAAATGGCAGCTATGTTGTGATTTTAATGGATTTTTGTTGGCCGGATTTCATCGTCAGGGAGGGCTGATGGATCCCCCTTCGCTTGCCTCATCGAGTCTCACGCTTCACTTACCACCTCTTTCTGGTGTCTTCTATTCCTGACATTATCTATAACATCCCACCGACCTTTTACTCGTATGTAAATACCACTGACCTGTATTGCATCAAATCCTAGATGCCACTAATTATAATCTGTACCATCAGTGTGTACCACGTAAGAAAGAAGAAGAATTTAAAGACGAGATCGATCCTAAAATACATCCCAATTTCAGAGATGTTCAGATGTGGAGGGATAAAAGTATAGCTTTCATCCATGAATGGTAAGAATGATCTGCTCCTTTATTCCTGACTTGGGCCCTGCCTGGCTGTGCACTGTCCCTGCTCCTTCCATGGCATCTTTATCAGTTGACCTGGATAATTCTTCCACGTGGCCCAATGCCACCCTGGTGGCTGGTATTCCCACTGGGTCAGCTCCAGGCAAACGCATCTAACCTTGTGCACACAGCTGGTGCAAGGGGCTCAGGTTTCCCCTGGATGTGGCAATCTGTAACCTGACCTGGTGTTGATCTTTAAAGCCATTGGCTTTAATGTCAGCTGACTTTCTCACCTTCAGTGACTGCTTTGCTGCTTCCTGCTTCAGCCTGAGCTGGATTGTTCCTGTGGGCAATAAAAATGATTTGTCTGAGATAAGTTTGTAAGGAGAACAGTATGGGGAGAAAAACTAACCCACGTGCAGTGTAATTTCCCCAGGCAGTGGGCAAAACACAGGGCTCAGCGATCATTTTCTTGTCTGCGTGGGTTTCAATCGCCAAGTTATATTTGGAGTCATTCCTTCTAGTTTGTGTTTTTCCATGATCCAGGGAAAGGAGTGTGTTGGGAAAGGTTAAGCCTGATCTCAGGACTAAACCCAGGGGGTTGGCAGCACAGGCAGGGACTATAATTGGGAGTCTGAGGTTAAGTGAGTGAGTGCCTTCCTTAAAGTCTAGCTGTCTATTCATGGCCATTTTGGAGAGAGACAGGGCTCTGGAGACAGAGTAACTGGGTTTTAAATCCTGGATGTCATTTCTTAGCTCTACGACCTTGGGGAGTGAGTTGGTCTCTCTGAACCTCCACTGCTATAAAACGGGAATAATAATACTTCAGAGTCGTTGGGAAGCACCAAGAATAGCACCGAGCCCACAGCCAACACTCAACAAATGGTAGTAACACAAGCCGGATGCCTACCGCATACCCGACACTGCAGAAATGAAATAAAAGCAAAACACCAGTCATGGAGGGGAGGTGCTGTTAAGGCAGTTTTTAAATATCAAAGCTCCAGAAGTTACATGCTGTTAGGCAGTCGAGCCAGCGATCCCCCGAGTTTTTCTTGAGATGCAGCCTCAGCCACCACGCCTCTGGGGAGCTGGCCCTGGGGTAAGAAACGGCGCCAACCTGCCATATGAACATCTTTCTGATCTGAGGTCAGATGCAGCCAAGCCTAGAAGGCTGGGTCTTCGCCAGGTGTTGAACATCATGACCCAATCTGAGGGAGCTGCTTTCTCCGCCCGGCACAAGCTAGATGGGGCTGGCACTGTGCCTCTCATGCCAACTCCCCAACCCAGGGGTACTTCCATGTCTGCTGATCAGGGGCCGGTCTCTCCTCTCTGTGGCACCAACCACCTGCCAGTGTCACCCAAAATGCCAGCCAGGGGCAGAGCCCTGTAGGAGAAAGCTGAGAGGCCCCCCCAAGTGTGAGTCATTTGCCTTCTAAATGGGGTACCAACCCCTGAGACGTAACCCGCAACAGGGCATGTTTGAAAGGCCAAGCAAATGATGTGGAAATTAAGATTGATGGAATTCAAGAAAGAAAGGGGCAAGACCACTTTAGGCTGGGGTAGCTTGTCTGTGACTACCAAAGAGAGACCGTCTAGGTCATAAACTCACGTAGCTATACGATTCGGGCTTGTCATGAGATAGCGGGAAACAGGCTCGTGTCATAAAATAGGGGGTGGTGGGGACACTTCTGAATTGGGGGCTGCAGACTCTTGCAACACAGTTGACCCACAGTTCCTGCTTCTAATCTCAACCAGTATCATTGAAGAGAGAACTTGAAACCTATGTAATTCCTGCCAAATCATCTTGGCGGGGTAGGGGAGGTCTTAGAGGCATGGGAAGATGGTGGAGGAATACAAAGAAATGGGTATCCATGTCCTCACATAGTGCAAATGTATGTCTTTACGGTTTCCATTATACACTAGCCTCATTCCTGGCTCTATTTTATATCATTATCTTTCTCAGGTATCTTTTAATATTTATCATCCTTTTTTTTTTCTGTAAGAACATTTCATTATTAACCAACAATCGGGAAACTTATACACAAAACTTATTGGAGTCGCCACTTCATCTATCTTCATTGCAAGTCATTTGTCTTATTCCTGACCCATACTTGATGATTTCTATAGATCACACTTTGTTTTTAGAGAATAATTTTTACAAAGAACCATTAGTGCTCCAGCCTCATTTAAAACAAAACAACAAACATCACCATCATCACTGTTACAGATTTTCCTAAACAAAGTTTAGGGTTTACTTTGAGACCAGAACAGCAACTTCTCTGTGGTATTACAGGTGGGAAAGTTCCTACATTTCTATCACATCTCTAAAAGAGAAACCACAAGGATAAACGTAGTTGCAGTCTCTAAAAGGGAAAATAATGCTGGAGTTCGTTAAAATTGAATTAAATCGGTTTTCCTACCCCAATCCTAGCCTCAATCTTTTTTTTTCCCCCTGATTTCTCAACTTTTAAGATAAACCTTTAAGAATGCCATATCACAACCACACAGGGACTTCCCTGGTGGCAGTGGTTAAGAATCCGCCTGCCAGTGCAGGGGACACGGGTTCGATCCCGGCTCCAGGAAGATCCCACATGCCGCGGAGCAACTAAGCCCATGCACCACAACTATTGGGCCTTCGATTTAGAGCCTGTGAGCCACAACTATTGAGCCCATGTGCTGCAACTACTGAAGCCCATGCGCCTAGAGCCCGTGATCCGCAACAAGAGAAGCCACGGCAATGAGGAGCCCGCACAGCACAACAAAGAGTAGCCCCCACTCACCGCAACTAAAGAAAGCCCGCACATAGCAAAAAAGACCCAACACAGCCAATAAAATAAATTGATAAATTAATTAATTATTTTACAAAAAAGAAAGAATCCACCTGCCAATGCAGGGCACATGCGTTCAAGCCCTGGTCTGGGAAGATCCCACATGCCTCAGAGCAACTGAGTCTGTGCATCACAACTACTGAACCTGTGCTCCAGAGCCTGCGAGCCACAACTATTGAGCCTGCGTGCCACAACTACTGAAGCCCACATACCTAGAGCCCATGCTCCGCAACAAGAGAAGCCACCACAATGAGAAGCCCGCGCACCACAAACAGAGTAGCCCCCACTTGCCACAACTAGAGAAAGCCCATGCACAGCAAGAAAGACCCAATTCAGCCAATAAATAAATTTAAAACACACACACACACACACAACTACCCAAACATCTGAAATATAAGTAAGGTCATTTTACATCTGATTCAGACCAGACATTTTGCTTTTGGCTAAAGGCAAGCTTCACAGAGGAAAGAGCAGGTTGAGATTGCTAAGCGTCCTTCATTCCTCCCAAAGATTTTACCGTATACACAAGCCTTGGTTATGATGACCATTTCTCCTCACTGCACTTTTACTGTTCACTACCAACAACTCTCAGTTCTCCCGGGAAAGGATTTAAAAAACAAAAAACAAACAAAAAAACCCAGTATACTCCAACTGATACTTTATCTATGATTTTGAAACCGACCTAATAGAAAACCCATATATCACTCCACTGTAGATGCTGCTTGTCGTTTATCATCTAAACATTCTACAGTTAAAATGCATTGTCTTAGGCCAGAACCTGGTCAGGATTACTGGGACAAAATGTTTGTCACCCACAATCTTCATTTCGATTAATCTGGAGACTGGATTCACCATCTCTAAGGCTTCTGGCTTGTGACACAATGTTTTACTTTTCATACTTTGCATTTTCTTATCCCTGTGCTGGCTGGCCGCCAGCCAAGTCCTCTGCACCAGTCAGACACTGCCTCAACCCATAAGCATGCTACAGTTGCAGTCTAGCCTTTTTTGGTCTTGCTGCCCTGAAGGCAGTGCAAACCGCTTGAATCCAACTTGACCTCAATCGCAAGCAGGCAGGGAATTTCAAGGACCATAAATTTAAGATTTGCCAACCTCACATCAAGTTACAGGTCTTAAAGCCACTTGAAGTTGTGAAAAGATAGCTTGGCTACTGAGGGTGAGGCATTTTCCACATGCACCCCATGGGGGTCCTAAAATAGGAAATGAAATCTGAACACAAATAATCTCTTGCCAGTTCTCCAAATATGAGAAAAAGCAGCAATGCCATTTTCAAATCATGTAGCTAGAATCTGACTCATGAGTATCCCAGTCATGTCTTTCCTACTTTCCTTCCATCACTCAGTCTAAAGCATCATCATCCCACCATTACTCCTTCCTGAAAGACATATGGAAAATGTAAGCGTGTTTCTATTTATATTCTGCAATCTTCCTTTCATCTAGCACTATGGTTTTCGTGGAGACAGCAAGCAATTCTGGCTTTCTCAGAGAATGTATCTTCCCCAAATGCTACTTTTACTTAATTGGATATGTTGGTTGGCGAGTAAATAATTTAATGGTGTTAAGGGTGATGGTATCTTACTACTTGATAAAGCAGATGTATTAGAAAGTAAAATAAAAAAAATCACAACAGGCTTGAAGATAAGATGCTTTTGTAAAATATAGGTGATTCTCAAGAAGTAACTTGGGCAGATTTTCCACTGGCTTTTAAATTTATAGCCTACAACTATATACACCCTGAAAGGAGCAACTTGTAAGAACTTCAAAGTAATTTCTCAGCGGAGAAATTATTCAGTGGAGCCAAGTCTTCAAGAGCACACATGGCTAATAAAAGTTTTCCTTGTTCTGCCTCCTCAGAGGGCCAACATCACTAGATTTTTTTCGTATGGTTACTTTAGCCAGAAAGGTTTACTATAAGCCTATTAGTTCCCCTAAAAGATCATAATTTTCTTTCGCTCATGAAGCATTAAATCTCAAGTAGCGCCCTATAGTCGTGCTGTTTCTTCATTACCCTTCTTTCTTGTTTATTTTGGTTGTGGTGCTTCCAACATACTTAAGAAACATTTGCAATAGTGTTTTTTTTTTTTAACCAAGTCTTTAATTAAAAAAACTCAACAAAAATATATAATCAAGCATTTTACATAATGCATACATTCTTAATATCTGCAGGTAAGATAAGTAACAGAAGGCAAAAGCAGATATACTGTATTGCTTCTCTTTGGCAAGTCACCAATATTATCCCCTGCAGAAACATATGATACATGTAAAAAATAAACAAAAAGCAAAAAAAACACACCATGGTCTTAAAATAACTGTCCCTTAGTACAAACAACAAAATATTTAGCAATAGTACAGTAGGTGAATTTTTTCAAATTGACTAAAATTTATAATACTTTATTTATACCACAAGGGTTAAAGTAGCAAGCTGCTTTCCAAAATTAAGGCCCGCAGCAGTATGGGGGGAGGTGGAATGACACCCTTTTTTTCTGGTTATATCCTGGCTATTTTTATTTAATAATGTCACATTCAAATTCTACCTCTTAGTTGCCACTCCTAAGGAAACAAAATCCTCCGCTAGACAAAAGCTGCGTTTTACCTGCAGGTCAGTTGTCTAACCACCCCTCCACCAAATGCACGCTTTGTATGAAGCAATTCAGCTTTCTTAAGTCAGTATATACCATCTAACTCAGTGTCCCAGAACAAAAAAATTCCTTCCACTTTACAGCAAAGATACATATCGTGGTTCTACTGAAGCAATATATACATGTTGGAACTAAAAATTAGAAAAGCAAAAGGCTCCATTCAACACATAGCAGCTTATATCTAAATATATACATGTATGTATATGTTTTCACAGTTAAATTTTAGAAAAAAATTTACATTTGATATGTTCAGATTTATTTCTCCTAAGGTCTATAAATAATATTTTATAAGCTCAATGGATCAAAATGCAATACAAGAATGTATCAAATTAAATAAATCTCCTAAACCTTGAAGTCAGTAAAGCTTGAGGTTTGTGTAAAGTGTGTTGTCAGTCCCTACTACTAGGGAAGGCAGCATCCTCTAAACACGGTAGGAGAGAAACTCTAAAACTTTGGAAGGAATCGGCAGCTCCTGGACTTCTTGGGTGGGCATCACTCTCCGGATTGACATGCGACATAAATGTTGAAGGCTTGGGACTTGCCTTGGAGTGGCCCAAAAATACACACTTCCATCATGTGTCCTAAAAAGAAACAAACAAATCACAAGCTCAGTCACACAATTCCATATATTTCAACATCCCACAGCTCAAACAACTACCACCAACGCTGTGAATTAGAGTCACAAACTGCATGTTAAAATCTAATTAAGGAGACCTGCCCAGTGATCTCCCTCTATGACAAAGTAATAGTATTATAAAGAGCCCTTATGGAAGATTTACTGACCATAAAATAAGGGCTGCTTTGACTAAACGCCACCTTAAATTGCCTCTTAAACGAAAACAGAAAAATCACTTACCCAGCAGCTAAAACACTGCCATCAGTAGAAAAGGCACAGCAAAGACCATTGCTCAAAGGTGCAACTTGCACTGGATAATCCTCATCAATTCTCCAGAACCTCACCATTCTGGAAAGGAAATAAATTGGCCAGTGATTATCTAGTAGGAAATTAAAGGTAAAAGCAACTTTAAAAATTCAGAAAGAAATGCCCCTCTGTGCTGAGTCACAAAACACACACACACACACACCACTGCAGCAATGACTTTAACTTGCTTTATAAAAGATTTTATAGTTTATACCAGTTGGTAATTTAGATCAATTCACACTAAGAGACTAAGGCATGATACCTTCACTTCCTAGTGTCCAGACCTATAATGCTCACAACCAGAAACTTTCTCCTTACTTCCTTACACTCAAAATACAATCAGTATCTCATCTATTTGAGTCTTCCCAAGACACTTACTTTTCACCGAGGTAGAAGAATGTGTCTAGGGTTAGCAGACAACTAATAGTCGGAACCTACCTGAACAAACAGGAAAACAGTGATTGCTGGCAAATAAAGAACTCTCCCTATACATCTGCTAACATTCTAGAAAGATGGTAATGAGTCACTTTCTGAATTAATGTCACCAAATTGCTTAATGCTACATCCATGCACACTGACACAAGTATGAGAAAATGGAATGGCTACATCTAGCTTCTGCTTACCAATAATTAGCACATCTCACTTGTGACATTTCATCTTTATGTCAATTTCAGTGGATACAAATGACTCTTTTTACCATTTATTTCATTTTGAAAATGTCCTGTTTCAACCTTTATAGGATATTACTGGAAAAAAAATGTATCAGTGGAGCTAAATAGCTAATTAAAAATGTACCCAGTTTGCCTGAACTAGTTAACAAACAAAGAACACGGGGAAAGGCATGCATTGTCTTTAGTTTACATAAATACTGTTCAGGCCAATGTTCTTTAAGAAACACCAACATCTCACAAGGTCTTGTCTAGAAAAAGAGCCATTAAAACCCAAACTGCAGAAAGGCCGTTTTTTCTTCATCCTTAAGAATGCTTTTTTTATTAAGTAGAAGAATGAAAGGGAATCTTTAAAAGACAATAATAAATAGGTCAAGCTGTAATTCACACACTTACTTATCATCAGCAAGGCTTGCAACATGCAGTCCATCATGACTGAATGATACAGATCGTACCCATCGGTCATTTGCTCCTCCAGCAAATATTGGAGTGGGTGGGGGAAACAGGTGCCTAAGGTCAAAGACATGTTTTCAGCGAAAATGAGAGTCACTTCAAGAAACAAAACTACCCAGGTACAAAGTACATCAGTCTTCAAATAATGTTCAAAGCAGCCTTAAGGAACACAACTGAGAAGACTGAGCAGAGCTGATCCATCCACTTTAAATGTGAGGTAATTAAACCTAATTACTAATCTCCTTTTTACAGAGTGGTTAAAGATACTAAGATTAAGTCCAACTTTAGTTTTAACTGTGTTTCCCCAGCATGAAACTCTAATATAATTACCACTTCTACAGAGTCATGTAATGTTAAATAACAGTAACAAGATCTGTATCAAGAGTCAAATTAATTTGTAGAATTTAGATGCATTATTAAAGGGCCTAAATGATGCTGAAATTTTAAATTATGATAGACTATAATTTTAGATTTCACTTGTTAATGATTCTAGTCATCCCTGTAACTTCTTAAAAGCTATACTGATAGTAGAGATGAATTACAGACTAAAATAATTCATGCTATACCCACCCAAATTCCATCAGAATGTCTCCAGTGTGTGGATCCCAGATATATACTCGAGTATCATAAGATGCCGTAGCCAGTAATGCTCCATCAGGAGAAAAGTCACAAGCTACAACATCATGGTGATGTCCTTCTAGTTTCCGTATCATGGTATATTTATCCATATTCCAAAGGAAAACCTGCAAAAAAATGCAAATGTTATAGCTTCATTCAGACATGCAGAGGACAAAATCACACATCTTAAACTAAAACTGCTAAATTTAATTAAGATTATATTAAATTAAACATTATAAATTATGAATAATTAAAAGAATATGCTCAGTGTCATAGTCAGAGTAAAATCAGTTTTTAAGTTAATTAAAGTAGACATGCAAATTCTATTTCAAATGTTTCTGTTAAATGTTAATTTAAAAATAAGCCTAAACACAAAAAAGGCAATGCAATTTAACCACAAAGTTATACTGAAATCCATTTATTCCAAAAACTAATTAACTAAAATATACAGAAATAAATAGGGTTAAATACTACAAACCCCCTTTCTTTTTTTTTTCCAGAAACTACCAAATTTTTAAAAAATATACAGACAGAAAATGTAAGGTTAACAAATTGTTACTCCATTGGCATCTCCCTTTGAGATAATCACTTGTTTACAATAGGCTTGGGTCACCAACGTGAGCCTAGGAAGAGAAACAGATACTGCAAGCAAAGAGAATTTTTCACAGCCAAATGAAATTTCTTTGGCAAACAACAAGGATGTTAAACCACATTACAAAATGAAAATGCTAATTTACAAAAATAATACAATTAACATTTCTGTGAATCAAGTTTTGCCAAGCTTATTTTTCCCAAACCAACCACAATCATTAGTCATTTTAAGTATAAAACACTTAAATTACTTTAGTACAAGTTCACACATAGTTTTAGATTCTAAAGCAGTAGTCAGACTGTGCAGAATAGCTCTAAATAGGATTCTAATGTTTACTTCAATCTGTTATATTAAATGTGAGGTTGGAGGTTTATAACAATCCTAATAAGACATACTCTCCTCAGAGTAAAGCAATCCTTTTTGCTACTTTTTTCTGCACAGACACAATATATTATTTCCAAAGGAAAATTATAAATACAAATTTTAAATTGGATCAAAGACAAGGTATCTCTAGTATCTCAAAGAATTTCAAAAAATAGCACAGAGAAACCATTCGAAAGCCAATTACATTACATTAAATTGGTTACACATGTTAGACTCCCAATTCCACCAGACTGGAAGATCAATTACATCGGAGGAGTCAGTTGGTTTCACTGTGGGGGAAATTATTTTTAAAAAGAAAAAAAGAAAGAAAGAAAAGCAGAAAGTGGACATCGACCAGCACCTGTGTACGTACAGTACACCTTGCAGCCGAATGCAAGGTTACTTCATCCTACGGTAAAGGTCGCCCCCAGCCCGGTAGCCAGAGATGCCACTCTTTCTGCCCAGCTAACACCATTGTGCGCCTGTGTGCGAGTGGTGCCAGCATAACCTCAATCACACCAATATTGCTGCCACCACCTGTGACAGGGAAAGCAAGAAGCATATGGAAAACACACAGCCTAAAATAGCAATGTCAACATCTAGCTTTGCTCTTCTTATGATTTTTAAAGAATTGATTATTTTTTTTCTAAACTGCCAACATTTGCAACTATCACTTTAACAAACTTCTTGGCTAAATAAAATGCATTTTAACCAGCCTCCCACCCCACCCCCCCATTAATTCAAAGTGTATTGTGATCATCACATGTATCTGGATTTCAACAATTTTCATTAATACCTGAAGCTAATAAGATCTCTTTAACTATACTAACTCAGAGCTGGTAGACAACTAAAGGAAGGTTCATCAATAAGCATAACCTTCTTAAGAGTCACTTTATACTTAATCTGTCTACAAGTGTGCTATGCAAGACAGATCATAACAAATTTAGATGAAATTCACTCCAGGACATACATGATTGTTATTTTTATTCTTATTAAATTTTTAAGTTACTTTTTTTTTCAGTTAAATGTCCAGGACCAGCTGGGACTCAAAACTTTTTAAACAGCAAACTGGACCAAAAAAAGAAAAAAATAGAACAACAGAGAAGAAAATTAGCAAGGGAATGTCTTAACATTTGGACTAGATCTCTTCTATAGCACATACACTTTCCTAAATCTTAGAAAAAATAAAATTGACATACCCCTCATTTTATGAATATCATCTCTAACTAAAGCAATCCAACTTCTCACTTTACAATCAATAACTGTATTTAATTTCCCTCATGCAAATTCTCCCCCATCATGAAATAACACATTTAAGATATTCGAGACACCGAGCACAGACTTAATAGGTTACTTAGATTTAAAATGATTATGCACACATTATTATAATCCAATTCACAATAAATATACAAGAACTTTGACACATACTGCTTTACTGGCTCCCACTGAACACAGCATAGAAGAGTCAGGAGAGAATGCACAGCTGTACACCCAGTTCTGATGGCCCCTCAATACTTTCATCATGTTTCCTGAACAAAAAGAAAGTAAGTGTGTTAACCCTAGAATCTACTTCAAATGAGTAGCATTTCAAAAATGGCAGAATCACAGAATCACAAGCTTCTACTGGGGCAGTGACTAATCTATAACAGGGGTTGACAATACACACCAGTTGCTTATTTTTGTACCTAAGTTTTACTGGAACCCAAGCATGCACACGGTTGTGACAGCAGAGTGGAGTAACTACTGCAGAGATAGCATAGTCTACAAGCCTAAAATATTCACCATCTGGCCCTTTAAGAAAAGGTCAGCTGACGTTTATAGAAGACGGATTATCTAGTCCCCTTCTATAAATGAAGGACCGGAACACCACAAGGCCGAGACTTCACAGATATCTTCAAAATGCCTTTTCATCCTTCTTCCTTTTTGATAACCCTCTTTCCACTCCATGGCCCCCATGCATTATACCCAAAGCACACAATTCCGCTTAAGTATATTTTAACTCTTAGTTTTATAAATACTTACTAAATGCCCACTACATGCCATGCAATGTGGATACAGTTGTGAATAAGACAAAGTCCCTACTCTCTTGGAGCTTACATTTTACTGAGTCTACATCCTTAAAATATGTGCACACAACTGAAAGTATGTTGAGAGAGCGAGGACCATTTGATACGCAAAAGAAAAGAAAATTTAGTTTTCAAATGTTTTAACTGCTGGGATCCCTTCCCCCCTCAACAGCTGAGCAATCAGAGAATTGATAAATGCAGAAGAGGTGCCACATAGTTTGGTAATAGTATTAGTGTATTATTCCATCAGGCAATGGTTACTACCTGTAAGCTAGAACAAGTCTCCAAATCTGAGGGTTTGTTTTCTATCACATTAAATTTAAGCTACATTTCCCCAAATAAGCCTGTCAACATCCAGCTTGAGGCTGGTAGAGCACTGGCAGATCTTAATTAAATATAAGGTTTTAGTTAAAACTGTAAACTTTTTCATTAGAGGCTAAGAAGGGGGAAGAGATGCTCACCTCAGGTCCTTTCAAACAAGGTAGACTCTCCAAAACTGCGTAAAAGGATCAGTTATCAATGTTTCCGAAAAAACTAAAACCTGACACTGACATTCCTTTCACTATATTGAAGGGTAAATGTCTTACTTTTTATGATTTCTTAGCCTATCCAACTTATTATGATTAGTATTTACATATTAGAAATTCTGGTGTATAAATCATGTTTGAATTTACATTTTACTAATTACTAAGTTATATCTTTTGTTAGGTCAAGATCTACTTAAATTTTCACTAAGCAAATGAAGGAAGTTAATACCCCTCCGCAATATAAAGGAAATAAACCAACACAGACTAGTTCAGATAAAATCCTAAAACTGATTCAGATTTTGTCCTCCAATAGCTGATGCAGATCTGTGTGGTTAGTTTCTGAGTAATATCAGATTGTTTACTTAGAGTAACTGCTGGTTCCTATTCTGGGTCACATTTATGGTTTGTTGATCTGTACAGGCAAAGGGACCAAAGGACTAAGCAGAGAAAAGGAAACTTTGATCATGTCACTTTTAACGTCAAATGCCCCAAGTGTTCATAATACCTCTCAGTAGTAATATCCAGAAATTAATTCTTTTCCACAGCCTAGAAAGAAAGACATACCATCATCTTTCAGGTCCCACACTCTCAGAGTTTTGTCTCTTGAAGCTGACACCAGGATCAAGCTCCCATCTGGGGCAAAAGTTAAATCTCTGACCAGTTCAGTATGATCTACCAAGTTAAGGAGGAGTTTTCCTAAATGCAATGGAACGCGAGAAAGAGACGATATTAGTAATTTTTATCTGTTTCCATATTAAAAATAGGGCTTCTCACCATTAAAAAAAAAAAGAATAGAAATATTTGGATACCTTTAGTTTACAATGTGTAAAATGACTTATTTATTAGTGCCCTTACTATTCTCTTTAAAGATTCACTATTTACATTGTTTTAAAATGGATTATTTCCAAGATACCAAAGCCTAAATTTATTAGAAAAATTAAAAAGGAATTCCTGAAATGTGAACAAACTCCTGGATCAAGTCAATTTAATATGAAGAAAACCTACATCATTTAAAAATCTTTGTATAGTACGATTTTAAAACACAAAATCAAAATTTTCCTTTTTGCTTCCTTGGCCTGTAATGGCTTAAACTTTCAAACATAATCTCAATGAAAAAAAAAGGTACTTTATTCATCTAATATTATAAGAGTTTTGTTTTCCTCTGAAAAGCCATGTGCTTACCTTAAATTTTCTCCCAGAATTCAATCAAATTTACTGACTCATTATCCCCACTCAACATTAGTATCACTTGCTATATTCTAATGTACATATTGTTTTAATGCTCATTTTTTTAAAAAATCCTTTAAATCTTGGAGTACATACTATCAGCCAGAAACTATTTTAGTTAGTGAACACCATTTTTTTTTTTGGCTGCGTGGCTTGTGGGATCTTAGTTCCCCAAACAGGGCTCAAACCCGTGCCCCCTGCAGTGGAAGCACCAAGTCCTAACCACTGGACCGCCAGCAAATTCCCACAACACATTTGCTTTTAATTGCCCAAAGAATTTAACTTCTCAACCTATCTGGTTAAACTTTAGATAAAATGTCACTAAAACCTTCCAGAGGTTAGTTGAAAGTTAGATTGTTGAAAATCAGATTAACCTTGAAAGCCTCTAAGCTGTCAATCACTGAAAAAATATGTAAGAAAACACCTTGCAATTTGTCATAAACTAAGTTACTAGTTTATAAGTTATAATTAACTAAACATTCCTTAGACACGCCCTTCCTACTATAATATTCTCTGAAGAGTGATCAAGCAGAATGAACTCTATTTTCCTAAATTAAAACTATGAGCTGAAGATGCTATTTAGGCCAATTATAAAGATACATTCATAGCATCAATTCTTGCTTCTCAGTAAGTTACAATCTTCAAATTATGTATTCTTCTAGTGCCTATGAGCTTTGCTTGTATCATAAAATAATCAGGTTTGCTTCCAGAACTATGACTCCATACCTGTATATACATCCCATATTTTGATACGCCCATTGTTTAACCCTGTGGCAAGGAGCAGCTGATCTTGTCCAAATCTGAATCGATGCCATTCTATATTTACACAGCGACTCTGTTTTTCGGGAACTGAAGATCCAAAAGCAAGACTCCAGACTATGTCACCACAGTCTATAATATGTTCACGAGGCTTATTTTTCTGACCACCATCACTGTTTTGTCTTGACAATCTTAAACTGCTTGAATTGGTGATATTCTTGGTGCCATGCAAGAGACTGGGTGGAAAAAAAGGTCAGATTGAAATCTAGTTATTATTCACTCTGGACTCCTGTAGACAGTAAATAATGATAAGTGTTTGTTAAGAAACTTCAGTATTATTCTTGTGATACTGAATAACAACAGCATCCTTATAGATGGGAAGGGGAAAAGTTACTATAAGCTATGTGGGCAAAATACAGACTAAAAGAAATTCTCAGTGTCTGACAAAAAGTTCACCAATAAAGCAATTTATAATTGTTTCAAAAATTTCAAATTTGTTTCTATATCCTTTTTGATATAGAAATCCTATATCAATTAGGACTCCTTTAATTAACTCAAAAGTATAAACAAGCAAAAAAAAACATTTCTGCGAACGTAAGATATTGGGATGCTGACACCAGAAAACGATCTTAAACCCCATAATAATCAATAGTTTCCCACACTTTCTAGACCTAAAGTAATATGTAATAAGGACATTAATGAATAAAACCATGAAAATGAACTAGACACAAAAAGCGGGGAAAGATTAAATTTAGTAGATGCATTTTAGAAATTGCACTACCAAGGCACAATTAAGCTTCCTTTTGAAATACGGAAAAGAAAAACTTAAAGACATCAAAGTATCTGAGAAAGTATTCTATGATATATAAGGCCAGACAATTCTTCCCATAAATTTTCAGCTTATGATTAAAACACATTTACAATCTCCAAAAGAAAAAACTTCAACATCAAAATATTATTCCACACAGAGAAAAAAATAAATTCTACAAACAGATAGATACAAAATACAAAGAAGAAAAGTGTCTCACAAATTCTTAAGGCACTGGGACCACGGAACAAGCTTTACTGCACGATGTCCTTGTGACCAAGCAAAGTATGAACCATCTGGAGCAAAAGCAACAGTCCAATTTTCACGACCACATTTCTTGTCAAAAGGAGCTGCTGGAGCTAAAAGTTCACCTATAGTACGTGATCTCACTAAAAGGAAAAAAATAATACAGGTTACCGCAGATAACCAGCCATCAATTTTAGACTGCATCCATATTACTTTGGGATCCACTCAAGTCCACTGAGTTTTTCCTTTTTCTATGTAGACAAGGTACGAGTTCTGCGTTCTACCCTTGGAGGGGAGATACGTGGTATGAAGACCCCTTAATGATAATAAACATCTTTAAGTTTGGTAATTTTTCTAAAATTTCTCAAATCAAGAGCTTTTAAAGAAAGTTTCAGTAAAAAAAAAAAACTGGTCAAATAACAATAATGTAATGATCAGAGCTAGAAATTACTGAAATCTTGACTTTTGCACTGTCTTAAATTTTCCTCAAATTACTAACATTTAATATGCAAGAAACTGAAGTTACTCTCCAGGAAGTATCTTCCCAAAAGTTTGTAGCTTTCAAAAAACATAAACCACTATAAAATATAGTATTATATCATTACTCAAAGGAAGCACTATAAAATGGTCTAGTCAAACATTAATATTCTTATCTTTTTCAGGTCACAAAACCCACAGAACTAGAAGGGACTTAAAGGTTACTTAGTTCAGCTCCCCAACCAGTGCTTTAAAATGCTCTGTATTTGGGACTTCCCTGGCAGTCCAGTGGTTAAGACTCCGAGCTTCCACTGCAGGGAGCATGGTTCGATCCCCAGTCAGGGAACCAACATCCCGGATGCCACACGGTGTGGCCATACAAATGAAATACATTGTATTGTGATTCTTTTCTTTTAAATAGGTTTGATTGATTTTATTTATTGGCTGAGTTGGGTCTCTGTTGCTGCACACAGGCTTTCTCTAGTTGTGGTGAGCTCAGGGGGGGGCAGGGCAGAGGGGGAGGCTACTCTTCATTGTGGTGTGCAGGCTTCTCATTGCGGTGGCTTCTCCTGTTGCGGAGCACGGGCTTCAGTAATTGAGGCAAACGAGCTCAATAGCTATGGCTCATGGGCTCTAGAGCACAGGCTCAGTAGTTGTGCCACACGGGCTTAGTTGCTCTGTGGCATGTGGTATCTTCCTGGAGCAGGGCTCGAACCCGTGTCCCCTGCACTGGCAGGTGGATTCTTAACCACTGCGCCACCTAGGAAGTCCCTGTATTTGTGATTCTTGAACAGTGGTCCTCGAGCATTTTCCTGGTGGGCCACAAACTGACCCAAAAATGGAATTCTTTTGGGTTTTAAGGACAGAAAAAAAACAAAAAACAATTTCATGTATTTTAAATTTAGTAACCAGTACTTAAATTTAGCATTCATAACTAAAACTGGCATATTAGAGTATACAGAGAATTTTTCTTCTGTCTTTAACAAATCAAGTTCCTACTGTACATGTGCACATGCAAATGTGGCTGCCATTTCCTCAATTCCAGAAAGAATCTTCTTAACTAGTCTATCACCACTGCTGCCTTGGGTCTGTCTTGATTTCAAGTTTTGCTACTCTTCCTTTTTAGTTGTAAGTCACCTTCAGTTTAGTTTCCCTATTATCTATTTTGTGGTCCCTTGTGTGGTCAACTCTACAATGTTTTTATGTTTTGGGCTTAAACTTTCCAACAACTAAACTTCAATATATTCTACGTATTGCAGTTCAAACAAGAACCACTTATACTCCTACTGCAAGAGCAGATAACATATACACAAACCCGAAAAATGTACTCCTTCAGGGACACTTCCAGTCTCAATGTGTGCTCTGCCAACAGGGAGCATAGCACCTGTCATGTGACAGGGGTATCAGTAAATATTTATTGAACGAATATGAAAGCAACATATAAGCTCCCATTCTTAAGTGATTTAAATATTTCCTTGCCTACTTCTTTGATACATTAACAAATGAGATACGGTTTAAAAAGTAAAACAAATCTGTTTTCCTATGATATTCATAAATATAAATATGCACCTATTTGGGGACAGCTGAGATTATCAGAAAATTTCCTTTCGATGACTCACAATCTTCCTCCTTGCCACTCCACCCACTCAGTCCTGGGTCTGATCTAAGAGAATAAGCCTGATCCTGCTCTCACATGACATTCATACATTAAAGACAGCCATGACATCAGCAACTAAATCTTTTCACCAGGATAAAATCTGGTGAGTTTTCTTTTTTTTTAAAAAAGATTTATTTATTTATTTAGTCTGCGCCTGAGTCTTAGTTGCAGCATTTGGACTTCTTAGTTGCATCGCGTTAACTCTTAGTTACCAAACGAGGGATCAAAAACGGGTCCCCTGCTTTGGAAGCGCGGAGTCTTTCCCACTAGACCACTAGGTAAGTCCCTGGTGAGTGGTTTTCAATCATCCTTTAGATTACATGGTTTCAAGTTCATTTTCCACCTTCACCTTCATACTTTTCTGGATAAACTCCAGTTGGTAATGGCCCTCAAAAAAGTGGAACTTTCCAACTAAACACAATATTTCAGGTGTGGTTTAATCAAAGCAGAATCCCTCACCTACCCCTGCCCTACTTCTATCAATACAGCATTAACTTCACTGGCAGTAACATGACTGTAAAAGAAAATTCACAAAGTGGTGACACTCATATCCTGTAGAATGATTTTTTTAGGAGAAAAAAAAAAAGCAAGTTTTAAAATTCAACTGAAAAAACGCAAGCATTATCTTAAAAAGAGCCCCCAATTAAACTAGATGAGTACATATATAAATTCTACCTCAAAAAACAGAGGACTGGCCCTTGCATTCAACTTCAGAAACATCTGGTAAATTAGACTAGAACTCATATCTCCTTTAGCAGCATAAGCAAAACTAACTTTCCTACAGAACACTCATTTTTAAAAATCTGTATTTTAGGATCACTCTGTATTTTTCTTCTTTTACTTTGAACAGAATCACAAAACTCCTCTTGTGTAAGGGTGGTAATAAATTAACTAAAAAACTGCTTCAGGTAACAAAGACATGAAATAATAAGCTAAGCTGCACTTCAATATATATATTCAAGAAATAGGGCCACCCTGAAAAAAATACTGCCAAATAGACACTACTGTTACAAGTACTGAGTTAATAATTATCTTGAGTTTCTTTGTTTGTTAACAGGCATATAAAACAATTGCATTTTAATTAAGTAATTTAAACACATTTAAATACTGACTGGTACAACATTACAAACTAGTACAAGGTTTATAATGAAGAAAAAATTTTAATTAGAACTTTATACAGTACCTGCAACTGTTGAATGTTAGTATCCTAAGATACTATGATTTAATGATCCTGTATAAGTGCAAAGCTGCCTGCCATGGGAACTTGTCCACTAGATGCGCTATATTATTAATATCCACACAGCAGTAACACATCATCTGAGTCACTGCTCAACCAAGCAAACCAGATTCAGCTCCTTCTTCACATTCCTCCCTGCAATTTCATAACCAGAAAGGGAGGATCTGTGGCAGAGTCTTGTGAAAGAGGACAGTAGCTCTAGGCAGTAACTCCCTGTCACACGGACTTCTTTAATCATTCATGGAATCTTACTTGCCTCCTCTTTCAGTACTTACTTGAGAAACCAAACAGCTGTAATTAATACCCAAGAAAAAAACGGGAGTCCTTACTGATAGATACGAAGCTACACAGACACATTAATGTTTAACTTTGTATCCAAATGATGTTTTTTAAAAAAGAAACAAAGAAACAAAAACCTGGGGTTGAAAAAAAAAAAAGCTTACAAAAGGCCAAAGTTCTTTTAGATATTTGGCACCTAGCTAGTAACTTTATACTATATCCAGGAAATAACAGACTTAAATATGCAAAAAAAAATTTTTTAATTAAAAAGGCTATTTAACGGATGGTTCTACCTTACGCAGGTATGCTAAGAAGGTCTATCCATTCCTTAGAAGAGAGGACTGGAAAGTTTTCAAAATGATTCATCCAGATGAAGTAAAATACAGATAAATGAAAGGCAGATCACTCAGCTGTGATACTACTGTGAGTAGGAAAAAATAAATACCACTGGACTGAGAATAAGAACTTTTGAGTTCTATGTTCCACAGTTAAAATAAAAATTGGACATGAATTTTGTTTTCTCTGTATGTTTGAAACAGTTATTAGAATCAGAGTTAAAGTCCCCTCCTAACCTACCATTCAACCTTATCCCTAAGAGAACGAAAGTCCAAAATTCTAAGATAGCTGTCTCTAGATATAAAAACTCACCCACATACAAGATAGAGGGCCTTTTGGATACTTCAGCTTCTCCCGTTCTCTAGAAAACCTCCTCCAAGTACTCAATAAAGGAACACATTTAGTTGAATAACAAGGAAATGCAAAGGCTCTCTGCTCAGTAGCTACATTTTCATTTAACACAGAGTTGGGCTTTGGGGAGAGGTGGGGAGATGCTAAACCTACTTTCCTTTTTTTTTTTTAAATAAAAACTGCATCTATCTATCTATCTATCTTGTCTACCTATACATATATTTTGACCGCGCCTAGCGACTTGGGAGATCTTAGTTCCCCCGACCAGGGATCCAACCCAGGCATCCGCAGTGAAAGCGTCCAGTCCTAACCAGTGGGCCACCAGGGAGTTCCCCAAAACTGTTATGTATTTAAATAAGGTGTATAACATGACTTGATGAGTTCAATGTTTACCAGGCATATCAATCAAGGCACAGCACCCCAACTGCCCCCAAAGTTGTTCCAGTTACATTACCTTGAGAGAGGATTTAAGTAACGTGAGGTGTTTTCAACTGAGTCACCGGGTAGGTCCTGATGCAGGACCTTCAACATCTATTGGCCTGTTTTCTGCTTGGCAGGGCTGGCCACTAAGCCAAATTTCCAGAAAGCCTTTTCAAGAGTTTGCTCTTCCGTTATTATCAGCTTTTCTCCGGTCACTCCACCCAACACCCTGCTCCTCTGTGTTTGAAAGATAACAACTGAGTCTCCTCCCCTGAGCCGCAGCCTTTCTTAACGCCATGCCATTTTTTAAAATACTTTTTCCGGGCTGATGACACCTCTTCGGCTGCATTTCTCCTTATAGTTGCTGGTATACACGAAGAGTCATGCTTTCATAACAGCTCACACAAGTTTACTTTTCCCCATCGGAAACTTTTTTAAGAGTCCTGGAGACCTGCCCCGCCCTCCCCTGGCCACTCGACGCCCCAGCTCCCTAGACAGAAGAAATCCAGGAGAATGGCCCTGCGCGGACCTCCGCTGAGAAAACCGGGGGGAGGTCCCCGGGGGAGCGGGTCCACCCGCGGCCACACGATCGCTGCAGCCCTCGCCACTCGGCGCCCAGGTTCTCTTTGCCTCTAATATCCGCGCACCACCTCTCTCCGTGCCAGGCGCACAGTAGGCGCCGCATCAATGCTGATCCGATTTACCCTCGGCGACACCCACCCGCAGGGCCGCTTCCTTCCTCTTCGCTCCGGGGCTTGGCCCCGGCTCTCCATTCTTCCTCAGACTCAGGGACGCTCCCCCCCAAGCCTCCTCGGGGGAGTCCCTGCCTCTCCGCAGCCCCCGCGCGCCCACCAGCACCCCTCACCCACGGCCCCATTCCTCACCGATCTCTTTCTCGTTGACCCTCGGGGGAAAGCTGGCCATCTATGGGGCACCGTCTGATTCCGGGGGCGCGATGCGGACGCAACGACAGAGAAGGGAAAGGCGGGCGCCGAGGGGCGTGACGCGGGCTGGGTCCCTCCCGGTCCCGGGGACGGAGGGGAGGGGCGGGACGGTCGCGGCGGCTTCTGCCGACTGCCCCGGGAAAGCTCCGGGAGGCCTTGGACCAAACTACGGAGTCAAACACAGACAATAGATGCTGTTCCCCTCCTCACGCCTACGGACCAAGACACTTCCCTCCACGAAGCCCGCTGCAAACGAGACACTGGAGACAAAATGGCGGGCGGCGCGGGGGATATCAGCGCGGCGGGGGCGTGGTCTCGTGACGTCACAACGCGGTGGCCCGCCTCCCGACGTTCGAAACGTGACAGCCTGGGCTCGGCGCCCCGCCCTCCCTCCCGGGCGCGCGCGGGCGGGCGTTGTCCTGGGGACTGGACCCGGGAGCCGGAAGAGCGCGGGGGCGGAAGAGGAGGAGGAGGGGCCGCACCCCTAGCCCAGGCCCAAACGCAGGGCTGGAACCTGCCGACTGTGCGTTTAACTCTGCCTGGTTATCCCGGCCGGGGGCCCAGCATGGTGTTTATAAGTTGAAACGCCTTTGAGAAGGCAAACAGAATTGTATAATACGTATTAGCCCACAGCGTAAAGACTCCATGGAATTTAAACTGACCGAACTGTAAAGAACAAAAAACACATTTCAGGTTTTAACCCGACTTGGCCACCTCCCCGGCCCTCATGGTCTGGGGAACTGGAGGTTGCACTGATGGAAATGATGAGAAGACTGACTGTCGCTATGCACCACACGTCCGGCCGCGACCGTTCTGACGAGAGCCAGCCGGTTTGGGGAAGGGCCGAGGTGACCCGACTTGAGCAGGGAGACCCGGGCCTGATGGCGTCCCGCCCCGCCGCGAGGCCTCCCGGGCTGTCTTTGTCCTGGCTGCTTCGTGCAGCCGGGCCTGCCTCGGGGCTGCAGCGAGGCTGGCGGTCAGCGTGGACCCAGCCACTGGCCACGCTAGAGGCCACCGCGTCTGTCTGCTCAGAAGCAGCCCTTCCTGCACCCAAGGTCTAGGCCTCCGGGAGGCAGCTCACCATTCCCAGAGGAGAGCTGATAAACGTGTCAGTGTCTGCCAGAAGCCAAGTCGGTTCCGGTTTACAGGAGACGTATTTCCGTTTTAATTGGCTCTTCTGTGGACTCTGAACCTAGTTCCAAAGGAGGAAAACTAAGGCTGGGAATTTCAAATATGCAGCAGATACCGATGGGAGAGGAGTCGCATAGCCAAACTCTTGAGAGATCTCAAGTGACAGCACCTAGGTGTGGCTACTTCATCTTTCTCTTTGCATAAGGATAATTCTTCCAGTAGGGAAATGTTGAATAGCAGGTACAAGAAATCACCCCCCCCCCCGTTTTTTTCTTTTTAATCATTTTGTTACATTCAGTCAACATGTTTATTGATGGCTTACTCTGTGCCAGACACTAGGGCTAGTTGTTGAATATTTATAGTAGAACAAAAGAAAATTGTAATGCAGTCTTGTAGCTCAGATAGCAATATTCCTATCAGTCCCTGTTAATTCTTCTAACCAATTGCTGTTACCTCTATTTAGATGGAAAATACCAGTTCTTGAGTGTCTGTGAATTGTTTTGGTGGCTTTTTCGTACAATTGTTTAATTCCACTCTATTACTGTAGTCAACAGACTTCCAGACCATCTTCTCAATGGGCAAATTATGACAGTGGAATGAAAAATAATTGTGTGATTTGTGTACTCAGTAGTGATAATATCTAATTTTTATTGGGTCCATGCTACCTGTCACGCACTGTGCTATGTAAGTGCTTTTGTGGGTTAACCCACTTAATACCCATAGCAGTATCATTTATATTTTACTAAGTTAGTAACTTGATAATAGTTACAGAGCTCCTAAGTGATAAAGTGCTAGATTTGCACCTGAACTTGTCTTCTGCCCTGCCCTACTTCCATGCTACTTGTCTCTCATAAATGAACCCTAGCCTGAGAAGCAAATATGTACCTGCCGTTTCATATCTACATTTGCTATGTTAATGTCAAATCCGAATGGCTGTCTTATCCCCTGCATATCCCTTGAAGTTGAGATTCTCCAGAGTTCTGTTCTCGTTCCACAGCTTTTCTCTTCTTCCAGGTTCTCCCTGCATTATGACAACCTCCCTTTGGGGTTTAACTACCAGCTCTATGTGAAGACTCTCAAGTCCAGACCTGATTTCTCTCTTGAGGTTCAGATTTACATATTAAGATACTTAGAACTGAGAACGTCGTCTTCTCTCCCAAAGCTGCTGCATCTTTTATATTCCCTACCCTGGTGAACACGTCCATCCAGTCACCCAAGCCAGAAGCTAGAGTGTCTTTAGAGTCTGGCCACTCTCCTCCCTCAACCCCATGTGGCATCAGTCAATCCACAAGCCCCGCCGGTATTTTCTCTTAAACTGTTCTGGAGTCTGTCTTCTCTGTTCCAAAACCGCTGCTGCTGTCTTAATTCAAGAGCTTGTCATGTCATCTCTCTTAACAATCCTTTATAACCTCACACCCTGAGAAACCACCATCAATAGCTTGGTGCTTTTCCTCCTAGTCTTTAAAAAATTTACTAGCTGTGTGTCCTTGGGCAAATTAGTTAACCTCCCTATGCCTCAATCTTCTCGTCTATAAAGTGGAGATAGTAATAATACCTACTTCACAGTTTTGAGAATTAAGTAAGTGAATATAAGAAAAACATTTAGAACGAGGTCTGGCAATAGAGTGTCAGACACAAAGTGTAAGATGTAAGTATTAGGTACTGTTTTTCTACATAGTAATCCCAGCTAACTGCAAAATTGAAAGATCAAAATCTCATAAAAAAATAAGGGATTGGCAAAGAGCCATAAAAACAACATCTAGTATATGTATAATCAAAATCATAAGTAAAAGTTCTGGAAAGCATTCCCTTCCCAAAAAAAGCTGACCCAACCACCAAACACCTGTTCTCTTGAATCACATTCTTGAGTTGTTCAGAAAACTTTGCTCCCATGTGGTTATCTGCTAAGCCTGATTTAGTCATAATTTTTTATGTGGATATCATTTCTTTTGAAGTTTTTGAACCAACATTTACTATCTTGAAAAATCATTTTAAAAAAATTTAAATCCTCTTTTATTCCATTTTCTCACATCTCAGCAAAATGTTATATTAACAGTCTGGCATTTTCATGTAATTATATTTTTTAAGGATATGTTTTTCTACACCATTTTCTTATACTGACAGGGAAATACATAAGCATGAGAGAGGGAAGCAAAAATTACTACAGTCTTGTTCAAGAAGAGTAACCACTTTATATGTAAATAATTAGAATTTTGGAGTAGACTACAATATAAAATTTTGTCTTGCCTTTTTTCTTTCTTATGATAAAATAATGTTTTCCTATGTAGATTAAAAAAAACTTGTCACCACATCATTGTAGGTAACTTCATTTGGAGGTGGAGTTTTTTCCTTTACTCCTTCAGAATACATAATACGTAATAGTGCAGAAAGGTGGGCTTCTCCTGTAATTAAACTTTCATTACTCATATGGACACTGTAGGTGTATTTCCCTTGATGTGATGAATGTATCCAATTCAAAATTGTGGCCTGTTTTGGGAGAATCCATATTCACCAAAAGTTAGAGCAATTCAGGTGGGTTGCTGTAAGCTATGTGTCCACACAGGCCTCTGAAGTTACAGACAACCTCTAAACTTTAAATTAGCTTTAAATTAGAAAGGAATCTGGCAGGATCTTATTTCTGAATGTGTATCTCGGTGAGAGTAGAAAGTGTATCCCTTTCCTATAACTAAAGGGAAGCAATGTTTACTTAAAATAACAAACATGACTTTAAAAAAAAACCCACAAATAATTGTACAACAGGAGTTTGAAGTCTACTGCCACCAGAAAAACAAAACAAAACAACAAACCAAGATCCAAAATGCCAAATATTTTATTGTCCCCTAGTGTGGTTAAATCTCAAAGATGAAGAAGATTGCCATAGTCTTTGTTTTGTTTTTTTTTTTAATTTATTTGCTGTGTTGGGTCTTTGTTGCTTCACGAAGCCTTTCTGTAGTTGTGGAGAGCAGGGGCTACTCTTCATTGTGGTGTGCAGGCTTCTTATTGCAGTGGCTTCTCTTGTTGCGAAGCACAGGCCCTAAGCACTCGGGCTTCAGTAGTTGTGTCTGGCAGGCTCTAGAGCACAGTCTCAGTAGTTGTGGCGCACCGGCTTAGATGCTCCTCGGCATGTGGGATCTTCCCAGACCAGGGCTCGAACCCGTATCCCCTGCATTGGCAGGTGGATTCTTAACCACTGTGCTAGCGAGGGAAGCCCTGCCATAGTCTTTTGACCCTCTATTGACCAAGACCAAACAAACAAACAAAAAAAGTTAAGAACAGCTTCATTGTTTAAGCAATAGGAGAATTGCTTGTGTGCCTGTTTGTTTTGCTATTTGGGCCTTTTTGCTATTGTTGCTACAGCTCCCCAACACTAAGCCTAAGAATTCATCCAAAGTTATTCAGTGCTTGGGTACTAGAGCAAGAGTTTCAGATCTTGGAATCTGTGGAGTTAAGTCTGGGATCCTGGATTGAAGAGTGTGGAATTTGCTCAGCATTTAGCTGGGCAAGCATAATTTATACACATAAATATGTGCATTAATAAATAGTAATAGATACCTCGATAATTGTGGAACATACAGGAAAAATAAGAGAGCCCAGAGGAAAACTCTGGAGGCAACTCCTTTTGGCTGTGGTAGTCTTGCTGGGGATGAAACGACTAGAAATGCCCCTACTTTTACCCTGCTGTCTTATTTTCACTTTTCTTCCTGATTCCACATTTTTTGTAGGGTGTTTGACAGTGTGGTATGAGCAGAATGTTAGTATCAGGTTTTCAAAGATGTATAACTTGATCTTAGTTTACAGCTATACCCAAAATGGCTCAAAGTGTGGAAAATGGTGTAGCCAGTCTATATGTTTCTCTGTGTCAGCCAGAATGCTCCTGGAAGCCTACAGGAAATTATCATATTATATCTAAAAGGGTAAGCAGAGGCCCTGTCTCCTGCGTTCTATAGGATTCCCAGAGCTGGCTGCTGAGCTGACTCAGCTCCATCCTCTTTTCCTCTCCTTACCTCCAAACTCAGGGCACTTACAGTCAGGCTCAGTCCTTTAGCTCAGTCCTGGACCTTCAGGAGACATCTGTTTAAAATGGAACATTCCATGCTGTGATGGAGATTTTCCTCATATCAATCATTTTTCTCTTCCTCTAATAGAGCTTTGCATTTTCATTTTTCTGAATATTCCAGCCTATGACCTTTCTGTAGAGATTATGAGGGGGAAGAAAATCTTTCACCAACTTCATGAAAGGCAAGGGTTTCTCTCACTTGTCCTCCCCTCTGTTCTTTGGGAAATGCTTCTGTACTCTTCTCATCTCCAGATGCCTGACTTTTGGGGCAACTTTTTAAGTCAGCTGTTTCTTTCTCCCTTCTGGTGGAGGGTGCCAGCTTGGCTGAAATTTTAGTCTTCCTCCAGGGACGCAGAGAGTCCTGTGGACAGCTCACAAGCTATCTCTACTCGAACTGCTGGCCCTAGCCAGTCTCGCCCCAGCCAGTCTTGCCCCGTGGAATGGATTTGAATGAAAGATCTTCCAATTGATACCTTTCCTTGCTAACATATGGTCATCGTTTCTTTTAGGCTGAGAAATTTCTGACTGATTTCCAACCCTCCTCCATATCATTTCTTTCTAAGTTCTTTTTTTTATCTTCCATATTGTTTTACTTTCCGAATTTGTTTTTTCCTTTCTATGATATGAATTCTCTTGGTATAATGAATATATTTCATTTTCTCTACTCGGTTTTAGGTTCCTTTCAGTTCCTTTCTTGATCTTGGAGTCATTTTTAGGACTTTGCATATAATCGATATTCAATAGATGTTTGTTGAGTGGAATTGAATTGAATCTTTCATCTAACTTCCTACTACAGTATTTGAGGTAAATTTAGAAAGCAAGTGTTTCTGTTACTCTACAAAAATCAAGAGAAATCAAATTCAAAAGTTTGCTAGTAGAAGAGTTCAAAAATTGAGGCAATTGTGATGGAAGACAATAAAAAAGTATATATAGTATGACTTAGCTTATTAGTTTTACCTGGGAAAATAAGTGTATTGAAGAAATCATCTCCAATGTATAGTTAGGAGTCTGTGAGACTAGCATTTAAACTAATTTCTCAGAGGCATAGACTCATTTTCAGACTCATAGCTGGAAGGGACCTTGAGATCATACAGTATAACCTTATTTTACAGATGATGAAACTGATATTCGATTGTACAAATGAGTTTCTCACATTCTTGCAACTAGTTAGTAAAAGAATGAAGATGGGGCACAGTTCTGCTCACGAGGAGACCGGCACTTTTCATATTGCACTGTAGTTCATTTAGCATACTGTGGTTATTTGTATACATGCCATCTCCCCTCAAAATGTCATTGGTTAATTGAAGACAGAAGCCGTACCTTTTTCACCTTGCTATTTGTGGAAGATGAAAGTATAATGCTTGGCAAACATGGCTGCCAAATAGAGGCACTCAGTTAACTCCCTTTGGATTAAAAAAGTTCTTACTTGATGAAATGTGTTTCTTTTGGCCTCATGTTCATGAGAAGCCACTTTTTAGCTCTTCATTAAATATTTATTGATTACCTACTATGTACCAATTACAATGCTGATATCAAAATGAGAATTAAAACGACGATCTCCTTGGGGAGTGGGGGAAAAAAATGAAGATCTGCTTTCAGCTTTGAGTCCATATTAAAATATTACTGTGGGGTATTAAATATCTCAATTAGAAAGGAAAGGAAGTGAGTTCTCAGCTGATTTATTTCCTTTTTATAGACTCATTTGCACTTTACAGAATTTTAGTGCTAAAGGGAACTTAAGGCTCCCTAAGATCACATTTTCAGTAAATGGCGAAGTTGAGGCCCAGAATGAATGTCACCTCCTTCAAAATCCAGTATTCTTTCCGTTACAAAGAATTCCTTACTTTCTTTTGCATTTTTGGGACAACATATGCATTGGTTACACTTATGAATGTTAATAAAAATGGAGATGCATATTTCTTTTGGATTAGATATCAAATGCCTCAGGGTGGGGGTGGGGGTTAGTGTTATGGAGAGAAAACAGGGCAACCGATTCTTAATCAAAAAACAGAAAATGTCCTAATCATCTGCTTCACATGATAGGATACTAGAGCCAGAATGTTGCTTAGAGACCACCTGAGCAAGCCGTGTTAGTTACAGATGAAGATGCTGAGGCTCAGCTTCACCAAAGTCACACAGTAGGTTTCTACCAGAGGCAGGACTAGAATCCAGGTCCTGGGACTCCCCATTCATGAGGCCAGTGTTTCCCAAACTTTCATCATTTGAAAACTACCTTTTCAATGTGTCCAAATCCACATATCATTTATGTTAATATTTACTTAATTATCTTTATTTGAATCAAGTTTTTGTTGTTGTTGTTTTGGTTCTTATTTTTTTGTGGGTTTTTTTGGCCACGACTTGCGGCTTATGGGATCCTAGTTCCCCAACTAAAGATTGAACCCAGGCCCTCAGCAGTGAGAGCACAGAGTCCTAACCTCTGGACCAACACGGAATTCCCTATTTTTTAAATTAAAAATTTTCTAATATGTATTTTAAGACTTCCATTTACTCTTAAGAAAAAATGTTGCCATTATCATAAATGGAAAACCAGTGTTGTTTGCTATAACTAGAAGACATACATAAAAATTAAAATTTTGGAAATATTTCTAAATTCTGCTTTATTACTCCTCTTGCTGAAGGCATGGCTCCTGAGGTTTATTCTCTTTTTTTAAAGAGAGAAACAACAAGTGTTAGAGAACCCAAATGAGAACTACTTCTTGATGTAATTAAAGGGAGTCCCTTTCTCATTTTTTTGTCATTTTTGCAGCAGCCAAAAAATGCTTTGTATACCGCCAGGAATTCATACTCCACATTTTTGGAAACACTGCCCTGACCTATAATAGCATGTATTGAAAATGCATTTTGACCCTGTGCTCTCATTCTTGGGTAACGTATTTTATAAACATTAATTGGCTCTTATCTAACCTGTGTCTTAAGGGCATATATTGTTATTTTTTCATCCCACAGAGGAATGAACTGAGTTCCAAAGAGGTTTGGAGAATTATTCCAGCACAGTGATAAGTTTGACTGAGCCAGGGGCAAACAACCTAGGCTTAAATTCCTGATAAGGATTTGGCCATCTTCCTCCCCTTGATGTGATCTGGAAATCTAGGAGTTGTGCAATCCTTGTGGCCTGCTCCAGCTGTCAGGCAAAGCCCTGGGGCGGGTGGGGCAAAAGCTAACCTTTAAACTCAGTCCAGCCCTTGCCAGGTTAGGTCATTTAATCCTCCCAGCGGACGTATCCTGTTTCACAGAAAGGGAAACAGTTTCAAAGAGGCTAAGTAACTTTCCCAAACTTCTAAGAGGCAGGGCCAGGAGGTAAACCCCCCTTCCTACTTCTTAAACTCCTGTGCTTCACTGCCATCATGAAAGTATACATTTGGAGACCTGGAATCCAGGTTGATTTTGCCACCCAACTGAAATATAATACCGTTAAAAAAATCAAAGGATCCTGAGCATTATCAACTCTACCTGCTTTGCCCAGTCATGAGCTTCCTTAGTTTCCTCATCACCTCACACAGGGACACAAGCGGATTCACACACTCCATCTCTCTTCCCTGCATAAGTACCATTTGGCCCTTATTTTATTTTGTGTCATACTGTGACATGGTTAGAGCAATGGCAAAATTTGAGAAATCGGTTTAAAAAATTGAAATTCCCAAATTAGTGCTGTTAAGAATCAACACAGGGCTTCCCTGGTGGCACAGTGGTTAAGAATCCACCTGCCAATGCGGGGACATGGGTTCAAGCCCTAGTCCAGGAAGATCCCACATGCCGCACAGCAACTAAGCCTGTGGGCCACAACTACTGAAGCCCGTGAGCCTAGAGCCCATGCTTGGCAATAAGAGAAGCCACTGCAATGAGAAGCCTGCGCACCACAAGGAAGAGTAGCCCTCACTCTCCACAACTAGAGAAACCCTGCACACAGCAATGAAGACCCAACGTGGGCAATAAATAATTAATTAATTAAAAAGAATCAACATAAACTAGACTGATTTTTTTCAGATGTAGAAATAATCCATGCTGAAAGATAATTTATAAATCAACTTGGCTAGCTCCTAAATCTCATCAGGAAGGCCTTTGGGGAGGGGGTGGGGAGTTGACCCGAGGCTGAGGGGGACCTGCTTAGAGGCAGGGTATTAACAGGGAGATTGAAAGGACCTAAAGTGAGGGGAGGGGAGGAATCTTACTAACCAGGAATTCGGAGGGACTTGGGATGAGGGGCAAAGTGTGGGGGGATAGAGAGAGGGATGGCGGAGGGTGGGGGGACAGGAGATGACAAGGGAGGCAGTGCCCTCAGCCAAGTCGAAGACACAGACCTATTGCTCTTTTTTGCTCCCTTTGGGCAGCAGCTCCTCCAGCAGCCTGATATCTTGGACAATATTGTCATCTACTTTTCGCATTTCAGCAGGTCATTCATAAACACTTCCCCTTCAACCTCCAGGGACGCCCCACCCTACAGTACTCACACTGCCTAAGCCATGGCACTGCCATTTCCATGAGCCATTGTATCATATGCTTTAATGCCTACGTTTTGTAAATTATCTGGGGAATACCTTCAAATGGGGAAATAAGGGTTCCGTCTTTCAATTTTATTTATTGAAATATAGCCAAAAGTTAATGGACCCATCTCACATGAGGAGCTAGCAAAGTGACCTATCCTTCTTCTCAATGGCTTGTCTGATGACATCATTGATTTTGGGTGCTTCATTTACCATTTATTTCACCCCCAACACAGCCTATCTCTCTCACACACACACACACACACATACACACACACTAATCATTTTCCTTCTTTGTCAGTACGTGTAAGGATTGTGGGTAGGAGGTGGCATATAAGAAGTTGGGACCCCCTCTGATATCAATGCTTTGAAAAATTTTTAAACTAGTAATTATCACCAGAGAGATTCCAATTTTATTGATAGGCAGTTTGAAAGCACAAAGAAATTATTTTCAGAGTTGCAGAGCAAGGAATAGTGAAAGTCCTTGAGTCAGCGTCTAAGCCAACAGACAAAACCTCTCATTGTTTGCCAAGCTCTTCATTTGTTCTCTTGGAAAAAGTGATTTCAAACCAAAAGTGATTTCAAACAAACGTCTCTCAAAGGGAACTAAAACTTGAGGTAGGTGAGAAAGAATTAAGAGTGTATGTAGTCTGATAAAGGAGCTTGTCTTCAGGGCCAGACAATTTCCATCCCAGTAAAGAACCTACCAATGTGACCATGAAGCCAGGGTAGAAACTCTCTGATGAGAAGTCAGGAAGGACAGACATTAACCGAATTTGTAACTAGTGGAGGATTTGTACCCAAAGGGGTGGATGATAACGGACTGAAATTGACCTAGAGAAAGGTCTCTAGGAGGGATCCCTTGGGGAATTAGGAATCAGGAAGGTGAATGTGAACAGTCAGGAATCAGAAGGAACCATAGTCTGGAAAGTACATCATTTGGATCTAGAGAGGTGCCAGAGTTCAGTGGGAAAAGTCTGGAACTTGAAGTCTGGAATTTGAGTGTCTCTTCCTGACAATTCACATGACTTAGGGTATGCAGCCTTCTGTTCCAGTCTTAGAAATGCCTGCTGAATAAAAGGGAAAGTATGTGTGAAATGTTTTATGTCTCCAGAAGGAAAAACTATGTATAAAAGCAGGATAGTAATGTAATACTTATCATTCAGCTCTCAGGCTTCATTGGGCTCATTAGAAATTTATGTAGCTGGAATTACCAAATGACTTGGCTCTGAACCATGGAGGAGCAGGCAGTTCTAAAATGGATACAAGTGAATTAGTAAGATAATACCTATTTTATTGCTTTGAAGTAGGACTAGTAAAGCTGCTGAGTGTACAATTTGTTTTTCTTCTGCCAAAGTGGAACCATTTTCCCTGAACTTTTCCTTATGTCTTTCTTGTTGTTTTCCTCCCAAACATCTTTTTTTCTTTTTAAAAAACTCTCATGCATTTACTCCTTTGGAGGAGGGTACTGTTAAGGGGTTAGCTACTGAACTTTTTCCACCAACACCTTGACTTAAATTAGTCCTGATATTCCCAAGTTATATTTCTATATATGAACTAGGATGGAAAATAATAAATTTTCTAAGGGAAAGGTCAAATTGAGGATGTAGAAGAATGGGCAAGAAGTTGAAATCTGAGGGCTTGAGACACGAAAAGGAAATGAATGAGGCTAAACTGTAATCAAGGCAAGAGGGGAATCAGTTTTTTCTTAAGTGGAAATGATTGTTTATGGGCATCACTATACCAGTCCCAGAACTCAAGGCTCCTGGAGTCCATGAAACATGGCTCTGAAAGGAGATGCTTCAATGTGTTATCTTGTTTCAATAACTTCTTAAATTTTCATTCATTTAGTTCACAAGATATAGATAAGAGAAGGCAGAGAGCTGAGGAGGAGAGAGACTTGTTGCCAAGATTTTCTTTTTGTAGCAAAAGACTCTAAGCTCATTCTCTTATCCCTTGAAATCTTAGTTTCATATTCCTCCCCAAACTTGACCTTCCTTTCAACTTGTTTTGGAACCTCTCCAGAACTAAATTCTATTGTCCAACTCAACCGATAACCTTTACCTATTTCCTTTCTTCTTCTTTCTTTTTTAAATTAATTAATTTATTTGGCTGTGCCGGGTCTTAGTTGTGGCCTTCAGGATCTTTAAGTTGCGGTATGTGGGATCTAGTTTCCTGACCAGGGATTGAACCCAGGCTCCCTGCATTGGGAGTGCGGAGTCTTAGCCACTGGACCACCAGGGAAGTCCCCTATTTCCTTTCTTCTTGCCTGCCCTGTTACAAATAGGTGGCACAGAACTTGGCTTTTTATTAAAACTTTCTTGTAACCAATGTTTATTTTTATCAAAATATTCCACACCACTAAGTTTAGGGAGTCAAATGATGCTTTAAAAGGCTTCTACCAAAAGCAACATCTCCTGATGCCCTTGGCTCCCACTCATCATCACTTCCTGCCACCCAGAGACCACCGCTCAACTGGTTAAGTTGTTCTCTTCTGATGTTTACCTCCATATTACTAAGAAGAATATGTATATTATCTCTTTTTATTTTGTCCCAGAGCAATTTTTATAAGTTAGGCAATTGTGAAAAGCTTAAAGATGTGAACAAGCTGTTTATTTGATCAAGTCTATTGTTCTTCAAAAGTCAAGCATTGAGTTTAATTAATTAGTCTTCAAAGTACAAAATATACATAACCAACCTGCAGTGCATTATTCTGAATGATGATGTTTTTGGAAGTGCAAATCCAAAGAAGATAATGCGTTTACCCAACTCTAAAATCGATGTGATATAATCAGCCAGGATTCAGTCAGAGACTGGGAACCCACAGAAGCAGAACCCCCTAGGAGCTGTACTAGAGGGGTGTGTGTGTGTATCATGTACATTATATCATATCTAATCTTACACAATTGTGGGGCCTGTTTAAGCAGTCTCTCTGAAGCTGTTATCACCACACGTAATCCTGGAGCTTGAAGACTTCAGGGAAGGCAACCTGGAAGCGGAGATAGATATAAAGTAGGGAAAAGCAAGTAGAACCTGGAACATACAAGCATGAGTTAAAACGCCAGGAGGACAGACTGAAACCATGTTGGTTCTCACTGCCTCTAACTTTGATGGTATATGTAGCCTGTGGGAGAAGCTGTCTCCTTCATTATATATCTAGCCCCGGAGGTGAAAAAGCTGGAGAATGATGCAGGGGAGGGTGGAGCAGTTGTAGGTCCAGTCACTGTCCCACGCCAACAGGGTAGGCCAGCAGATAAGCAATAATGTGAGAAACAAAGTGTTTGCTTCTTTGCTTCCAAACCCCAAATCTATGTAAGAATGTCTCTTGTGGGTCACCCGAGCCAGAAACATACAGGGAGGGAATTCTGAGTAATTATTATTATCATAATAAATACATAGTTCAGGATTCAGGTCTGCATCCTGCCCTCTTACCAAGAGGACAATGGAAAAGTCATCTAACAATCCAGGGACCATGTGTACTTTGGGAAAAATGACCTACAAGAGGCAAAAAAAGAATAGTGGTACTTAATTCTTGGAAATTACCTAGAGGTCCATCAACAGGGATATTTGCCCAGCTCCTTTTCTACTGCCCAAATTAAGATAAATGCTGGATAAACCGAGGTTTGTGAAATTGTATTCCCTACATTTTTAATAAAAGGTAGCAGAGCTAGGCTTTTGATTCAGAGCCTTTTCATCTTCAATCAGCATCTTATTTAAAAGAGAACAAACAAAAGGCCTCCAAATGAATCATCTCTGTAGTAGTCTGACTTATTTCCTTACCTCTTGGCATTGAGGTGAATTTTGGTTTTACTATTTTTTTTTTAAGTAGGTAGGCTTAAGTTTCTCTCTTATTATCACAGTGGAATCTAAGAATTGCTGTTTACACTGTTTAACAAGCAAGAACAATGCACACTGTTCAGTAGAGAGTAGGTAAAGCTGAACGCATATTAACTTTTGCGTATTAAGAAAAGTGCTGTGGTGGAGCCAAGCAAGTTAATGTTTTTGGATAAACAAACTATTTCCATTTAGTATAATTTTTTTTATTTTTCAGGGAAAGTCATATACCTAAATTTTAGATTTTAATTATAAATTAAGTTTAGGAAGGACTATACCTAAATTTTAGATTTTAATTATAAATTAAGTTTAGGTCGCCCTTTCTTCTCCTAAGCTATTCACAGACGAAGTTCATCATTCTTTCTGCTGTATGACATGGGATATAAGCAACAGACCAGAAAAAGCGCCCCCCCCCAAACAAAAACCACCGTATCTTCTCCATGTCAACAAAAGTTAGGAAATGAAAGATAGTCATAAAAACCTCCACTAAAGGAAAACTCGTCCTAAATAAATTACATGTTTATAAAAATGAATTTAGTAGAGGTTGATCATATCAAACACAAGAAGCAAGCAAAACTGTAAACCACATAAAGGAAGTCTAACTTATAAAATGGCATTCAACCAGTCCAATACTTCATATAAAAAATGAATAACTTAAAGAATTACAGTGATTGTGTCACAAAGGTAGACGTAAGATGTTTAAATTACAGAAAGTTTTAAAAATAATTTTTTGGGGGCTTCCTAGGTGGTGCAGTGGTTAAGAATCCGCCTGCCAATGCAGAGGTCACGGGTTCGATCCCAGCTCCAGGAAGATCCCACATGCCGTGGAGGAACTAAGCCCATGTGCCAAAAAAAAAATAAAAATAAATAAAAATAAAATAAAAATAAAATAAAAAAATAAAAATAATTTTTAGATCTTTCTGCTGTGGAGAAATAGGAATTATCAAACCCCTTTCACAGACCTCTTTTCTCTGGATCCTAAGATTTGCCTCATTTTTCTTGCCATCCAGGTTTTTGGGGGATTCTGGCAGAGCTTAGCCCCATGGTTCAGTTTCTCAGTGAGTTCATCTTTCTGTGTGATGGGTATGGCTTTAGTCATTCTATGCCCCAATCATTCTAGACCTCACATCTCTGAGAGTGTTTCTACTTTTTACAATGAATGCCATAGGGCATTCATCTTTGGTGGCGGGGGTGGTGGGGGTGGGGGGGGAGATTTCCTCCGCTCTTTCTTTACTATATAGGTTTTCTAGATTCAGCAAGATTGTCATAAGAACCAATGTCTTCATTCATCTGTGTACTGCACACCTCATGGAGTATGAGGACCATTAACTACAAAGACTGCTATAGACACGTAGATGTAATGAGCTCACCTTCCAAAGGCACTGTATGTCCCCCTATTTGTTGTGTTAAAAGTGGTTGAAAATTAGAAGTGTTTCTGTGATTTTTTTTCAATTTGCAATGCCTCAAAGAGTGCATACGAATTTTTAAAAGCCAAATTTAATACGCAAATTAGTTGTATTATTAAATAGCGAAGGATGCTATCTGTGATTTCAATGTGAACTAGAAAACATACTACCAATAAAATTTCTGAATATCCCACAAATATTGACATATAATCTTACAAATATTCTGCAGAAGCTTAGCATGTCTCTCCATGACATTCAGGCTCTCAAAGATCAGAGCAGTTTGCAGGTTGGGGTCTCAGTAGGAAGATGTCAAGGTCACCTTGGGGATTAGCTGGCCTGCTGTGTTTTCTTCAGGCAATAAAAGCCAAAATGATAGTCTCATTTAGTTGGGTTTTGGGGGAGGGAGGAAGAATAGGTAAGCACTCAGGGAAAACCTACAAATTCTACCATAGCCAGAATTTCCATTTATCCCTACTTGGGAAAAAAAAAAAGACAAAAGAGTAGCAAATACTTTCTCCATCTGTTTCTCCATTGGTTAATTGTGCTCACTAAAACCAACTGTTTGCAATTCTGATCCAGGATTCAGTGAATCAGCAAATTGTTTTCTTTTTAATTTGCGGTATTACTCAGTTGCTTTGACATAAGCAGTGCTTTATACACTGGGCCACATTTCGCCATGGCACAAGAGATCTTTCTCTGCTCTGAAGCTTTAGACTTCCTGAGCTGACTTCTTTTCAGATGCAAGATGTACTTCTCAAGGGTAACATGCTGTGTAATTATGTTTAGATGTTTGCACTGGCACCTTTAAAATGTGGTGCTGTCTTTAGGGACTTTGTGCATGAAGGTTTGGAAAACCATCGTTCTCACCTACTAGTATTCCCTTGTTATGAGGAACAACAATTTAAATGTATAGAGCAAGGCCTAGCCACAAAGGTGGGCAAATTTGGGTGTCATTTTAAGTAAATTATTTAGGTCGTTTCAAGAAGAGACCCTTTTTTTCTCCTCCATTATTGCATTATTTTCCAAGCATCTGAATTCTCAAGCTAAGAAACTGCTGGCTAGAGAGTGCATCTGTTGCCACAGTCTTCCCAGTAAACACTGGTGGGAGCTAGGAACAAAGCTGAATAAAAGCTTTCTTGTATGTTCTCTGCTGCTCTGGCATGGCAGGAAATAAGTGTGGATGGTCTTTCAACAATAGCCAGCACTGAGGCAAAAAGTAACCCTCAGCGAATCCCTTCTACTACTAGCTAACCCCATCTACTGCCTCAAAAAGTTACTAAAGAATATAACTAAAGAAATAAAAAAGGAGAAAGATACTAACAGGAGTCACAGCACCCTCTCCCCTGCAAATGTAACAGTCCAGCCTCCTCAACCAACAGCAAAGTTGGTTGTGTTATTTTGCAAAGTAGTCTGTGTTCGACTAACAGGTAATCCCTCTGTAGTTATTTCTGATTTAAGAAATAAGTATTAGTGTTTATTTTGCGGCCATAGTGAATCCTCAAGCTGTAGCCTCAAGGGTTAAAGCCAGATAGAGCTGAAAGAAATGCTTCTAAAAGCTGTCCTTCGGGAGGCGGCCCTAGCTCAGCTGCATTTTGTAGGACAGTTTCCCCATGACCTCAGTGAGAGTATCAGAAATCTTCTTAGTGCAACGCGATCTCTTCTGGGTGCAGTTGGCTCTCTCTGCTTTGTGGTTTGCGCTTCAGCAGAATTCCGTATGGCTGACGGTAAAGAAGAGAAGAATCCCAGGAGGGCCAAGAAAAGGTGGGTTCCTGCTACAAAAAAGCTGGCTAGCCGTTTCCGGTCCGTTATGTTCATCAACATCTGAAACTCCCTGACAACCAGTCATGGATATGTGGGAAGAGCTGCTGCCAAATCAACCAGGAATCCTTCAGCGTAGAAGCTCTTGAAGGGGCAGGAAACATATCAAAACACTTAAACTGAAAACACTTGCCATGCGTGGAGACTCAGGACTCTCATTAAGGCCACAGTGGCCAATGGTGGTATAATTTGACACAAACCTCTAACTAGGCAGAACAACAACAGGAAAACTGTCTGAAATATACCTAGATTCCTTGTTACCTTATGCTCAAGATGGCAACTTTGCTCACTTGTCTGGTACCTGGGCTGGCATGACTGGAGCAGCTAGGGGCTGGGCAGCATGGCCATCTCTCTCCACATGCCTCACTTGGGCTTCCTTACGACATAGCTGTTTCAGGAGAGTTGGATTTCTTACGTGGTGGCTGACTTACCCCCAGAGCAAGCATTTCAAGAGACCTGGGTAGAAGTGCAAAGCTTCTTATGACCTATCCTTGAAAGTCCTAGAACTTCACTTCTGCCAAATCCTATTGTTCAAGAAGTCATAAAGGGAATTCCCTGGCAATCCAGTGGTTAAGACTTTGCCTTCCAATGCAGAGGGTGTGGGTCCCATCCCTGGTCGGGAAGCTAAGATCCCACATGCCTCATGGCCGAAAAACCAAAACATAAAACAGAAGAAATATCATAACAAATTCAGTAAAAAATTTTTTTCTTAAAAAAAAAAGAAAAGGAAGGAAGTCATGAAGACCAGCCCAGATTTAAGGGGAGAAGAAGTCAAGAATGCCCCTTGAGGGCTTCCCTGGTGGCATAGTGGTTAAGAATCCCCCTGCCAATGCAGGGGACATGGGTTCGAGCCCTGGTCCAGGAAGATCCCACATGCCACAGAACAACTAAGCCCGTGTGCCACAACTACTGAGCCTGTGCTCTAGAGCCCATGAGCCACAACTATTGAGCCCATGTGCCACAACTACTGAAGGCTGCGTGCCTAGAGCCTGGGCTCCACAACAAGAGAAAGCACACTGACGAGGAGCCCGTGCACCTCAACAAAGAGTAACCCCTGCTCACCGAAACTAGAGAAAGACCGTGTGCAGCAGCAAAGACCCAACGCAGCCAAAAACAAATAAATAAGTTAATTAATTAATTTTAAGAAATGCCTCTTGAGGGGAGAGGAGCATGTGAGGTGGGAGACATTGTGTGGCCATCTTTGAAAAACACAATCTTCTGTGTCTTGGGACTCCAAATTTTCTAACAACTCTCTAATATTAGTAATTCTAGTGTACTGTCTTTCTATAAGAAAACTCCTAAATTGTGCTCTTGGTAATTCTATTTGGGCAAGTTGGGAATTTATTAAGCTTTTCAACTAACTGAATTTCTGAACTTGAGTTTTAACCATACTTAAGTGTTACTATTTAAGAGAGGCTATTGATTCTGAAGTAGTGCACTTTGGTCAAGTTGACTTTAAAAAACAACAACAACAACATTATTTGGATTTTAAATGTGAGAGACATTTTAGTAACAAATTACTGGTGTTCTACTGACTATTTCTGTCCTTGAGGATAGAATTCTCAGTGAATATAATTCAGTGAATGTAATCACCATAACTTTAAAAAGAAATGAAAACAAGGTAAGTAGATAAAGCAGCACCCAGAAAATCCCCTAAGACTAATTAGAAACAGCTTCACTGAGACTCAAGAAGACTCAATGCGTTCAACCGCCATTGCTGAACTTAGAGGGATAAGCCCAAGAGAAACCGAAGTTATTATAGCCAGTCTCCTTACATCATCTTTTGGGATCCAGTAAGCAGAATGGGACTTGCACCTAGAAAAAAACCAGCCACCAGCACAGAACAAGGACCAGGAGTAGGAGTGGATGGGTAGGGAGGAGGGAGAAGATCCAGATACAAGCACAAATAAAGGGTTAGTCTGGAGGGCAGTCATCAAATTCGTAGGGTCCCCCAGAAGACAGGCAACACGAAACAATAGAACCCCTGGGTGGGACACAACAGGATGTCCATGAAGGCAAGCAGCCAAGCAGTGAGACATTAAGGGGTCCCCAGACAGCAAGAATGCCACAAAGTCTCACGATTTAGGAGTCGGGCTGGTAGTGCTCAAATTCCCAAGAGAGAGTAAACACACAAAAACAAAGGACACAGTTCTTTGAGACAAAACAGAACCAATACCACTTCTGTTCCCTTCTGCCTACGGTTATGACTGGTCCCGGGAGCTGAGGTGAAGATCAGCTGGTTAGACGCGGGAGTCCGAGGAAGCCTGTTTAAGGGGAGGAACTAAGCTTATTTGGTCAGAAATGAACACAGTGACTCTTAAAGTTGAGTGTGTCTCAGAATAGCCTAATTGCGTTGTTAAAAGTCATCCTTTGAACTTCACTCCTAAAGACTGTGAGTCAGTTTGTCCGGGGTGCAGCTCAGGAGTCTGCATTTTTATCACCACCCCAAGTGATTCTGTTGGCCTGCATTCTGAGAATGACAGGAAGTACAATCCTTTTCACTTGATTGCAGGCTTGAGGATCACAAGGACAGCTGGGTTAAGGTTTTAGCCCACAAATAGAACGGTTAGAATTTAAGAGGACTTAAGTGGTCCTTCAACATAACCGGGCTTTGTGAATAATTAGTCAGCAAATGATCCTATTTCAGAAGTTTTGCTTTTTAAACAACTGCAGCAGAGCTGTAACTGCCACATCAGAGGTTTGAAATGTAACTAAGAACATTTCGCATCATTTAAAAATGTCAAGCATTTGAGAAGTTTCCCAGCCTGATTTTAAAAGCTGCAGGTTTGAAAATAAAGATTTTTTTTTCCCTTAAAGTACGGATAACGCTTGTTGATGGTAGAAACTTTAAAATTTAGATAAGCAAAAACAATATTTTTAAAGACCTGTAATCCCACCACCCAGAGATAACCACAATTAACCCCTTTGTATGTATCTTTCCAGTATTTGCCTAGGCAAATACACTCATGTATGGGCTTGTTTTTCCTCCCCTTTGTTTTGATAAATGGGATAGTACTGTACTTTCCTGGGTAGTGATGGTGGTTTTTAAAGTTTTTGTTTTAGAACCAGCCTCTGAGGTTACTCTCTAGCCTTTCTAGACCCTCTGGCCTTCCATCTCTACTTCCCTCCTTATCTTGGCTTCATTCTTCTCTGTCTATTGATTGGTTGTTACTTTGTGACCAAAACTGAGTGTTCTAGGAATTACTAACAGATGCAGCAACATGCAGAAATCTCACAGGCATTGTGCCAAATGGCAGAAGCCAGACAACAGAGGAATACATGCTATATGATTCCATTTACACAAAATTCTAGAAAAGGCCCAGCTCACCTGTAGTGGCAGGAAATAGACGAGTGTTTGCTTACCTATGGTTTGAAGGAGTTGATTACAAAGGGGCATGAGGGGACTTTGAGGGGTAATTAAAATATTCTATATCTTGATTATGATGTGTACATTTGTGAATTTAAGTTGGGTGTGTTTCATTGTATGTAAATTATGCCTCAACGAAGCTGATTTACCCTACTCTAATTTATTGCTCAAAATTTTAAGAGAGGGATTCTTACTGCCTCAGTTTGTGTCAGATATTCACTCTAAGTTCTTAATCAGCCAAGGCTGGAGGGCCACTGAAAGAGACACAGATTGGGGTAGACTCCCAGCTCATAACAAAGCCTCCCTTCTCCAAAAATAGCTCTGAGACTCAAGGGTGGACCCCAGTGGTCATGTCTGGGCTGTAGGACTCAGTCCACCTGTCACAGCTGGCCGTGCAGGGTGGACACAGGACACAAGTCAGCCTAGTCCTCCCCCAGGAGTTTTCAAATGGGAACTTAGGAGAGAGAACTAGCATCTGGCTGATGGTGACCTCTTCGGATGTGAGGCCCAGGTGCTGCCATCTTAGAAAACAGAGTCAGCATGCAGAGAAGAGCAAGATAGAGCAAAAGGCTGGTAGAAAGGATTTCTCCACAGTCAAGTGGGTATAGAATAGGAATAATTTCAATCACTGAAAGTCTAAATGCACAAAGTCAACCACCATTAGCTTTCCTCTTCCGGGACTAGAGAAAATTCCAGGGATGAGGGTTGATCTGAGTAGTTTATCAGAATTGCCAGAAGCAGATGTACGTGGTATAAGCAAGTATAGAATGGGAGCCTCCACAGCCAGAGGAGCAAATGTAAGCATATGATCTAAGCAACCAACGGGAGATCAGATGTAGGAGGGAGTTAACTTGTGCTTTCCATGCCTATTTACTGAGCACCCACTCTGTCCCCAAAACTGTTCTAGGTGCTGGCAGTAGAGCAGCAGATGAGGCAGATGAGGGCTCCACTGTCATGAAGCTTTCATTGTACTGGAGGGAGTAAGGCAATAAACAAACAAGAAACAGATACATTCGTTGAAAACATAAACACAAGGAGGTGACAGAAAGTGGCTTCAGCAGAGAGCTGGCCATTTTAGACAGAGGGGTCAGGAAAGGCTTAGCAATAGAGGCAGCATCTGAGTTGGCAGAAGGAGGCGCCTCAAGCAGCTGGACCAGTTTCCACAAATGCTCTGAGGAGCTCAAAGGTGTTTGAGAAAGTCCACAGGGGTGGAGTGAAACCAGCAAGGAAGGCAGAGGCAGGTGATGTCTGATGGGGAGGGGCCAGATCACACGGGTGAGGGGTTTGGTGTACCCTAAGGATGACAGGAAGACATTGGAATATTAATATTAAGAGGAGGTTTCCATTTGTAAAAGTTCCGGCCGGTATTCTGCTGAACATGGAATGTAGGAGAGCAAAAATGGCAGCAGGGAGACCAGATAAGCAATCACAATAGAAAGCCCTGTTGGACACAAGTAGACAAGTAAAGAGTTGGGATATGCATGACATCAGGCGTTGAAGAAAAACAAAAAGAACCCCCCCCCCCCCCCCCCCCCGCAAAACAGGTGTTGGGCAAGAGTTTCAATGTGTAGATTCTGAACAAAGCAAGGTCACGTGACATGTAAGAGCCAACTTAAAATGTAAATCGCCCGGCAGGCTTGGAGTGTGGAGTCATACTGCTGCCCTCGGTGCCTAGAGGCCCACATGAAATTCTGCCTCTGAAGTGGGGGAACCCCTCCTCCATTTTTTTGTTACATTTCAGTGTCACCCAGACATTGAAGCTTGTGTCCTGATGTTTCAGATTTCTTAGGGACAAAAGCTCATTCAGCATCTTTGGACGCCCCACACTGCCTAGCGCTCAGAGGGCAGTGTTGACTGCCCTCCTCCCCCCCACCCCACCCCCACCCCCACCCCCACCCCGCGGCTGGCATGGGCAAAGCTCATGCTCCTTCCTCAACAATGCTATACAAACGGAGTCCCAAGAACAGACTCCTTAGGCGCCCCTACCTGCACTACCCCACCACCATGGCCACACGTGTCTAAATAGCCCCGCGATGGACACAGATTCAAGCCAAGATTGGTAAGCAGCATTATTTTAAATCTCCCTAATCTCCTCTAACATGTTCAAATATTAAGATCTTATTAGCAAAATAATAAGATTTGGATAATCCAAGCTCAAAATAAGTACTTAACCAGCAATATCCCTAATCTGAACATTCTATTGGACTTTTGAACATTTTCCTCCAATTTTGAAAAACAGAGAGACAAACCAAATAATGGTGAACAAGACACGCCATTGTTGGACTTCCTAGGTCGCTCAGTGGTTAAGAATTCGCCTGCCAATGCAGGGGACACAGATGTGATCCCTGCTCCGGGAAGATCCCACATGCCACGGAGCAACTAAGCCTGTGTGCCACAACTATTGAGCCCATGTGCCGCAGCTACTGAAGCCCACACGCCTAGAGCCGGTGCTCTGCAACAAGAGAAGCCACCACAATGAGGAGCCTGCACACCACAATGAAGACTGGCACAACAGCATTAAGCAGTATCCCAGTAAAGAGCTTAAAAAAAAAAAAAAAAAAAAAAAGAGTAGTCCCTGCTAGCCGCAACTAGAGAAAGCCCATGTCCAGCAGCAAAGACCCAATGCAGCCAGTAAGTTAATTAATTAATTAAAAAAAAAGACATGCTGTTGTAATCTCTAGGCTACACATGAGTACTAAACTGAGTGCCCAAACACCCAGATGCCAGTCCTCAGAAATGAATCTCTTCCCACCAACGTTCATTCTTTTCACCCTTTCCAATTTCTAAGCCAACACTAACAGAAGGATTATAGTTCAATAGCCTTAGATTACTCAGGCTTTGATTATTAGGAATTAATTCACCTACTCTTCTAATCAAGGGTCTGTTGGTTGCTAGGATCAAAGACTTATATCTGGAACAACTAAACATGGGTTAGAGCAAGAGCAGGAACTGAGGCTGCTCTCTCATCTCCTTCCCTTGCTCAGTCCCCCTCTCCTCCCTTGTGTGTGTGCATATCTCCTCCATTCCTCTCCCACTTTCTTTTCTGGCCAACTTTCTCTGCTTAGTCACTGTCTCCATTGCCTCATACCTCAGGCACATGGCCCACTAGGGCCACCCAACCTTAACTCTTTATATCTTGCCAGAACGCCTACCTCCACCCCCTTAACCATCCTAAACTCCCCAGAGAGGACTCTGATGGCCCACCTTATATACTCAAGCCAGGCCACAAGCCAGGTCCCTGAGCAGACCATGAATTAGCTGCCTTGGGACCTAAGAGGTATCTCTGATTATATGGGTTATAATCAGGGGGCTCAGCTTCACCCGGTTTGTGACATAATCACTCCAGTGCAGCCAGATCTAGGGACAGCAGTCCCCCAGGAGAGGCAGTGAATGGGCAGACATCCTAAAATGTCTTTTAGTACATCCTCCCTGCTCTGGGGCCCAGTGGCCCAGCCATAACATTGGGTTCCTCTGCTGCTACCCAAGTGCCCTTGCTGGCAATGAAACCCAGGACAAAGTGCTCCCTTGGGTGTCCCTCCCTAAGCATCTAGCTGATCCTGCATCACCATCCTCCCCCTCTTCCTCACTTTTACTCTAATTGTCTCAGTGCAGAGTTGGAGAAGTGCTTCTCATGCCCTAATGGGCATACTCATGAATTGGGAATTAAAATGCAGATTCTTATTCAGTCAGTCTGGGGTGGGACCTGAGATTTTGCATTTCGAATAAGCTTCCAGGGAGCACACACATTCTGTATTTAGATGTAACTGAAAAGTGAATTGTTTATATTGCAAAATGCCTCCCGGCTAGCATGTACGACTGTTTTGAATACTGTGCTGTTTTGCTAATTTGTGAGTACCTCTAGGACTCCAAATTAGAACACAAGAGAAGCAGAAGGTAAAACTCAGCACTTCTGAGACATGATACCTAATTAAGTAACAATCTGTTGCATTGACACTATCTGAGAGGAAGGATTTGACAAATTAATCAGCTTGGCCTTTCTCTTACCTAAATAGTCTCCCTGCACCCGAGGAAGCATCTGTCTTTAATGCCTGATGTTGCGCAGCTCACACACTTCAAGGCATTGATCCTAGTCACCATTTGCATTGAGAACAAAGGACAAAAGCTGAAAACACTGAGGCTTAACCAGCGTTGGTGGCTTTGAGAATTACGGGCTGCTCTCTGTCACCCTGAGCTCCAGATCCCGAGTGACCGAGTCACCTGTGTGTTTTTCAGGTGATTCATATCGTCAGGGAAGTCTGGGGAAAATGATCCGGAAGGGCAATAATATTTTTTTTTCTTTTTTTTTTTTATTATTATTTTTTTTTTTGGGGGTACACCAGGTTCAATCAACTGTTTTTATACACATATCCCCATATTCCCTCCCTTCCTTGACGCCCCCCAGGGCAATAATATTTAACAGAGTGTTCTTGACATAGTAACTCAAACCACTCGAAGCTGCAAAACTTATTGATGATTTTGCTAAGGAAATCGTGATGAAGATTATTGTAAGGCCACTTAAATTTTTTTGTGTGGGCAGAATTGATTTCACTTATATTTTCACATTTCAGTTTTAGCTTTAAATGTTTAAAATATGCTCATTGGTATTATTAAAAATGATGCTGTTTAATTAGTAATAAGGTTCTAAAATGTGGCAGAACATAGTATTCTTATTTATGTGATGAGCTAGGGGAGCGTGAAGACCTAATAGAAACTTTACATCGGACCCATTCAAACCAATTTTGCCACTAATCCCGGGGTGACACACTTCTCTTTTGATGGCCTTTTTGCTAGAGGTAGCTTGGCTCTTTTGTTATCTCTCTCTCTCACACACACACACACACACACACACATACACATACACACACATACCCTGTACCGCCAGTTCTCCAAATCAATCAATAACAGGGAAGAGAAGTGACCAGAGGTCACAACTCCAACTTTTGCTTAGCAAACTCACATAAAAAAGTGAGAAAATGTGTGCTATGGATAATAGCATCAGAACAGGTGGGACCAATCGGGAACTGAAGCATGGAAAGGTTTAGCAACAGTGTTGGAGATGACCGTGCAGACCCACTCTGGTGTCTGTGGAATTCTGGAACTCCTCTTGCGACGTAGTCCAGGTATGTAGCCACGTGGGGACACTGTCACAGACTCTGCGTGATGTGCGGCACTCGGCCTACCAAATGGAACCTCATCTTTTCTATATCTGTCTACCAATGCCATCTACAAATGTCACTTCATTTGCTTTTACTGGGAGAAGTTTTTCTTTTCCTGTTCCTGGATTTTGGTGACCAAACAGATTGAACTTTTCCAAGTTCAGAATACAAATGTGGTACAAAGCCATCCCCAGGTTGATGTTCTGGCTGCAGTGCATCCCATCTAAAAGGTGCCTGCTATCTCTTCCTTTCCTTAAATTGTTTTGCTTGTCAGAGTCTGGTGTTCCAGGGGATCTAAGGGCTGATGGGAACAAAAGCAAGCAAGATGCCTTTGCAAACATTCCCTGTTCTTTTGACCTTCGAGGGACCCACTAGGAAATGGAAAGCCTTGCTCTGCTTCCTGAGAAAACTGTAGCAAAAGGAATTTTCAACTGGGTATTATTTTTGGGAAGTGTTCAGATTTCTCTAAGCCCGTCCGCCCCCACCCCCCCAACAGAACAGGAGGAAAGAAATCCAAAGTTTATCTGAAAAATAGAGGTAATGCGAGCCTCTCTCCCTGTGTGCTATAGCAGTTAGGTTATGATAGCATATTTATTTGAGTAGGCCTTTCCTCCAGACATGGTCAAAATGTTATGAGTATCTGCTTTAAACTTAGCTTTTCTATGAATTAGAGCAAAAAAGAAAGAAATTGTTAGTACTTTTAGATAAGATGGTGACTTTGAAGGCTGACATCTAATTCCATACCACCTTGCACCCCCGGTTCCTGAAAGAAAGGAATAAAACACAAGTAAAAGAGCATCAGTACTACAACTAGAAAAGGATATCATTGAAGAATTTCTACTGTCTGCATTGAAGGAAAAACACCTTGACCTTAACTCTTTTTCCCCTGCAGGAAGCAGAGTTCTGGAATAATTGGAGATCCCAGGTCCCACTGACTCTTCTAATTAGAAAGAACAGAAAATGAAAGGTAAAAATTGGCCCTAAGTCATCACTTCACTTGCAATCCCTTTTGCCTTTAAAAAACAGTTGTGTGTGAGGCCCAAGATTACAAGTGACTACCCCATAAGGAAGGTGGAGGGAGTGCCTTTCCTGAGCTAGCGGCCACAACAATAGGCAAGACTCTCCCTGGGACCTGGGGCCCCCAGACTAGTCCCACAGCCAACAGAGAAAGCTGGCCCAGGGGCATCATCAAATACCTAGAATTACAATCTCTGCCCCGTCAGTGTATAAACCTGGAGCCCTTCCTTCTACCCTCAGGCTGAGGATCAAAGAGCCTCTCAAATTAAGAAGAGACTCAAAGCTGCATCTGGGAGAGGTGGGGAGGAGCGGGGAGATAGTGATGGGATCCTGAGAGAATCACTTTACCCATTTCAGCGCCTTATAGGACATTTAGATAAATCTCTCAATTTTCAAGGGTCAAAAGGTAGGAAAAAAACCAACATGGGAGCCATGAAAACCTCTTGTATCATAAAAGAAAGGGAACATGACACTCAAGAGGAAAACCACACTGTGGAGTAAGGTGACGTGTAGTGTACTGAAGAGAATGAAATATTCCTTTATGAGCTGAAGACAGTTTCTTACAGGGAGTGAAATGTCTTACAGGGAGTGAAATGTCTTTAAGAACATATCTTGCAGAGCATGGCCGGCTTTGAAGAGGAAGCCTTCTAGGCATAGCCGAGATGGTCTGGTGAACAAAAAGATGGAGAGATAAGAAAATGAACCAGAATTGGGAGGGGTTGGATGGGATCAGAAGAGGCATGATGTGGGGAGAGTCTGAGGAGCAGGGCTAGAAGTTCAACAATGTTGAGGAGAGAGTAGGCCCTGAGCAGAGACGAGAAATCTGGAGTAAAGTTTAGAAAACAACCCCATTTGTGTCCAGATGTTGCAGTCTTGGGCATCCTGACCCAGTAAGAAATGGGCATCTCTTTTAGCAAAAGAAAACTCTAAACTAGTTTCCCCAGAACTGTGTAGTCCAATATGGTAGCCACTAACCACACATGGCTGTTTACACTTAAATTAAGTAAAGGGACTTCTCTGCTGGTACAGTGGTTAAGAACCTGCCTGCCAATGCAGGAGACACAGGTTCGATCCCTGGTCCAAGAAGATCCCACATGGTGCAGAGCAACTAAACCCATGCACCACAACCACTGAGTCTGTGCTCTAGAGCCTGAGAGCCACAACTACTGTGCCTGCATGCTGCAACTACTGAAGCCCACTGGCCTAAAGCTTGTGCTCCAGAACAGGAGAAGCCACCGCAGTGAGAAGCCGATGCACCACAACAAAGAGAAAAGTCTGCATGAGGCAACAAAGACCCAACACAACCAAAAAATAATTAATTAATTAAAAATTAAGTAAAATTTAATAAAATTAAAAATTCAATGTCTCAGTCACATCAGCCACATTTCAAGGGTGCAATAGCCACACACGGCTAGTGGCTTCCATATCAATGGCTTAGATTTAAAACATTTTTAGCATCACAGCAAATTCTACTGGGATAGCTGTGGTCTAGAAAATCCCTTATGCTCTCCCATCTAATAGAATTTATAACAAAGGAAGCTAATTCTTTGGGTAACTATGTTAGCCAGGGCAGAGATTATAAACATTACTCTTCCTGGTGGGACACAGGGAAATTCCTTTGCCTTAAACTTTCTGTACTTAGTTGACTTTGGACGCTTAGGAGTTTTAATCAGAATTACGTTTTAGGAAGGAAGACAAGAATTTTTTTCTTTTTAGTCTTCTATATGACTAAGTCAGTGAGGATTCTTTGCCAAGATTCTTTGCTACTTCCAATTTTTTTTTTTTTTGGTCCTACCACGAGGCACATGGGATCTTAGTTCCCCCGACCAGGGATCATACCCTCGCCCCCTGCAGTGGAAGCACGAAGTCTTAACCACTGGACCGCCAGGGAGGTTCCTGATACTTCCAATTTTTAATCCAGTCTACCGTCTATTTGGAGATCCCAGGAGTTGATTTTGTGGGCTTGCTTTCTGGATCAACAGGGGTCACAGTATTTTCTCAGGTCTTCTGCCTGCTAGTTACTTCTCCAGGATGCTGAGAAGCTTGTTTCTTGATTATTAGATACTGTGTTTAACCTATCAGCTTGACAAAGATAAAAATGTTTAATAGCACACATTGATGTTGGAATTAAATACAAATTGTTACAACCTCTATGGAGAGTGATATGGTAATCAAAATCACCAATGCACCTGCCCTTTGACTCAGCAATTCCCCTTCATGAATTTATACGACAGATATATTCATGCAGCGTAAACAGAGATATGCACCGGTTATTCATTGTCGAACTGTTTAGAAACCTGGAAACAACCTAAATGTCCAAAAATAGAGGCCTGCTTAAGTAGGTTATACTATCCATATAACAGGATATTATGAAGCCATACCAAAGGATGAAAAAGCTCTTTATGTAGTAGTTGGGAATAATTTCCAAGATGTATTGTTAGGTTGTCTGTTCCCTTTGTCTGTGATTGATAGGCAAGGGTATGTGAAGCCATTATAGGCGTTAAGATGTGAGAGGAAGTCTGCTGGGGACTTTTGGGAAAGTCCTAAAAAAGAGGTGAATGGTGAGAATTCACCTTTTTCTAACACTAGGCTTTGATGTCTGCAGTGAGAAGCATGGAGCTGCAGCAGCCATCTTAGGACCATGAGGGGAGCTGACCTATGACATTGAAGGGGACAGGCCAGTACATTGAAGATGAAATGGCAAAAACTTAAGTCCTTGATGACCCAGTTTTGCTGGTAAGTTCACCAACTCCGAAACCACCCGACTTTCAGAATTCTTGTTCTGTGAATATACTTTTCATTATTGTTTAAACTATTTTGAGTTGAGCTTTTGGTGACTTACATTAAGAAGCTTCTTGGGGGGAGTCGGGGGAGGGAGGGGATATGGGGATATGTAAAAAAAAAAAAAAAAAAAGAAGCTTCTTGACCGACACACCAGGCACTCACACTGCAACACGCACCTAGGGCAGCAGGTCAAATCCAGACGAGGGCAGCAGGGACTAAATTCACAACCAGCTGACAGCTCGCCTGGAGCTTCTAGGAAAACTATGATTGGCCTCCTACCAGCTTCCCGAGGACAAGGGTCCAGGGGCAATGGGATGTGTTTTGGCACTTAAGACTGAAGAAAAGTACCTGTTTTACACCAAGAGTTCAGCTTTGACGTCATTGATTTAGTTACTCATTACAAGTCTGTAGACACTAGATTAGATGTAAGGACAAACAGAGGTGTAGAACAAACACAGTGTGTCTTCTGAGTCCCCTCCCTCCCACACTCACCAATCCCCTTTTCGGTGCCATACCCACCCCTCTCTGCAATTAGCAGTCCCTCTCCCTGACTCTTTCAGAGGAGAGAGGCTTCATCTAAGAGTCTGTGTATGGGCTGGATCTAGGCCATTGTAGACCCTGAGAACTAAGGAATCAGGCTGAACTCTCAGACAGCCCCATCCTGCTTTGGAGTGAACTCTCTCCCCTGTCCTTCTGCTCAGCACATCTACTCTCAACCTAAAGGTGGGCTGGAATCAAACTCCCCTACAGGAATTCTTGAATTTATCCAAAAGCCATTCGTTATAAAGTCACAGGAGGACTTCACCATGCTCTGTTGCGCCTCTATGATCTTGCACGTGCTCTTAACTCTCCTTGTTCACCTGACAAGCTCATACTCACTTTTTAAGACCAGCTTAAATATCATCTCCTCCATGAAGCTACCGTAATTCCCAGTCTCCCTTCTCACCTGTATCCCTTCTTGACAAAGGAGATGACCCCTTTCTCCACACTCCCAGAATGCTTTGGACACGTCTGTTCACTTGGTATTGAAATCTTTTGTTTGTGTCGTATATTTCTCCCTCCATGACTTATCTTTATATATCTCTATGTGTGACATATAGGAAATCATCTTTTTTTTTTTTTTGGCTGCTCTGGGTCTTCGCTTCATTGTGGCATGTGGGCTTCTCTAGTTGCCGCGTGGGCTTCTCTAGTTGCCGCGTGGGCTTAGTTGCCCCGTGGCATGTGGAATCTTAGCTCCCTGAACAGGGATTGAACCCACATCCCCTGTATTGAAAGGCAGATTCTTAACCACTGGACCATCAAGGAAGTCCCAGGAAATCCTCATTAAATGTTTACTGAAATGAAATGAGAAGGCCTGAAATAATGAAAGCTTTTCTAGACCATGATGTCCACTGTACATTGGAATGTCCCCTAGCTGCTATTCTGCTGTTGCCTGCAGTCATTGCCCCTTGGGGGTGTGGACTTGAGGTAGTAGAACAGTTCTCTTTCCTTCCATTCAAGGAAGGCACAGAAACACGCCAAGGAAATATCTTTACTGAGATTACACAGATTCTTTCAAAGTTGCTAGTTGGATCTCCTGCATTCCAGGGGTCTCTAGGGTTCCCATAAAGTTGCACCAGCTTGCAAACACTTCAATATCCTGATAAATCCATCTATTTGTATTCTTTGGATTCGAACATGTTACTGCTTTAGTATAAGTATGCATATGACTGAAAAAATAGTAATTTCAAAAAGATTAAAATAAGACCCCCTATTAGAATATATAAAGAACTCTTACAATCTACAATTTAAAAAACATCCAGTTTTTTGAAAGTGGGTAAAGTCTCTGAATAGACATTTCTCCCCAAAAGATATACAAATGTCTAATAAGCACATGAAAAGATGCTCAACATTATTATTCATCAAGGAAATGGAAATCAAAACCACAATGAGATACTCTTTCATACTCATTAGGAGGGCTATAATAGAAAAAACAGATAATAACAAATGTTGATAAAGATGTGGAAAAATTGGAACGCTCATATACTATTGGTGGGAATGTAAAATGGTACAGCCATTTTGAAAAACAGTTTGGAATTCCTCCAAAGGTTAAACATAGAGTTACCTTATGAACCAGCAATTCCACTCCTAGATATATACCCAAGAGAAGAGAAAACATATGTCCGCACAAAAACTTGTACATGAATGTTCATAGCAGCATTATTCGTGATAGCCAAAAAGTGGAAATAGCCCCAAAGACCATCAACTGATGAATGGATAAACAAAACGTAGAACATGCATATAATGGAATATTATTTGGCAATAACAGGGAATAAAGTAGTGATTCACGCTGCAATATGGATGAGGCTTGAAAACATCATGAAACTGCATGTTATAGGTTTCCATTTATATGAAATTTTCAGAATAGGCAAATTCATAGAGAAGTAGATTAGCAATTGCCTAGGACTGCAGGGGTGGGGGTGACTGCTGATGGGCATGGTGTTTCTTTTTTGGATGATGACATTGTCACAATGTGCTGTGAGGCTTGCAGGATGTTAGTTCCCCTACCAGCAATTGAACCCAGGCCCTCGGCAGTGAAAGCGCAGAGTCCTAACCACTGGACAACCAGGGAATTGCCTACAATTCTTGAATATAGTAAAAACCATTGAGTTGTACAGTTTAAATGGGTGAACTGCATGGCACATGAGTATGTCAATAAAGCTGTTTTATTTATTAGACAGACAGATAGATAGATGATAGATAGATGATAGATAGATAGATAGATAGATAGATAGATAGATAGATAGATGATAGATAGATGATAGATAGATAGATAGATAGATGATAGATAGATAGATAGATAGATAGATAGATAGATAGATAGATAGATAGACAGACCAACCCCTAAGCGAGGCAGCAGCCAGCCTCTTCCTGTTTCCATGGCAGGGATTTCTCTCCTGTTTGCCTTTAATCCGCTTATCTCCCTGTTGACTGGAATCCACCCAGCCAGCAAACTCGTGTTTGCTCTGTGGTAACATCCCTAGGATGTGCCAGGCCTAGGGCCTGACTTTTCTCTGCAGTCCTTGCCAACTAGGCCAGTGTTGGGGAAGGCAAACAGCTCAGGCTGGCCCTGTGGCAAATGTGTGACAACACGAGGGTGTGAGAAGCAGTCAGAGAGTCCTTCTACAGTCTCCCTTGGAGAGTACACTGTAGTCCTTTCTTCCATTTGAAGCCTCCTGTTGCTGAATCAGGAGGTGAAGCCAGATACCAGTGTGTGGGACTGGAAATAGGAAAGCACTTCCCCAGGGCAGGGACAGGCTCTGGGGAGTCATCAGAGTGAAAAGGAAGAGAACAAACACTACCCAGTGAAGACTTTGTGCTATTTGCTTTACATACTGATCTCATTTAATTCTTCCAATGATCCTATGAGGTGTGAAGAAGGGACTTTTTTTATTCCTGTTTTACAAATGACAGAACTCAAGTTCAAAGACATTAAGTAACTTGCCTAAAGTTGTATGACTAGAAGTATGTGAGCCAGGTTCTACTCTTAAAAAAAAAAAGATTTCAACTAGCTTATACATCCCACAATAGATAGTGGACTACTTTAATTAATTATGCTTCATTCATACAGTGAGACACTATACAGATGCGAAAAAGAAGTAGGCATGCATTAAATACTAATATGGAATGATCACCATGCTGTATTTTTAAGTGAGAAAAGCAAGGTGTAGAATGGTATATGTAGTATTCTACCATTTATCTAAAAGAGGGAAGCAAAGATGTGTATATTTATAATTGCTTGTTTCTGAATAAAATATCTCTGAAGGGACACATACGAGGCTAGTGACATTGTTTGCTTCTGGGGAAGGTATGATTGTCAGGCTCCAAGACCCCCCAGATTGTAGCCTTCTGGTAGTCACATCCTGTATGGGCTATTTTGGGCTGATTTGTTTGTCACACCGATGGGACATCACAGAAATGACGGTGTGTGACTTCCAAGACCAGGGTATAAGACATTGTGGATTTTGTCTTCTTCACTCTTGGATAATTCCCTGACATGTCATAAGGACACCCAAGCTGCCCTATGGACAGGTCCAGGTAGAGAGAGGACGGAGGCCTCCTGCCCACAACCATGGGAGTGACCCATCTTGGAATAGGATCCTCCAACCCCAGTCGGGCTTTCAGATGACTGCAGCCTCAGCTGACATTTGACTATGGCTTCATGAGAGACCCAGAGACAGAACCAGCAGCTAAGATGTGCCCAAATTCCTGACCCACTGAAAGTGTGTAAACTAATAAATATTTTTTAAGCTGCTAAGTTTTGGGTTAATTTGTTACACAGCATTAGATAACTAATATAGATTTGGGGGCTGCTATAACAAATATCTAAAAATGTGGAAGTGCTTTGGAACAGGGCAGTGGGCAGAAGCTGGAAGGACTTTGAGGGGAGTGTTTGTGAAAGCTCAAGATACCTTGAACAAGACTATTTATACAAACCCAGCGGTATTTGGAGAAACTGTGGACTTATAGGAAAATGTTACTGGAAACTGGGAGAAATGGGATCCAGTTAGGGGATGGCAGTGGGAAAGAGACTTTTCACTTTGAACCTTTTGAATATTTAATGTAGTATCTATATGAAAAAATAAACTGATAATATTTAAATAATAATTTAAAAAATGAGGCTCAGAGTGTGATCTCCATAATTCAAGGTGATTTCCAGGGTCTCTGGTCCCTGCTGCCCCCCTCCCTACTCTGATGCATAGGTCACCGCGGCTCTGCATGGTCTCATTTTCAGGAGGACTAGAAAGGTCCAAGTGTCCCTGTCCCCAAAGGCCATGGTCAGTGTTCTCCCAGTGCACTTCAGGGCATGGAGGGAGCTTTGGGATATTTGGATTAGTTCCTTAAATGTCTTTTCTTTCCTCTTTTTTGTTGTTGTTGTTCTACTTTCTGATTTTCTTGATTTTACTTCCAATTATTCTTTGGACTATTTTATTTCTCTATGATATGGTGAATTTTCAAGGACTTTTACCTGTTCGTTCCTTTTTTGGAACTTCCTAATCTTATTGTATGATTAGAAGATCTTCCCTTACCTAGTTGAGATATTAATTATTTAACTATTTACCTCTTTTCCATATTGTCGCTATTCCTCAGAGAACCTATTTTTCTATTTTTTTCTATGCATTTTGTTTGCTTTTTCTCCTTTATAGCTTGAGGTGTCTAAAAAAGTCTGGTGCACACTGGTTTCCTGCTTATATTTAAGAATGAGGCATTAAAAGTCTCACTGGAAACTACATGTAGGAACAGGCCTTGTTCACTGGAGGTGACTCTTTGGCCTGATAGGGAAGGAGATGACTTTTTTCTTGCCAAGCTCCCTGATGTCCTCATATAAAGGGTTTTTCTCTGGGGTTTTTTGGTTTCCCAGAGGAAAATCCTTAATATACTACCTAAGATGTAACAACCTGGTTACAGGCATTCTGGGAGAGGACAAGAATGGGGAGGAAGGGGAAGCTGAGGGTCCAACCATTTGTCAAGCATTTGATCTCCCTGTTTTCACCGCATCATTTTTTTTTTTTTTTAAGTCTTTTTTTTTCTTTTTTTGGCACACGGGCTTCGTTGCTCCGCGGCATGTGGGATCTTCCTGGAGCAGGGATCGAACTCATGTCCTCCACATTGGCAGGCAGACTCTCAACCACTGCGCCACCTAGGAAGCCCCAATCTCCCTGTTTTCAGTCCTATGCTTCCATCCTTGCCCTCTCCTCTTCCCGGAGCCCTTTAAATTAATTTAGTCTACATTTGGGGGATGGGGGTGGTCTCATACATTTTGCATTCATTCCCCTGTCTTCACTCTCAGCCAGACCTTCCCTGTACTGTACCTGCTAGCCTTTGACCCCTTATGTCAGATATTACCTGGGTGGGGAGGCAGAGCCTAGGGGTTTGGGAAAACCCTGAGGTAAAGCAATAACACCCTAAAAGGATCAACAATCTAACATTAAATTCAAATATGGCAACTGCAATCTAATTAGGTTTGTCTAGTGTCTGGTATTGACTTGGAGTGTCAGGTTTTTTGGTTTCTTGTCTAATTAGATATTCAACTGGGCATGTAAATGTCTTTTCTTTCATCATTAATACTTCTTGATTGGGACAATAACTGGTAAGTATGGTAATATTACTGCTGTGTAGATAATCAGTTTCCTTTTTACTAAGCACAGGAAGATGAGAATACCCAGGAATGCTGTAGCATTCACAAGGCATACCTGATTGGACGTTAGTTGAACTTATTTTAGTATCATCTAGTAATTCCAGTCTCCAGCAAAGGCACAAAAAGAGTTTTCAATGAAATGAGTGATGTGGGGCCCACACATGGGACACCAAATGCTTAAAATTTTTCAAAAGTTACTTTTTAGGTTTCTTTCCATATTTAGTAGAATTGACCTCCCCAATGGTAACTGTTTCTAAAAGAAAATTTTAATAAAAACTACAAAACAATGTATATAAATTATCAATTGAACTGTGCAAATATTTTATTTAGTTGTTTTGCGCAAACAAAGCATCTTAGAAAGCCCTGCTGGCCCTTCATTTTGTGGAGGCTCCCTGGTGACGCATGGTCCAGTTACACAAAGATATCAAGTACCAGGGGCTCTGAGCGGGCCTGAAGGAGCAGATGAAGGGGAGATGATGAGCTAGGGCATATTTGGGGTGATCCATCCCAGAAGTGAAACCAGGAACAGGGCTCAGAGCTAGGAAACAGAGCTGCCCTGGGTGAGGCAGAAAAATAGGTGCATGTGGTCATTTGAGGGGTTCCTTCCACTGCTTAGGAATAGAAAACATCCTGGGCAATGGAAAAATCCTGTGTCACCAAGATACCCACACCAGGGACTCTCAGGGTTCGAGAAAGACCTAAGCCATTTCCACTTTTTGACAGCTCTTCCATATTCAAAAATGAAGAAGTGCCAAAATAGAGAGCGTCAGGCAGAAAAGCTTCAGGCTACCAATAACCTAAAACCTGATCCATTGGTGTTTAAGAAATGAGTTTATTTCCTGGCACAGTAAGAAGTCTGGAGACGATGCTGGTATTGGTTCCACTGGACCCCAAGCAATTTCTATCTTTCTCCTTTATCATCTTTAACAAGCTAGCTTTGGGACCTATGTACCACCTCCTACCCCCAAGGTGGCCACTACAGTTCTAAGCATCACAGCCTCATTCAAGGCAGGCATGAGGGTGAATGCTGGATGTACCAGCAGCTTTGGTTCCACTTATCAAGAAAGCAAAAGTTTTCTGAGAAGCTCCCAGAATTCTTCAGCTTCTACTTTATTGGCCAGAACTATGTCACGTAGTCATCTCAGCTGCAAGAAAGTCTGAGAAAGAGAGTATTTCCCCACCCAGACTATATGGTGGAAGAGGCCAAGGAGAAGTGAGTTGGGAATTGGTATTAGATTAGTCAACCTGCAGGGTCTGATGCCTTGGCTCACAAAAATTGCAGCCTGTTTTTAATGTTGCCATTTACCAAATTATTTTAACACTCTATACTGATACATGTATACAGAAAATGAGCTATAATTGTGCCACGCTCAAAAGACAACTGGAAATTTATATTTTAAAAATTTAGTTTGAAGTGCCTTGCTGGCAGTGTGGTGGGGTAATGAGAAACAAATGTAAACACTTCTTTCAATACTATCAGTGACTTTGTGTGACTCTGTATAAATTGAATTCCAGAGAACTTACCAAGTCTAAAATTGAGGTATCTTGATTTAGTGATGTAGATTTAGGTGAGCTAGGCAATGACCAACTTCCTAATACCATCCCCAGAGTTAGACACCCCTCCAACCCCATCCTGGTGAGAAGTGCTGAAAGCCCTGAGCCTTGCTCCAGGGCTGGCTCCTTTACAGCTGTGCTTGCAGCTGGCCAGCTGGCCAGAGACACCACTGGAAGGAAAACGGGAGGCGGGGCTTAGGCAGCCCTCCACAGCCTGCCAATCCACCCCCTCCTCCCAAGAGAGGTTTGCAAGAGTGGGAGAGCAGCCAGGAGGATGTGACAAGTGGAAAGGAGTCTTTCCCCGACCCCTCCCAACTTGTCAAGACTGTACCATTTCCCTTTCTTCCCCTAGGTTGATTCTTTTCTCCATGTTACAGGTGATGTGTCAACTACAGGCCAGCGCCTGCCTGGCATTCAAAGAGAGTGAGTGCTTATGCGGTAGTCTCTTCCTCCTCCTCCTCACTCAAATGATCTCTCAACCAAGCTTGGGGAGAAACGAACCTTCCCTTCCTCCCGGAACATATTCCGACTTCATTTCTCCTTGGGATTGCTCAATTTCCCTTCCTGTGTTTGCAATTTCCCCAAGCATGTGACTTGCATTTGGCAACTCTTGTCCTGGGGTGGTGGGGACAGTGGAGTTATGCCTCTCGCAGCACGTTTCTGTACCACAAAGTCAAATTGCACTTTCTGGCTAGACCCACCTGTCCCCTTTCCCTGCTGAGGGCTCTCCTCTCCCCAGCTGCCAGCTCCAGCATTTGTCCTGTCTTCCTTGTGCGCCAGCTCAAGTAGCTGGAGGACATTTCTCTCTCTCTCCTTTTTAATTTTTTTTGGCAACCCAGCACTTCTTACGTTTGGAGGACTCTCCACTTTATGGTTTTATTAAGAGGAATCATCCACCTCTCACTAGAGAAATTGAAAATGCTAGACTTTCTTTCCCAGCCTCCCCTTTGCAACTAGATCCTGAGCATGTGGCCCAGGCTTACCAGTCAGAGGGGCCTGTGCCAGACTTTGATGGGGAACTGGCATGGCCTGGACAAGCAGGGACCCCGGAGAACGTCCACTCTCAGTGGGGGAGAGTGTAGCAGGTCTGGATTCCTGGCGCAGCAGGGGCGTGGCACACACGAAGCTTCCATTTGGGGTGATGTTTCTCACTGTGCACCTTTTGTTTTCCTTTTAAAGATTTTTTTTTTTGATGTGGAGCATTTTTAAAGTCTTTATTAATTTGCTACAATATTGCTTCTGCTTTTTATGTTTTGGTTTTCTGGCTGAGAGGCATGTGGGATCCCAGATCCTCAACCAGGGATCAAACCCGCACCACCTCCCCCCCTCCCCCCACCCCATTGAAAGGCAAAGTCTTAACCACTGGACTGCCAGGGAGGTCCCATCTAACCATGTAGCTTTGAGCCTAGTTCTCAAGCGTCTGGATGGTTCTGTGAACTGCCCATTAACCTTTTGAGACATTTTCTGCTTAATTCAGTCATTCCATTTCTATGGATTCCAGCTAGGAACCATGACAGTTACACAGTAGTTGAGTCCCTGACCTGAATTTCCAAGCCTGACTTTCTCATCAGTTCCTACTCCCAAGTCAGAGAAGGGACACAGACTGCATCTCAGGGAAGGATACTAGCATACTCACATTGTTCTTTTGTGTTGGGGAAATTGCACTCAGCCCAGAGTGGGAACCATGCGCTTTAGTCTTCATTTTGTCCAAACTAACCCAGTGACCTTAGGTAAATCCCTTCACCTCCACAGGTTTCCTCATTTGTCAGATGATTTAATTGGAAATGCTGATCAATAGGTGCTACACTTCTACATGGTTCCTGTTCTCAGAGCCTGAGTTTCATCACAGCACTTCCCTTGAATAGAGTATTTTTGTTTTTCCTGTAATAACCTGGAACTATAGCTCAAGTGAGAAAGCTTGATGCATGGTTAATCTTATTGCCCCGTGCCCGTCCTGGTTTATAACCCCAGACTCAGCTTTGATAGCCCAAGAGCCAGAACTCCACAAAACAAGGATTAAAATATGTGTATTCAAGCTGTCCGTAGGGACTGGGTCTAGGAAGTGTGTCTTAATACTTATGGGAGGCATCCTCTTTACTTGCAGATGGTGATGGTTTATGAAATCAGCCCCGGCTTGGGGCTTGAATCCTGGCTCTGAGTGGCCTTGAGCAAGGACCATACAGGTTCCCACGTACTGCTGCATGCTACCAGCTAATAGGTTGGGACTGACCGACCTTCCAAAGCAGGTTGTGAGCTTCTCAGGAGAAGGAACCATGTCTTAAATGGATTTCGTGTCCTCCCTTACCCCTCTCACTTCGCCTTTTATATACCTATGTATATGTAGAACATCTTTGGAAGACTAGCCAAGAAACTGACAGCAGTGGGGGCTTCAGGGAAGACTAGAGCCAGGGGGAAGTAGGAGACTTACTCTTTACTGTATAGTCTTGAATATTTGACCATGAACATGACATAAGTACTTTTAAACTGCTTAAAAGAGAAATAAGAAAACTCACATCCCCCTTTTTATTTCATTTTATGGCAGTACAATAGTGTATTTGTTCAACCCCCCATTTGGGGGCACTCTGATTTCTCTGTCTGGTTAGGAGTTGTTGCTCACCTCTCTTCAACCTGGGAGGGCCTCCCAGAGGAGGTGACTTCTGAAGGATGAGTAGGAGTTATTCAGGTGGGGGAAGGTATTCCAAGCAGAGGGGGGACCATCATGAAGGTGTGAGAGCGTGGGCCTTGTTAGAAAATGCAAGGAAAGTGAAATTGGTGGAGATCAGCCTGCAGGGATGGGATAGGTCATTTAGGGCTCCCGAAACATCCTAGAAACTTGAATCCTTGGACTTTATCCCAGACACAGTGGGAAGCCACTGAAAGGATTTTAGGTTGGTGAGTGACACTGGTCAACGGTCCAAATCAGCAACTCTCAGACTATGAGCAGCTCCCTGGGGCTTGTCGGTAAGACAGCTGGATTCTCATCTCCTAGGACCCTCAGACTAATGGTGTGATCATGGGACCCTCACCAGACCATCAGATTATATTATTTTTGGGGGACAGTCAGTGTCTCTGCTATTTAGAGGCAGAGGGTCTTTAAGAGGTCAGTGCTACTGTCCCAGATGATATTTGGGGTGACATTCATGGGGGATTTCATGGAATCAGATTTTTAGTGATGGGGAAAACTTAGGAATCCAATTCAATTTACAAATACAAGTATTTTCGAGGAGCACTTGGGCTTCTGCAGACATGTTTAACATGAAAACCTTTTTCTGATCCTAAATGCCTTGAAATACGTTAAAGACACCTACATAATCTTAGAGGCTCAGAATCCCTAAGACATTGTCAGAGGAATTCAGTTCTTTCTACCAAGGTTCTCTGAGCACTGAGTCCATGGCAGCATGAAACCTGACAAGAAAAGGTCCCTTCCCTCTGTGAGGTCAGCCTAGCAAAATGCAAGAGAATATGAGATAAATGTGATCATTTAAAACAGGAAGTTTTACTGTTGAACTCTGATATTAAAGTGAGAATGGAGAAGAAAACATTTGTGTATGTTCAAGTTCAAGCCAAGTTTTTTTTATATAGTAAGGATTTTACCTCTTTTCTCTGGGGCTAACATTGGTCTCACCAGTGATGGTCAACATTTCCTGAGCTATAAGTTGAATATCACTTTCCCAGGCTTTAGCTGCAACACCATGACCATGGCCCTTATTTTCATTTGAGGGATGAAGGGTAGATTAATGAATACTTACAAAGCTTTGCATTAAGTTTAATAAAAGTTGGAATGAAATACATCTAATGCAAAAAGAAACCTGCAAAGGGTAATTCACAGTTCAAACTGGAACACTTTCAAGAGTGAAAGGGGTGCAATTTAGTAATTTCATCCTGAAAACAGGTATGAACTGGGGCTGTCCCAGGGAAAGCAGGCACCTTCGCTGTGTATCATGTAGGGAACTCATTCTGTTACCAAATTGGTTGACTGGATCCGCCCCGGGGTCCTAGCCCCAGTGGAGACCCCCTGTCTTCAGGGAGGTGTCTCTTTCCAAGATGAAACCCATGCTGAGACTGTTACAGCACAAGCTTTATTCAATGGCCACAGAAAGGAGAAGAGGGAGCCTAGTTTGCAAATCAAAACTTCCCAACCCAATTTGGGCGGAGACACCAAATATATAGAACGGGTTGAGGTAAAAGGGAGGGAATCATGTTGCTGCCGTCACGGCTACTCTGTGCACTGATGCTGGACAGAAATGCGGAGACAGATTTTGGAGGAAGAGAGAGATGGCTTTATTTTTCTGCCAGGCAGAAGGGAAGACACAGCAGGCTAGCGCCTCAAGAATTGTGCCTCAGAAATCTCTTGCATTCCTATACACTAACAACGGAAGAGCAGAAAGAGAAATTAAGGAAACTCTCCCATTCACCATTGCAACAAAAATAATAAAATACCTAGCAATAAACCTGCCTAAGGAGGCAAAAGATCTGTATGCAGAAAACTTTAAGACATTGATGAAAGAAATCAAAGATGACACAAACAGATGGAGGGACGTACCATGTTCCTGGATTGGAAGAATCAACATCGTGAAAATGTCTGTACTACCCAAAGCAATTTACAGATTCAATGCAATCCCGATCAAATTACCAATGGCATTTTTCACAGAACTAGAGCAAGAAATCTTACGATTTGTATGGAAACGCAAAAGACCCCGAATAGCCAAAGCCATCTTGAGAAGGAAAAATGGAGTTGGTGGAATCAGGCTTCCTGACTTCAAACTATACTACAAGGCCATAGTGATCAAGACAGTATGGTACTGGCACAAAAATAGAAAGGACGATCAATGGAATAGAATAGAGAACTCAGAAGTAAGCCCAAACACATATGGGCACCTTATCTTTGACAAAGGAGGCACGAGTATACAATGGAAAAAAGACAGCCTCTTCAATAAGTGGTGCTGGGAAAATTGGACAGCAACATGTAAAAGAATGAAATTAGAACACTTCCTAACACCATACACAAAAATAAACTCCAAATGGATTCAAGACCTACATGTAAGGCCAGACACGATAAAACTCCTAGAGGAAAACATAGGCAGAACACTCTATGACATCCATCAAAGCAACATCCTTTTTGACCCACCTCCTAGAATCATGGAAATAAAATCAAGAATAAATGAATGGGACCTCATGAAACTTAAAAGCTTTTGCACAGCAAAAGAAACCATAAACAAGACTAAAAGGCAACCCTCAGAATGGGAAAAAATAATTGCCTATGAAACAATGGACAAAGGATTAACCTCCAAAATATACAAGCAGCTCATGCAGCTTCATACCAAAAAAGCAAATAACCCAATCCACAAATGGGCAGAAGACCTAAATAGACATTTCTCCAAAGAAGACATACAGATGGCTAACAAACACATGAAAAGATGCTCAACATCACTCATCATCAGAGAAATGCAAGTCAAAGCCACAATGAGGTATCACCTCACACCAGTCAGAATGGCCATCATCACAAAATCTGGAAACCACAAATGTTGGAGAGGGTGTGGAGAAAAGGGAACTCTCCTGCACTGTTGGTGGGACTGTAAGTTGGTACAGCCACTATGGAAAACAATTTGGAGGTTCCTTAAAAAACTACAAATAGAACTACCATATGATCCAGTAATCCCACTCCTGGGCATATACCCAAAGAAAACCATAATCCCAAAAGAAACTTGTACCATAATGTTTATTGCAGCACTATTTACAATAGCCAGGACATGGAAGCAACCTAAATGCCCATCAACAAATGAATGGATACAGAAGATGTGGCATATATATACAATGGAATATTACTCAGCTATAAAAAGGGATGAGATGGAGCTATATGTAATGAGGTGGATAGAACTACAATCTGTCATACAGAGTGAAGTAAGTCAGAAAGAGAAGGACAAATATTGTATGCTAACTCACATATATGGAATCTAAAAATGGTACTGATGAACTCAGTGACAAGAATAAGGATGCAGATACAGAGAATGGACTGGAGAACTCGAGGTATGGGAGGGGGCGGGGGGTGAAGGGGAAACTGAGACGAAGCGAGAGAGTAGCACAGACATATATATAGTACCAACTGTAAAATAGTCAGTGGGAAGTTGTTGTATAAAAAAGGGAGTCCAACTCGAGGATGGAAGATGCCTTAGAGGACTGGGGCAGGGAGGGTGGGGGGGGACTCGAGGGGGGAGAGTCAAGGAAGGGAGGGAATATGGGGATATGTGTATAAAAACAGATGATTGAACCTGGTGTACCCCCCCAAAAATAAAAATAAAAATAAAAATAAATTAAAAAAAAAGAATTGTGCCTGCCCTCCCTTTGGAGTTGGGGAAGATCTTATATGTGGGACTTACAGTCTGCAGTCTGGGGTATATGATAGGATCAAAGTAGTGAAGGTCTTGCATTCTTTTTTTCCTTTGCATTATCCCAAAACGGTCATAGCTGGCATGAGGCCGCCCAGTAACTGGGGTCCGGCAGTCTGGTAATTGGGTCCGTTTGCTGCTGGTTTATCAGCTGGCGACCTTCTTTCTGAAATGCAAAAACTACAGGGGATGATTTGTTACAAGGGGACACGTAGAATGTAAGTGCTGGGACGCAATAAGGTTAGAGAGTGAGAGGCAGGATGTAACTCACACAGAGTTAGGGGTGATAGGCTCCGAATGTAATTTACCGTGTCAGGGAGTGAGGTTAGCGTTGTGAAGCATGAATCTAGTTACTACAGGCCAGGTTATGTTTCTTCTCTGACCTGTTCCCTGTTCCCTTTGTTTTCCTTGCTCTCAGAAGAGGGAAAAAACTCTCACTTCTATTTACATTGCAACAAATGTGAAGAGTAGGAGGATTATTTATGACTTGTCAGAGAACAGAACTGATGTGACCCTCCTCTTCAATCCTTGTTTGGGCTTTTCTGATTGTTGTCATGGCAGTTGTCAGCTGTCGTGGTGCTGGTGGGTGTCATTTAGCTAATGTATCACAACGAGTTTATAATGAGGCTCAAGGTCTACTGGAAGTCAAATCTTCCACCACCTTGGGCCTAGGTGGTTATAACTGGTTTTTGTTTTTTTCTCTTTGCAGCTTCCTCCTGAAACTTAGATAAGAGCAGTTGGTTTCCATTGAGGGCAGGGCAGGGGTAGGATTCTGGGGCAATAGCCTCAGTAACAATTCTACTTAGAACAAAAGGAGAGCCTACTAGTAGTTTATTCGTAAATAAATAAAGGTTGGTTTATTCATAAATAAGCGTTGACCATACTCCACCCCCATAAGCAGTCTGGAAGTGGGGTGTTGCTAGTGGCCCAGCGGCCCCAGAGTGCAAGGGTAGAAGGCTCCGATTCCCTTGGCCTTTCCCTCCAAGTGTCAAGATGACAGATCCAACCGCAGGAAGAAGGAAAGGTGCAGCCCTGGGATCATGAAAGCTGAGGCTTTCCAGAAACCCTCAGTGCGCTTGTACTTATTCAACATTGGCCAGAACTGTCTTGTAGCTTCCAGGCTCAAGGGAGGTGAGAAGGCATGTTTTCAATGGAGGAGTAAACTAAGGAAAGAGAGGGTTGGAAGGGCTTTGGGTCCAACCCATACAGCATCTGCCATAGGCTCCAAGTGGGAAACACACACAGAGCTGTGGGAGCGGAAGAGAACACGCCTAAATCTGCAAGGGTGATGGCGGTGATGGAAAAGGACTTCTCAGGCTGGGAACCCAGCCTCTGGTGACCCAACGGATGGAGAGCTCCCCAGATGGACACTGAGAGTGAGAAAGGGCATTGTAGGCAGAGCTAAACACAGGAAGCACAGAGCCAGGCTCAGGAAATGAGGCCCAACAGGTAGGAAGGGGCCAGCTGCTAATGAGTTTGATTTTCATGGGCTGTGAAATCACCTGGGGGCTTCCAATGTAGATGTCAGGGCATCCCCAGATCTACCTAATCAGAACCTCCAGGGAATGCCTGGCAAGTCTGGGAACGTTGGCTCTAGTCTCGACCAGCGCTTCTCAAAGTGTAGGTGCTGCCCAAAGCTGCCCCAGGCGCCCCCGCCCCCCAGAGCAGGTGTCAGAATGGCAGTCTGTCTGGTGAGGGAGCTGCTTGATGAGGGGATGGTCACTGGGTCACTGCTCTCCTGTCATTTTGGTGGGGACAGGAATGAAGGTGGACCAGTTCTGCCGGTGGGGTGAAAACAAAACCTGGCTTTCTGAACGTGACTGAGACCATTCCTGAACCGTCGCAGCCAGGGCCCCTCCTTCCCAGGGAGCCAGAGGGAACTAGGAGAAAGATGTCATCAGTCTCTGGTTGGGGCTTTCAGTGGGGCTCACCCATCCTCAGGGCTTCCCCGCCACCTCTCCCTCTATAAACTCTAACTCCCCACTTCCCCCATGGAGGAGTTAGCCTGGGGAAAATGGTTCAACAATAAGCTACTGGGCTGGAGGGAAGGAAGGAGAGAGAGGACCCAGGTACTGGTGTCTTTACCCCCTGGGCTAACTTGGAATTAACAGCAGGGCTGCCTGCTATCTGCAACACTAGTTTTGCAGGTAGAACACCATTTGTCTTGAGTCAGATATATATCCCAAATAAATGTCAGTGACCTCTGGGGCTCTGGGCTGACACTGGCGTTGGCAGCTAAAGAAGACATAGGAAAAAATCACAGTGCTAATTTATAATATGTAGTGCTGGCCCTCAAAATGTGAGGTCAGTCACCTTCCCATCTCCCCTCTTATTTCATCAACAAACATTCCTTTGAGAATTTGCCATCTGCCAGGGGCTGTGATGGTCCTGGGGCCCCAGGAAGAAAGGCAAGTCCTCCAGTTTGGAGTAGAGGAGACAATAAAGGTGTGATAAATAAGTGAGCAAAGCTCTGTGACAACACTGGGGCCATCAAGGAGGGGTGGGGTGCAGGCAAGGAGGTCTGAGCCAGTCTTGAAAAGCCAGCTCTAGTTGACCAGCCAAAAGGAAGTTTATTCTTGCTGGAAGAAACTAGCCAGGGGAAGAGATCAGGTTGAGATTTTTGGGATAAAACAGGTGGTGTTTACAGACTTATCCCCTCCCACCTTCACTTCCTCTTCCCCAACCCCAGAAACTTCCCTTCCATCCCCAGTTAGACTAACTTTTAGTACTTTGTAATCCAGACAATGAGCAGAAAAGGCCCAAAGAGGAAAGTGTTTACTCGAGGGTGGGGTGGAGGGGAGCGTGTCCATCTTCTGATAAAGAGTGGAATGGGGAAGCTGGGGGGGCGAGGAGGGGAGGCAGGTGTCACTGCTGGCTATTGAACTGCTTCTAGAACTGGGCCCTGCTGTACAGTTACATCAGAGGGCTTGGAGGTAGTTTTCACTCAAATCTTGGCAGCTAGAGCTCTACTGCTCTGCTCCGCCCACCAGCCACGCTGATCCCAGTAGCCACCCGTTCATTCACTCATTCATTGATGCAGATGATACAGCCATGCGCAAAAGGAAACCTCTGCCCTCATGGACTTCTGTCCCAGTGGGGGAGACAGGCAAAGGACAATCAGACCTGTAAGGGATGAAGAGGAACAAGAAAGAAAGGGGGAAGGGGGGAGGAAAGGGAGGGGGAGAGACGGTATACTAGTTTACTGTGTTGAGGGAAGGCCTCTTTTGTAATAAGGTGACAGGTGGGCAGAGACCTGAAGGAGCCATGGAGGGAGGAGCCGTGTAGATGGATATCTGGGAGAATCGCATTCCAGGCGGAGGAGAGAGCAGCACCTGGAAAGGTCCTGAGGCAGGATTGCTGGGGGAACCTCAAGGCTGCCAGTGGTGCTGAAACAGAATGAACACAGCAGGGGATTCCTTGTAAGAGAAGAGGCTCAGAAGGAGTTTAAGAGCACCAGCCTTGCAGTTATGCGTGCCTGGGACCTGCTATTTCGTAGCTGTCCACATTTAGGCAAATTGCCTAATTCTCTCTACGGCTCGTTCTCTTTGTGTATAAAACGGGAGGAACAGTGTTACGCGCTTATGGTGTTCCTGTTACCGAACCGTTCTTGGGTCTGCTTTCCTGAAGCACAGCAAAACCGATCTACTGACACTGGGTTGTGGTGAAGGAAAGTGCTTATGGCATATGGTGCCAAGAAAAGCGAATAATGTTCAAAAACCCTGAACTCCCCAGTGGCTTTCAGGGAAGGAGTTTTAAAGGCAGTGTGAGCGAACAGGTCACAGGACGCGTGATCAGTTCGTGGACAGTTCTCTGGTTGGCTGATGGTGAGGTAACAGGGTGGTGTTTCAGGAATCTCAGTTGTCAGCCTTCTGGTCTGGGGTCCACATTCTGGTGGCCAGAATGCAGTTAACTTCCTCCACCTGATGGGGGGTTCAGTATCTGCGGGACAACTCAAGGACATGGCTCAGAATATTATCTATAGCCCTTGAGGAAGAACCAAATGTCCTTGACTTTGTTTTTATGACTAAACTATTATTATTTTGTCTTGCTTGACTGTTTTCCTTTGTTTCTGCATTTTCTCACTTCTCAGGTTAAATTTGCTCTTTAGAACTCAGGGAAGGCCTAAGAGGCTAAATCTTTTCTACCAATGAGAGGCGGGGGACACGGGGGGAGGGGGTGGTGGTCTATTCCCAGGAAGACCCCACAGGGTCCTGCTCGCTTTCATGCCACATACTTTTATTATAAGTACAACATGTGCATGTTCAGTATTTACTATTAACACTTTCCCAAAGAGATTTTTCCAGCAATACATGCTAATGTTTTTCCACTTTTTTTTAATTGTAGAAAAATATACATAACATAAAACTGATGATCTGAACCACTTTTACATTTGCATTTCCAGGGTATATTCACATGTTGTGCAACCATCACCATTATCCACCCCCACAACTACTTTCATCTTTTAAAGCTGAAACTTTCTATCCATTAAACTGTAACTCCACATCCTCCACCCTCCCCAGCCCCTGGCTGTTACCATTCGACTTTTGATCTCTATAAACTTAACTACCCTAAGTATCTCATATAAATGGAATTATATGATATTTGTCCTTTTGTGATTGGCTTATTTCTTTTTCTTTCTTTCTTTCTTTTTTTCTTTTTCTTGGCTGCTCCACAAGGCATGTGGGATCTTAGTTCCCTGACCAGGGATCAGACAACAGAAGTGTGGTGTTTTAACCACTGGACCACCAGGGAAGTCCCTGGCTTATTTCACTTAGCATGATGTTCTCAAATGTCATCCATGTTGTAGCATGTGTCAGAATTTCCCTCCTTTTCAAGGCTGAATAATATTCCATTGTACGTCTGTACCACACTTTATTCATCCATTTATCCATCGATGAACACCCTTTGGCTATTGTGAAGAATGTTGCTATGGATGTGGGTGTATAAATATCTCTTCAAGACCCTGTTTTCAATTCTTTCAGGTACATACCCCCAAGAGGAGTTGCTGGATCCAATGGTAGTTCTATTTTTAATTTTTTGAGGAACCTCCCTACTGTTTTCCACAATGTCTGCACCATTTTACATCCCCACCAACAATGCACAAGGGTTCCAATTTCTCCACATCCTCACCAACACTTGTTAATTTGGGGGCGTTTTTTTGGATAGTTCACATCCTACTGGGTGTGAAGTGTCTTTTCTCAGGTTTATAAAAACATGTTAAATCACATGACAACAGCTTATCTCCCATGCTGTGTTTGGGGCACGTGGGCATCACATACCAGCAGTCACAAATTACTCGTTGCTTCCCCCATTCCTCAAGGTGCCGGCTGGCCATCGTTACTCTGCTACAGGCACCAGAAGCAAGGCCAGAGGAGCATAGAGCTTGGCTGGGTCTCGGCAAGACAGTCGCCAGAGTCAGGCTCAGGATTCAGCTATCTTCAGGTGGAAGCAGAAGGTTTCTCTTTGAATCAGTACTTCCTTCCAGTTTCTTTTCATTTGAGCAAACAGAAACCCTAAGATTTAAAAGCCTTTCAAAGGAGTCCTGAGCGACAGTCAGCAGAAGGAAACAACTGTCTTGCTCTTAATCTTCAGTTTGGAGCATGAGTCATTGGGAGGTCCCTCGGCGACTGATCTTGGAATGGTCCCTGGAATGCGGGAAGATTGTAGCAGGTCCTGTCTCTGCGCACCCCTGCTTGACCCCTGTCTCTGCCAGGCACTGCACACCATATCTGATCTGGAGTGTTCTGTGTCATCACACCCCCTTCTTACCCCCTGCCCCCCACTGCCGAGCTTCTCAGCAGCCCACCCCCTGCCCTGCCCCTGCTCACTGAGCTGCTCGCACACCTCATCCTAGAAGCACCGCATGACAGCTCCTCTCTCCTGGGGACGTACCCCGGGCTCCCTGCTCTTCTTGGCCCCCTGCCCTTGGCTCTTCTCATAAGCCAGTTCATCCTCCGTGCTGGCCCACAGGTCTATGACAGTGGGAGAGACGGGCACAGGCCTCAGCCTGGAGGAGCCCGGCAGAGCAGGAGAAAAACAGTAATGACAATCAGCAAATTGAGGGCTACATTAAAGAAAAACTAAGTGCCGCATTAGACAAAGAAATCAAGGCCCAGAGGCCAAAGGCGGAGAGTCGGCAGGAAGCGTTTGCCTCTGAGCAGGGAGCTGGAGGCCCGTCACAAACCTCGCCCTTGCAGGTGAGGCTTGGGAGGGGGAAAAGGCCACCAACAGTCCTGGTCCATAGGGAGTAAGGTCTCTGACTGTTGCTGATGGGCTTTGGAGGTGTGGTGGGCATTGGGCACCGGGCTGCCTCCGCCGCACCTCTGCAGACAGGGGTGGTGGGGCCAGTCAGGAGGCCAGGTGGCCGGGTTAGGGTCTGTCAGCTGTGATGTCTGCAGCACACAGCAGGGACATTGAACCCCATCTGGCATAGTCAGGATAAAAGGTTTAGAAAAAGGCATGGTTAAAAAAAAGAGAGAGAAAGAAAAAAGAAAAAAAACAAAAAACAAAAACAAGGAAAGAAAAAGCCATGGTGATTTTCTTCCCTGTTTGTTTTTTACTAAAAATGCTAACTCCTCACCGATAACATGATGACAGTAGCTCCCTCCTAGTGATCATGTGGTCTGTGGCAGATGCTTTGCTAAATTCTTTACATGTATTATCTCATTTAATCCTCGGAATGATCTTAGGAAGCTTTATCACTATCTTCACTTTATAGATAAGTCTACTGAGGAGTTTATCTCTAGGGAGGTTAAGTAACTTTAACAAGGTTCAAACATAAATCTGTCTTACCCAGAGCTCAAATCTTTAGCCAGCAAGTTCTGCCTAAGTATAGGCATTTTCTTTAAACAGCTGGAATGGGTTTGACCTGGTTGCAGGGCTTTCTTTAACTCCCAATTCCTTCACGTCAATTCACATTTAAACCAGTCCTCCAGTTTCTGCCTAAAAAAGCAATGCTTATCATATTTAAATATTTATTAAAAGTCTCCATCTCTGTAATGATGTATTTCCCAAATAATTTTTCTCATGAAATCAGAAGAGAAATGGTGGTCCAACCCCACTGTGAGAATTTTTCAGATTTTAACTATGAGAGGTGATGGATGCATTAACTAATCTTATTGTGGTAATCATTTCTCGCAATATACATATGTCAGTTCATTAAATTGTACATCTTAAACTTACACAATGTTATCTGTCAACTATATCTCAGTAAAACTGGAGGGCAAAAAAGAAAGAACTTGGGGAATTCCCTGGCGGTCCAGTAGTTAGAACGCAGCGCTTTCACTTCTGAGGTCACGGGTTCGATCCCTGGTGGGGGAACTAAGATACCACAAGCAGTGTGTCCAAAAAAAAGAAAAGAAAAAAAAAAGAAAGAGTTTTGCTGAGGTAAATATTTTTCAAAATAAGTAGCTCATCAAGTAGGGTTAGGAATCCTTTGTTATAAAGAAAGATTTTTGATGAATGGAATTTTCTGTAGCAAGTTTACTATTTATATTAACTCTAAGTATAAAACTGCCGGAGTATAAAACTGGCCGTATAACTGTGTATCACCTCTGTCAGGCAATTTACCTTTGCTCACCCTTTAGGAAATGGTTTTACATTTGACAAAGAGGCCCAAAGCAGACAGTGCATCTCTGCTTTAATCTTTCAAGAAAAATACCTACTTTTATGCCTGGCCCAAACTTAAAAATCAGGTAAATAACACAGGGAAGAGGGACTCCCATAAAACTGTATTTACACTGGTAACTGGGGTTAATGCAGACCTCAGAGCTTTTTGTGACTTCTTCTGACCTCTGCTGGACGCATTTGGGATTGCATGGTCTTCAGGTCCTTTAAAGCAACCAGCAAAATTAGAGTTATAGAGTTGAAGTATAAAGTGTTTCATCTAAATCCCTCATTTTTGAGATAAAAAAAGTAAGCTCCAATGGTTTTATGTGACTTATCCAAGGTCATTCAGTTACATGGTGGTATATGCAGGACCAGTAGGTAGATATGTATTAGCTCACTTAACGATAAAACACAGATGTGCAAATAGTGGTGAACTCCATTGGGATGAACACTCTTTGGATTATTTGCAGAGAACCATCATTGTTAGAAATGGGGACAACTGGCACAGACAAAGTGATTGATAACCAAGCATTAACAATTAGGATTGTTGGGACTTCTTGGTGTCCAGGGGTTAAGACTCCACGTTCTTCGATCCCTGGTTGGGGAACTAGATCCCACATGCATGCTGCAACTAAGAAGCCCACATGCTGCAACTAAAGATCCTGCATGCCGAAACAAAGATCCCACGTGCTGCAACTAAGACCCGGCACAGCCAAAATAATAAATAAATAAATAAATATTTTTAAAAATGAGGATTGTTTGAGGAAGGTCATAGCATCTTAATGTCCCATATCCCATAATCCCACAGTTATCTGCAGTTACTATTTGATGATATATGTAGAGTAATAGAGAAGAGATTCAGAATATTCATTTTCACAAAAAGCCTTTTTTTACTTGCAAATTCCTCTCCTTGATTATGGTTTATTAAAATTAGTTTGTATGCCCAGAGGAAATTTTAACCGACTACAGGGAAAGAAGCCTGCCCAGGGTTAAAAGTATTGCTCCTTTTAAGAACTGACGTTGCTAGTGTCCCTGCAAAGGAACTTGGGACCCAAAAGAGGTGTCCAAATGGTGCTTCTTCAGCCACGAGTTCCAGGTGTCTCCTTTGAGACATATCTAGATTAGAAAGCTGAATGACCACAAATATATATATGTATATTCCACATTTTTAAATATCCAGATGCATAGCATTATCTAGATGAGTAGAATATCATACTTGAAAGAACAAAAGCTTTGGGGCCATGCAGTTAGTAGCTACTTACTAGCTGTGTGAGCTTAGGTAAATTACTTAACCTCTCTGAGCCTCAGTGTGCTCAGTTATAAAATAAGACTCAGAAATGATACCTCCCCAGAGAGTTGTTTGAGAGTAAACAAGGCTGTGTGTACAAATTCTTAACCCACAACCTGGTACAACAGGCTAAGGGGAGGGATAGTGTTGAGTTTCTCACATCATCCTAAATACACCAAATATTTTTTAAATTTTATTTTTTTCAAGAATAGTTAATTTACAATGTGCTAATTTCTGCTTTACAGCTAAGTGATTCAGTTATACATATACATACATTTTTTTCATATTCTTTTCCATTGTGGTTTATGACAGGATATTGAATATAGTTCCCTGTGCTATACAATAGGACCCTGTTTCTTAAGTTTTCTATATGTAATAGTTTGCATCTGCTAATCCCAAACTCCCAATCTATCCCTTCCCCACCCTTGGCAACCATAAGAAATCTGTTCTCTATGTCTGTGAGTCTGTTTCTGTTTTGTAAATAAGCTCATTTGTGTTGCATTTTAATTATTTATTTATTTAGGCTGTGCTGGGTCTTAGTTGTGGCATGTGAAATCTTAGTTGCGGCATGCATGCAAGATCTAGTTCCCCAAACAGGGATCTAACCCAGGCTCCCTGCAGTGGAAGCAAGGAGTCCCAACCACTGGACCGCCAGGGAATTCCTATTCTGCCCATTTTTCATTTGATTGGGTTGTTTTTTTTTCTGGGGGGTGCTGCATTGGGTCTTCATTATTGTGTGCGAGCTTTCTCTAGTTGTGGAGAGTGGGGGCTGCTCTTCATTGTGGTGTGCAAGCTTCTTGTTGTGGTGGCTTCTCTTGTCATGGAGCACGGGCTCTAGGCGCACAGGATTCAGTAGTTGCAGCATGTGGGCTCAGTAGTTGAGGCACACGGGCTTAGTTGCTCCGAGACATGTGGGATCTTCCCGGAGCAAAGATTAAACTCATGTCCCTTGCATTGGCAGGTGGATTCTTAACCACTGAGCCACCAGGGAAGTCCCTGGGTTGTTTGTTTTTTTGTTGTTGAATTGCATGAGCTGTTTGTACAATTTGAAAATTAAGCCCTTGTTGGTCGCATCATTTGCAAATATTTTCTCCTAGTCCATAGGTTGTCTTTTTGTCTTGCTTATGGTTTCCTTTGCTGTACCAGAGCTTGTACGTTTGATTAGTCCTGTTTGTTTATTTTTGGTTTTATTTCTATTACCTTAGGAGACTGACCTAGGAACACATTGGTACAATTTATGTCAGAGAATGTTTTGCCTATATTCTCTTCTAGGCTTTTTATGGTGTGATGTCTTTAAGCCATTTTGCATTTATTTTTGTGTATGGTGTAAGGGTGTGCTCTAACCACTGATTTACATGCGGCTGTCCCAACACCACTTGCTGAAGACACTGTCTTTTTTCCATTGTAAATACACCAGATCTTAATGGTGAAAGTTATACTAGTTTTGTTTTACCCACAAAAACTACTAATTTATGTATTTATCATGAAGGAAGTTTCAATTCTATCCCTCAAAGACCTAATAAAATCATCTAAAATGGACAAGACATATGTTCACACAGGCTTTCAAAAGAGTGGCATGATATCCCCACTCCAATACTTTTTTGTTGTTTGCATTTCTGTGGTTCTGTTGTTCCTTCTCTACAATAAAGAGTGCTCTTAAAATTTGGCAGCTGAATTGACTGACATTGTGTGTGTGTGTTTAAACATTTCATAAGCATGTGCTTAGCACATTTCTTCAAGAGGAAACAAATCTTTGTCAATGAGAAACTGAGGGCATTGATGCCTCCCTGAGTTAATGAAGTCAACCCAGCCTGTGTTTTGTTGCAATGAGAGAGGGGAAGTGTAATCCTTCCCCATTACAATATTAGAGCAGAAGTCACAGTGGGGTGCTATTGGGAAAGAGCTACAGGGACAGGATTCTGGACTTTTGAAATTCTTTAGCCAGAAAAGTGCTGCATTGATCAGTTTTATGATGTATCTGCTCCCCTCAGGAAGTTTTTGTTTACACTTTTGTGTGTGTGTGTGTGTGTGTGGCTAAAAAATATTTGCAGAACACAGATCTAGTTTCATTTCCTAATTTTACATATAGGAAACTGAGGATCGTGGAAGTGAAATGACTTATCACTAAGTTAGAAGTAGAGCCAAAAATAGTACCCAAGGTTGCGTATTGGTCAGGGATCATGGCTGTCCATTGCAGAAGCCAATTCTGGGTAACTTAAGCAAAGGCTCTCAGGGGCTATCAGAATTCATGGGAATCTGAGAGTCAGACTTGGAAATATCAGCAACCAAGAGCCCTCTGGAGGACCAGGAAACTGGACAGGGTTCACAGAAAGTCCAGAAATTGTTTCCTAACCAGAGGAGCCTATTCAAAATATTGATGCCTCTTCTGCTACGGCTGCAATGGATGGCGCCAACCTTTCTTTCTTAGTATCATGTCATGTGCTCAAGATTCAAAGTCCCTGGAGAAAGTACCTGGTTGGCTGAGCTGCACCCACGCACTCTTGCTGCGGCTGAACTGGAGCCAGGAGAGCCAGATCTGGCCCCTTGAGCTCCCATACGAGAGCGTCACCACAATGACCCACGCACGATCATGGAGCGACAATGCCCCAGAAGGAAATTTTGGATACTGTTTTAGTGGGAATGGATGTGGGCAGCCCTTGAGGCAGCCACAGGGAGCCTGGCTGCATACAGCAGATTCTGACCACATGGATAAATTGCCCCAAGCAGGAAGTGACACAGCAGGGAGGAAAGGATCCGTGTTGATGTTTAACCTGACTCTGAACTTTCCCAAGTCTAGCTTCTTTTCTGCTGTTACATCCTTGGTACAGTTGGGAAACCCCCGACAGTATTCTCTGTACACTCCACCAACTTATCACCCATGCGAAACCAGTTGTTTGATAATCCTATACCCATTGCTAAACAATGGCTCTTTTAGAATTTTATTTCTTAAAATGTATGTCTGCATCAAAGGTTAGGATAAAGAGCTGGTCGGATCTTTAGGGAAGAAATGATGGCCTATCAGTCAGGGTTCTCCAGGGAAACAAAACTAATAGGATGCATATATATAGGCAGACCTCAGAGATATTGAGAATTTAGTTCTAGACCACTAAAATAAAGTGAATAGTGCAATAAAGTGAGTCATATGAACTTTTCTGTTTCCCAGTGCATCTTATACTGGGAAACAAATACTGTAGTCTATTCAGTGCACAATAGCATTATGTCCTAAAAAAGCAATGTAGAGACCTTAATTTTTTTTTTTAAGAACTTTTATTGAGATACAGTTAACAGACAATAAACAGCATATATTTAGAGTGTACAGTTTGGTATCCCAGTCTCCCAATTCATCCCCCCCCAGCCCTCCCCGCTTTCCCCACTTGGTGTCCATGTGTTTGTTCTCTACACCTGTGTCTCTATTTCTGCCTTGCATTTCCTCTTTCATAGTTGTTAGCATTTGCCTTATGTATTGAGGTGCTCCTATATTGGGTGCATATATATTTATAATTGTTATCTCCTCTTCTTGGATGGATCCCTTGATCTTTATGTAATGTCCTTTCTTGTCTCTTGCAACATTTTTTATTTTAAAGTCTATTTCATCTGATATGAGTATTGCTACACCAGCTTTCTTTTGATTTTCATTTGCATGGAATATCTTTTTCCATCCCCTCACTTTCTGTCTGTATGTGTCCCTAGGTCTGAAGTGGGTCTCTTGTAGACAGCATATATATGGGTCTTGTTTTTGTATCCATTCAGCCAGTCTGTGTCTTCTGGGTGGTGCATTTAGTCCATTTACATTCAAGGTAATTATCGATATGTATGTTCCTAGTACCATTTTCTTAATTGTTTTGTTTTTGTTTTTGTAGGTCCTTTTCTTCTCTTATGTTTCCTGCTTAGAGAAGTTCCTTTAGCATTTGTTGTAGGGCTGGTTTGGTGGTGCTGAATTCTCTTAGCTGTTGCTTGTCTGTAAAGCTTTGAATTTCTCTGTCGATTCTGAATGCGATCCTTGCTGGGTAGAGTATTCTTGGTTGTAGGTTCTTCCTTTTCATCACTTGAAATATATCATGCCACTCCCTACTGGCTTGCAGAGTTTCTGCTGAGAAATCAGCTGTTAACCTGATGGGAGTTCCCTTGTATGTCATTTGTCATTTTTCCCTTGTTGCTTTTAATAATATTTCTCTGTCTTTAATTTTTGTCAGTTTGACTACTATATGTCTTGGCGTGTTTCTCGTTGGATTTATCCTGCCTGGGACTCTCTGCGCTTCCTGGACTTGGGTAGCTATTTCCTTTCCCATGTTAGGGAAGTTTTCAACTATAATCTCTTCCAATATTTTCTCAGGTCCTTTCTCTCTCTCGTCTCCTTCTGGGACCCCTATAATGCGAATGTTGGTGCATTTCACATTGTCCCAGAGGTCTCTTAGGCTGTCTTCAGTTCTTTTCATTCTTTTTTCTTTATTCTTTTCTGCATCAATGATGATCACCATTCTGTCTTCCAGGTCACTTATTTGCCCTTCTGCCTCAGTTAATCTGCTATTGGGTCCTTCTAGTGTATTTTTCATTTCAGTTATTGTGTTGCATATCTCTGTTTGTTCTTTAATTCTTCTAGGTCTTTGGTAAACTTTTCGATCTTTGCATCCAGTCTTTTTTCAAAGTCCTGGATCATCTTCACTATCATTATTCTGAATTCTTTTTCTGTAAGGGTGCCTATCTCCTCTTCATTTAGTTGTTTTTCTGGGTTTTTATCCTGTCCCTTCATCTGGTACAAAGTCTTCTGCTTTTTCATTTTCTCTGTCTTTCTGTGGCTGTGGTTGTCAGTTCCACAAGATGAAATATTGCTGATACTGCTTGATACTGCTGTCTGCCCTCTTGTGGAGGAAGCTCGAGACCTTAATTTATAAAAATACTTTATTGCTAAAAAATGCTAACAATTCTCTGAGCCTTCAGCAAGTTGTAATGGTTTTTTTGTTTGTTTTGTTTTAGTTTTTTATTGTAGTTGATTTACAATGTTCCAAGTGTGTAGCAATGTGATTCAGATTTATATGTATTCCAGTGAATCATAATCTTTTTGCTGGTGGAGGGTCTTGCCTCAATGGTAATGGCTGCTGACTGATCAGGATGGTGGTTTCTGAATGTTAGGGTGGCTGTAGCCATTTCTTAAAATAAGATGACAATGAAGTTTACTGTATTGGTTGACTCCTCCTTTCATGAATGATTTCTCTGTAACATGCAATGCAATTTGATCGCATTTTACTCACTGTAGAACTTCTTTCAGAATTGGAGTCAGTCCTCTCAAACCCTGCTGCTGCTTATGAAGTGTATGTAATATTCTGAATCCTATATCATCATTTCAACAGTCTTCGCAGCATTTTCACCAGGAATAGATTCCATCTCAAGAAATCACTTTCCTAACACTCAGCCGCAGAGCAGCACACTCGTTATTCCTTGTGGAACGTGTTACTACAAACCTTCAATTTGTAAGAAGTACAGTATCGGTGAGACTCCATAAAGCAAGGTGCAATAAAACGAGGTACCTGAACAGGGAGAGAGGGATCTGTTTTAAGGAATTGGCTCACGTGATTGTGGAGGCTGGGGAGTCCAAAATCTGCAGGGTAGGTGGGAGGCTGGACAGGGAAGCATTGCAGCTTGAGCCCAGTGTGATCTGCTGGCAGAATTTCCTCTTCTTATGGGGAAGCTGGTCTTTTTTCTGTCAAGGGTTTCAGCTGATTGGATGAGGCCCACCCACATCACAGTAATCTGCTTTACTCAAAGTCTACTACTTTATTTATTTTTTTTATCTATTTGCTGCATTGGGTCTTCGTTGCTGTGCGCAGGCTTTCTCTAGTTGTGGTGAGCAGGGGCTACTCTTTGTTGCAGTGTGCAGGCTTCTCATTGCAGTGACTTCTCTTGTTGTGGAGCATGACAGACTCTAGGTGCACTGGCTTCAGTAGTTGCGGCACGTGGGCTCAATAGTTGTGGCTCGCAGGCTCTAGAGCACAGGCTCAGTAGTTGTGGCGCATGGGCTTAGTTGCTCCGCAGCAAGTGGGATCTTCCCAGAACAGGGCTTGAACCCATGTCCCCTGCATTGGCAGGTGGATTCTTAACCACTGCGCCACCAGGGAAGTCCCAAAGTCTACTACTTTAAATGTTAATCTCTTCTAAAAAATATCTTCACAGAAACATCTAGAATAATATTTGACCAATATCTGGGTACCATGACCTAGCCAAGTTGACACATGAAATTGACCATCACACATGGGTCTCAGAAAAAGAGCTGGGAAGGTTTAAATGACTTTACAGCCAGCTGTAGCCACAGTGTGACCTTGGGCAGCCACTTTCCTCTTTGAGTTTCAGTGTCTTTATTTGCAAGGGGGGGGTGGCTTGAGCTGGGTGCTCTCTAAGGGTTTGGGGGTAAAACAGGAAGGTGAATATAAGCATTGAATGTATCCCATCCCAGAGTCTCATGAGGAATTTCCCACAGTTTAAAATGCTGAGAACTTCCTTCAGACATGGATACCAGGTAGACAGCTCTCTATGGGTTTCCTACCCAGCACCCATTCCCTCCTTCCCAGCAGCACCCCAGGTTTTATTCAGGTTCCCATCTTCCCTCACATAGCCAAGTGCTTCCAGAAGAACTGACCTCATGCCCAGCACCAGGTGTTGGTCCGCTTGGCCTCAGAGGACGTTTATCCCCCGCCATTGATTGGTTCAAGAACCCAGTCAATTAACACACACCGATTCCCTGGAGACAGGCTCGGGTTCACAAAGGGGTTGGTAACCAGATGGAGCCAATAAGATGTAAAGAGAAGTTTGTTGCAAACTTCTGAAAAAGCTACATCCTCCTGCTTGAGAGATACCTGCCGGAAGAGGCCGTATTCCTCTGGATGTAGTCAGGTGAGGCTCAGAATTGTGGCAGCCATCCTGCTGCCAGCATAAGATGAATCCAACCCAGGAGAATCCCAAGAACAAAAGCTGAAGCCCTGGTTGTATCACATCCAACCACCCCCTAGTGATGGACTTTTCCAGTTATGGGACCCAATAAATCCTCTTTATTTTTTACGTCAGTTTGAGTGGGATTTGGGTTACTTGTAACAAATAGGACCCTAACAGACACACTATAAAGGATGCCATTGACATGCTTCTGGACTTGGTGCTAGGCTAACTCTGACAGAATCCCTTTCCTGTCCTGCCGTGAAGGGTGAGGACAGACAGACACACAGGCCGGAAGCCTGTACAGTAGGGCTTTCTCTCCCAGCAGACAGCTGCACCAGGCAGTACCTGCATCCAATGGGGCTTTCCCCCAAAACAAGCCAACGGGGAGACATCACTGTCTCTATGAAAAGATGCTGCAAATCCAAAGAAGGGGACCACCCTATAGAATCAGGAGGAATGCTCCAATTTGAAATAAATTTACTCAACATTTTAGAAAACATACGAAGTGGATGTTATTGTTTAATCTGCTCAGCGTCCCTCCCCCACACCTCTTTTGATAACTGGCCTCATCCAATGGACACAGGTCTGGCAGGGAGACCTGGGCTAGACCAATAAGCCTATCGCCGAAATGTTTGCTGAAGCCAGAAGAGAGGAATTCTGTTGCCTCTTGGGTTACAGAGCTGAAAGGGTATGAATTTGGTGTTGCTAGTGTTCATGTTTCTAACCTGGGGACCAAAAATCCAACTGCAGTAGGAGAAAATGAAGCCAGTAAGGCTAGAGAGAGAGAGAGAGAGAGAGAGAGGGAGGGAGACATGGCAGCATGAAGCCCCTGGTTTCAGTCCCTTTCTGAGGTCCCTGGAGACATCCTAGTTTCTGAGATTCTGCCTTCAGTCTGTTAGCTTCCCCAGTGTCTTTCCAATAAAGTCCCCTTTTCCCTCAAGCCACTTCCAGCTGGGTTTCTGTTTCTTACATGGGAAAGGGCCCTGGCTCCCAGAGCTTCTGCTTCATGTCCTCACCCAGCCAAACTGAAGGGAACGTTGGCATTACGGAGCAAGAAGGGCTAAGGAGGGATCCCTCTGAGGTCAGGAAATATTTTCACTGAGAAGGAAACAACAGATGCCAAATGAAGAACCTCTTGGAGGCAGAGCTACCAAAAAGTAATTCAGCAAAGAAGACAAACTTCAGAAATTCCCCTAGAACTCAGGATACATTTGAAAATTACAGAACCAAGAGTGATGTGGAGAACGTAGGAGGTCCAAGATAGAAATACAGGCTAACAATTTCTTTATTCAAAACGCTGGGAGTCAGGCGTGCTTCTGGAGTCAGCATTTGGGGGATTTTAGAGAGATGATGTAGTGCATACACTGATATTACATACATCCCCCACGGGGTCTAGGTCAGCACTCTGTCATCAAAAATATTACATTTCTGCAGTAAAACATTCAGGGGAATAAATAAAGACAATAAATAGTCTTAGATCACGTCTGGTCAGGATTTACTGCCAAATAAGTGTTGCCAGCTCCTGAGAAAATTTTTGGTTTTCAGAGAATTTTAAGATTTCAGAACTGCGGCTGAAGGGAACTGTAATAGGAATCTCAAAAGAAGAGCACAGAACTGATAAAATAGGAGAAATATTCAAAGAATCAGGCAGGGAGACACTCAAGAGCTGAAAATAGTGAAACTGAAGCTCAAAAGGTCAAAGAGTATGAGGTAAAATTAATCTAAACAAGACCTAAATGCACTCTGGTCACAGTTTTAATCTGAAAGACAAAGAAAGAAATCTATAAGAATATAGAAAATTCTAATAAATAATTTATTGCATTGATTTAATATCTCCATACCAAACTTTTTACCCTATATGCACTAAATATCATTTGCTTCAAACACATATATTCTATTTATACACATCGATCATCTACTGGGCTACAAGGAAAAGCTCAATTATTTCTGAAAAATAACTTGACCAAGGTCGCCCAGCTGGAAGGTAATGGAGGTGGAAATCCAATTCAGAGCTCCACCTCTTTACTTCTGCTCATATCTGAATATTCTTCAAGGACAAGTGCGTAGTAATTCATTACCAGGTACTGATCACAGAGATAAGTATTGAACTTGGGGATAAAGACTACAACTGGCTAAATGTCCAGAACCATGTAAATATTCAACAAAAATGTTAGTTAAATAAATGAATGAATGAGCTAATAAAAACATGAAACAAAAACCGGCTCACCAAGGCATTTTGTATTTTACATAGGTTGTACTCAAAAGCACCACTCTTTTTTAGAACACGTCTGAGACACGGTTGGGGAAGGCAGCTGTTTCTTTATAAAGCAAGTGATATAACCATGCTGCTATTAGGCACCATTAGAGGAAGCATTAAGACAAGGATGTACATGCGACCAAATTGCAGTAAAACTTCCCTAGGGTGACAGGGATCAACGGGAGACGGGGCCTCGAGAGCCTTAATGGGCTTCACTTACTCTCCCTCAAAACTTTTTAAGCTTCCCCCATGGTGACCAACCCCAGAGTAATGCACATTTAATTCAGCTGCTAATGCAGGAAAATCAATAGCTCTGCACCACAGATAGTTTATTACACGTAACCTGAAGTTTAACACATAAATAAATAATATACACAAACCATGGCATTTAAAGAGTACAGTTTGGGGCTCCTCTTCTTCCCACAAATCAAAATACTTCTTACATCTTACTAAATATTTCATACTAAAAAGAACAAAATAAAGACTTTTTAAAACTCTAGGCTGGAATCACTTGAAATTTTTTTCTTTAAAGTAACCATTATGATGGCTTTTATTTTAGTAATACTTTACAAGTTGTTTTCACATACCTCACCATACTTTGAGCTTCCTCCTCAAATCCTCATGAGTTAGATGGGACAAGTAAACCCATTTAGCAGATGAACAAACTTGAGAGGTGAGGAGAAAAGTCCAACTATAAGAACTGGGAGTCTAACACCTAGTCAAAGGTATTTTTAGACCCCGAAGGGACTTGGTTCTGTTCGGAGTTGGTGGGGCTGGAAGAAGTTTTACCCCCAATGGTGGAATTTTACCACTGGAATTCACACGTCTGGACTTGGGAAATTAGGCTCACCAGAGTCTTAGTTTTCTGGAAGCTTGTTTTGTACATTTTGGAGACCTCAGGTAGAGAGAGTTGGGTTAATCATACCCCTTAATTCATGGCATGTCACCATCATCTTCTTCATCAACGAATTGCTCTTATTTTGCTCAATTATAGTTTTCCTTTTATGCCCCATCCCCACTCCACTTATATAAAGTCCAAAACAGGCAACGCTTTTCTCTGGTTACTGGGGTCGGAGGGACCACTGGTGTTCCTGAGGTGGTGGTAATGCTTTCGTTTTTTATCTGTCGTGGTTGCGTAGAGTCACTCCCTTTGCAAGAATTCATTGTGTTATATACTTGTGATTGGTGTGGTTTTCTATACATGTGTTACACGTCAATAAAATTTCACTTTAAAAAATCCTGCTGGAATTTTTAATGGAATTACATAAATATATAGGTTAATTGGGGAGAGAACTGACATCTTAGAATTGCTAAGTCATCTTATCCATGACCTTGTTGCTAAAATTTTATCAAGAGGGATATTTGTCATAAAGGATTTAGATCTATAGGTTTTTTGTTTTGTTTTGTTTTGTTTCTGTTCTTGCTGTTTTTCTTGTAATGTCTGAATTTAGTATCAGGGTAATGCTGGCCTCATGGAATGGGTTGGGGAGTATTCACTCCTTTTCTTTTTTCTGGAACAGTTTGTCAAGAATTGGTATTATATCTTCCTTAAACATGGGAGAATTCACCAATGAAGCTCTCTGGGCCTGAAGTTTTCTCTGTGGGATGATTTTTAACTTCAGATTCTATTTCTTTAACAGATATAAGGCCATTTGGGTTATCTATTTCTTCTTGACCGAGCTTTGGTGGTTTGTGTCTTTCAAGAAATTTGTCTAGGGAGTTCCCTGGTGGCCTAGTGGTTAGGATACCAAGCAATCACTGCTGTGACCTGGGTTCAATCCCTGGTCGGGGAACTGAGATCCCTGGAAGCTGTGTAGCGCAGCCAAAAATAAATAAATAAATAAATAAAAGAAAGAAAAAAGAAAAGCTTCCCATTTCATCTAAGTTGTCAAATTCATTGGCATAATGTTGAATTCCCTTATTGTCTCCTTAGTATCTATAGAATCTATAGGGATGTCATCTCTCTCATCCCTATTTGCTCACTCTTCTCTTTTTTGGCTGATTAGTGTGGCTAAAGGTTTTTCAATTTTATTGATCTTCTCAGAGAATCAGCTTTTGGTTTCACTGATTTTTTTTTTCTTATTGTGTTTCTTTTTTCTAGTTTATTGATTTTCACTCTAGTCTTTATTATTTCCTTTTTTTCTGATTACTGTGGGTTTAATTCGCTCTTCTTTTTGTATACTCTTAAGGTGGAGGCCAAGAACACTGATATGAGACAGATCAATGGAATAGAATGGAGTCCAGAAACAGACCTGCACATACATGAACAACTGATTTTTAATAAAAGTGAAAAGACAACTCAGTGAGAAAAGGACAGTCTTTCCAACAAATGGTGCTAGGACAATTTAGATATCCACATGGGAAAAGAAAAGAATTTTGATTCCTATCTCACAACAGATACAGAAATTAACTCAAATGTATCATAGACCTAATGTAAAACCTAAAACAGTAACATTTCTAGAGGAAACTGTAGGAGAAAATATTTATGATCTTGCAGTAGGCAAAGATTTCCTAAATGCTGTTTGAAAAAGTTGTACATTCTATTTTTATTCTTCTGAGGTTTACTTCTCACACATTAATGTGTATACTCACCTCCATTTAACTTCTTAAAGTTATCAATGACTGCTTGTTTTCTCCTAGAGAGACGTGTACCAGGTGCTTTTCACTAGCTCTGGTCTTTTTTATTTCTGCTCTTGGTATTGTCTGGAACTTGGGTTATGGCTTATTATATTCTTTTTTTGGATATAAAATTCTAGGGTCAAAACTCCTTTCTTTTGACATTTCAGAAACATCTCTCTAGGGTCCTCTTGCATCCTATTGAGGATTCTGACATCAGCCTACTTCTTGTCCTGTTATAGGTTATCTGCTTTTCTCTCCAGAGAGCTCCGTGAAAACAAGATCTCTGCTTTGTTCATGGCTTCATCTTTAATGCCTAGACCAGTGTCCAGCCCAGGCCTTCAGTCAGCATTTGCTGGATGAATGAATGTTATACCATTCTGCCTCCAGGATTAGTGTTCTTGGCAGTTGTGTGCTTGCAGTGGTGAGCAGGGTAGGCAGGTGTGATGTGATTTGACAGGAAAGCCACATAGAAGCCTTAACTAGTCTCCCAATGTTTATAATGACCAATTGAAAATATGGCCCCCTGGTTCAATGTCAATGTCATGTGCAAGATGCAGAAGACAAGAACTAATTTAACAGAAAATGTCCGCCCCCCCTCTCCTCCCAAGGATTTATCATTCCAGCAACTCCTTCCCCTATGTTCCTTTTCTGTCTGTCCTCTGTATCTGCATCAAGAAATTTGTCTCTGACCAAAGTGGACAGTGAGTAGGAGCTGGGGACATGGACAAAGGAGGCGAGAAATTAGGCTGGCAGTTAAAAGAATCTGAGGGAGGACTTCTGTTAAAACCTCTTGTTCATAATTTATATCCCTGAAACTCTACCCTGGCATTAGGTGTCTCCTGAGTATTTCCTTCTAGCTGGAATATACCTCCTTCTCAGGCTATTCAACATCTACTTGCCTACAGCTCAGATGTTACCTCCATGGGGCCTGAGATAACAATTAGGAACTCATCTACACATTATATTTGAGTCCCTGCTTGGTAATAGAAATATGTTTCATTTCACCCAGGTGGTAATATGTAATATTTGGAAGGGACTTCAGGGAAGGCGTGATCTGACCTCCAACCAGTGCTGGCAGTTTCTCAGCCCTGCATAGTAGAATCAAACCCCAGACCGATTAGATCAGAAAACCTGGAGGTTGGGCTCAGGCATCAGGAATTTGTAAAAGCTTCCCAGCTGAGTGTATGTGCACCCAGGACTGAGCATCTCTGTCTCAGAATTGTGAATGGTGGATATCGAAGAGGCACTGTAGTGCAGTGGAATACAACACAAAGTGTAATGACTTTGGGTTTTTAGGTTCAAACCAAAGCTCAGAGATTTTCTAGGTATATGATCATGGACAAATTAAAATTTCTATGTTTCAGTTTCCATATCTATAAAATGGGAATTTGAAAATACACCATCACATCTAACTTCAGAATATATATGGGCATTCAGACTTTCTTTTTTTTAATTTTTAATTGGAATATAATTGCTTTACACTCTTGTACCAGTTTTTGAGGTACACCAAAGTCAATCAGCTGTATTTATACACATATCCCCATATTCCTTCCTGCCCTCGACTCCCCCCCCACCCTCCCCGTCCCAGCCCTCTAAGGCATCATCCACCATGGAGCTGACCTCCCTTTTTTATACAGCAACTTCCCACTGGCTATCTATTTTACAGTTGATAGTATATATGTCTATGCTACTCTCTCACTTCATCCCAGCTTCCCCTTCACCCCCCGCCCCCCCCAACCTCGTGTCTTCCAGTCCATTCTCTGCATCTGCATCCTTATTCTTGTCTTGTCACTGCGTTCATCAGTACCATTTTTTTTTTTTTTTTAGATTCCATATATATGAGTTAGCATACAATATTTGCTTTTCTCTTTCTGGCTTACTTCACTCTGTATGACAGACTCTAGGTCTATCCACCTCATTACATATAGCTCCATCTCATTCCTTTTTATAACTGAGTAATATTCCATTGTATATATATGCCACATCTTCTTTATCCATTCATCTGTTGATGGGCATTTAGGTTGCGTCCATGTCCTGGCTATTGTAAATAGTGCTGCAATAAACATTATGGTACATGTTTCTTTTGGGATTATGGTTTTCTCTGGGTATATGCCCAGTAGTGGGATTACTGGATCATATGATAGTTCTATTTGTAGTTTTTTAAGGAACCTCCAAACTGTTTCCCATAGTGGCTGTACCAACTTACATTCCCACCGACAGTGCAGGAGAGTTCCCTTTTCTCCACACCCTCTCCAGCATTTATTGTTTCTAGATGTTTTGATGATGGCCATTCTGACCAGTGTGAGGTGATACCTCATTGTGGCTTTGACTTGCATTTCTCTGATGTTGAGCATCTTTTCATGTGTTTGTTGGCCATCTGTATGTCTTCTTTGGAGAAATGTCTATTTAGGTCTTCTGCCCGTTTGTGGATTGGGTTATTTGCTTTTTTGGTATTAAGCTGCATGAGCTGCTTGTATATTTTGGAGATTAATCCTTTGTCCGTTGTTTCGTTGGCAACTATTTTTTCCCATTCTGAGGGTTGTCTTCTTGTCTTGTTTATGGTTTCTTTTGCTGTGCAAAAGCTTTTAAGTTTCATGAGGTCCCATTTGTTTATTCTTGATTTTATTTCCATAATTCTAGGAGGTGGGTCAAAAAGGATCTTGCTTTGATGGATGTCATAGAGTGTTCTGCCTATGTTTTCCTCTAGGAGTTTTATCGTGTCTGGCCTTACATGAAGGTCTTTAATCCCTTTTGAGTTTATTTTTGTGTATGGTGTTAGGAAGTGTTCTAATTTCATTCTTTTACATAGACTTTCATTAAGTAAATTTGAAAATGCATAGGAAATTGCTTATACAAATGCTTATACAATTTTCTATCTATCTGCCTATCTATCTATCTATCATCTATTTTTACACTCTACACATATATTGTTTCTGTGATCAAGGTTAAAATAATTTGAAAGGCAAAATTTTTTAAATAAATAAATAAAATAAAATGGAGATAATAAAAAACACCATCCTCTTAAAGTGGTTTGAGGATTACAGGAGAGAAACAGGATAAAACACTTAGCATAATGCTGGTACATTGCTAGCACTCAATGTGGTAGCCAACCTTCAAGATGATCCCAAGGATTCTCACCACCTGGTATTCATGCCTATGTGTAGTCTCTTCCCTCAGTGAGGATTATAGAAATAACAGAGTGCAACTTCTGAGGCTAGGTCGGAAAAGACATGGCCCCTTCCTCCTTGCTCTCTTTCTCAGATCACTTACTGTGGTGGAAGCCAGCTACTATAGTGTGTGGTCGAAACTCAGATACTCCGTGGAGAGGCCCACAGTGGGGGAGCGGAGGCCTCCTGCCAGCAGCCAGGTCAGGGAGGCCACTCAAAGCACATCTGCCAGCCCCAGTTAAGCCTTCCGATGATCACAGCCCCGGCTGGGATCTTGACCACGACCTTGGGAGAGATCCCACACCAGAACCACTCTTCTAAGCCACTCCTAAATTCCCAACTCACATAAACTGTGTGAGTTCATACATGTTTATTGTTTTAGGCCGCTACATTTTGGAGTAACTTCTTATGCAGCAAGAGATGGGTAAAACACCCAACAAATCGATCATCACCGTTATCATAAAGCACTTCCTAATCTTGAGCTGAAATCCGTCTTCTCACAGCCTCCACCCTCTCTTCCAGTTCCGTTTTTTTCAAGCCACATAGAAAGAATATCATTATTCTTCCTCATGGTCAAAATGTTCAGTGACTGTTTTCACGCCCACAGTGTAATCAACCAGACCTTAACTGAAGAACAGTCACTGTGCCAGGCCCTAGGGTTGCAAAGAAGAGTAGGATGGGGACCCTGCTCAGCCAACAGCCCTCCTTGTGAGCGAAGGGAACTGACTCCCAGGTGCAGGAGGAGGCGGTCCCAGTGGAGGCATGGCTGGTTCTACTTAGAGAAGGGAAGGAAGGCTTTTCAGAAGAAGTGGCAGGAGCTGAGGCCTATGGGGTGAATAGGAGTTACCACACAGAGGAAGGGGAAGGCCTTCCAAGCAAAAGTTACAGGCAGCAGCCCCCCGATCGTCACCCCTCCACCTAAGCCCTTTCTCCTCCAGGGCACTCATTGCCTCCTCTTGTCCAACTTTTGGCACAGTTTTGAGTCCCTCCACTGCCCCACCTCCGCCCCCAATCTTAGTAATTGCACTCAGGACACACCCTTTCCTCTCACACGATGGGGCATCCAGACAGAGCCAAACCTCCTCCAGGGTGGTCTGACCAGTGTGGAGTAAATTCAGCCATTCCCTTTCTTTTTCTGGAAGTTCCTCTGGGTCCAGACCTGCCTGAGGTTTTCCCGGCACCCACATCCTCTAGCTGACTCACGATGGCCCTAAAGGCGTCTGGACTGCTAAGTCACTTTTCACACGTGCTCCTGTTAAACCACATCTCACTCAGCTTTGTACTTCTGCTGTTCTTTTGTTTTTACAATTTTTCCTGGGTATTTTGAAGTTTGATAATTTGATTTACACAAACTGCTAATCTCAGCTCCCAGTTAGGGGCCACGTGGAAGCAAACTGGACCACAGAAACTCACTTTACAACACGCCCTGGAAACAGAAACCTTCTGTCATTCTAAGGCCATTGTGGTTAAGGGTGATTCAAACTGACTGCAATTCCAACCAGCCTTCAAAGATCTCACCGGATAAGAGGCTGACTCAGATTTGGAGATGCCTTCGATGAGGGAAAGGCCATGAGGGGGGTATGGGCTTTAATGCTTTACAGATGGAAGGAAATTGGAAGGGGATGTTTGTCTGGTTCCCCACGGTTCCCACCTTCCCCACTCATGGAGAATTGGGCCATTGTCTAGGTGGAATGCTTGGCTTGTCTAACTTCTTAGGCCCAGTTTGGTACAAGGTTTTCACTCAGTTTTTCTTCTACCCCAAAAACGACCACAGGAAGGGCTGACCTGCCTTTGGCAAGTGTCCAATCCATGTTTTCCTTCTCCATTTCTCTGCCTCTTTCCTCTATCACTGGCTTCTAACAGAAAATAGGAAGAGCAAGCTTCCCCTTTGGTCCCATCAAGGCAACATTTAGTCATTCATTCATTCATTCATTCAACTAGTGTTTATTGAGTACCTACTATGTGCCAGGCATTGTTCTAGGTGCTGGTGATACTGATGTGAAAGACATAATCCCTGGCATCAAAAGGCCATAGCTCTGGGAGGAATCTCAGCGGTATTAGAGGCAACCTAGAGGAGATGGGAGCACATGGAAGAAGCATTTGAGCCAGCTTGGGAGGAATTAGAAAAGTCTTCCAGGAGAGGAGACACATAGGCTGATCTTAAAGGTAGAGGTAAAGTTAGCCACAGAGGATAATCACGGTCATAATAGCTTTTGTTAAGCATCTTCTCTGTGCCAGGCACTGTGTCAAAATCTTTACATATATATTATTTTATGTTAAGCCTCACAACACCACTAAGAGGTTGCTACTATAATTATTCCAGCTTTACGAATGAGGAAAGTGAGGTTTAGAAGGGTCAATTTGCTCACAGTTTTACAGAGAATAAATAGCAGAAGTGAGATTTAGACTCAGGTTTCTCTGACTCTAAAGCTCAGTCTTTAACCCAGGGCTGCTGTGTATAGCTGTGCATGTTGTATACTGCACAACTCCAGGGATGGCCCTGCTCTTAATGATGCATTATGCATGGGAAGGAAATCCAGGCAGAAGAATCCTCCTTTACAGAAATATGAGAAAACAACCTAGATTTGGGGAATGGGCTCTGCAATGCAGCTGTGACAGGGGCTAAGGAGCTCCTTGAAGACGGGCAGCTCCTTTGCACCGCCTGTGATTGCTATTGGAACTGGCTCCTGGCATCTTGGGAGAGCTCCTGGGGCTTTGTATAGGGGGAGGGACCCAGTCCTCCCTTCTCGCAAGCAGTGGAACTCTCTGCCGGAGGTGACACGGATGCGCCTGGTGCCCTCCTGAGCTGTTGGCCACACAAACATTCCCGTTTATAGGCCTCACGTGGTCCCAGGTTGATGAATTTCAAAACACCACATGGAAGCGTTTGCATCTTTCTGCTGTGCTGTAATATTTTCAATAAACCCCGGACAGCAGTAATGACAACAACAACAAAAACTTTATTTATAAAAACAGGCAGCTGGCCTGCAGTCTGTAATTTGCCAATTTGATTTTTTTTAAATATTGCATTGAAATATCATTTCCCTTGAGTACTGAGTTTTCTGGTGTCCCTTTCACTCACCTCACCCTGGCCCTGGCCCTGCTTAAGAGAGCATGTGCCCCTTGATTGGATCCTGGTTCAGAAAAAACAGCATCTATAAACAACCTTTTGGTGAATAAGCCAAAAAAAAAAGTATAAGACAATATTGGGGAATAGTGTTACTCTTTGGATGATAATGACATTGTAGTTATGTAGACGATGTCCTTATATTTTGGAGATGGCTTAGGCAAAAAGTACACTATATGTACACACACACACACACACACACACACACACAGTGTGATAGAATGTCAACAACAACTGGATTTTGGTAGTAGCTATATGGGTGTTCATTTTACCATTCTTCCAACTTTTCAGTATGCTTGACACCTTTCACGATAAGTGGCTTTTACAAAATCTCATACAAGCCAAACCTTTTCAATAATATAATAGGGACTTCCCTGGTGGCGCAGTGGTTAAGAATCCGCCTGTCAGTGCAGGGGACACGGGTTTGATTCCTGGTCCTGGAAAATCCTGCATGCCGCAGAGCAACTAAGCCTGTGCGCCACAACTACTGAGCCTGTGCTCTAGAGCCCATGAGTCACAACTACTGAGCCTGCGTGCCACAACTACTGAAGTCCACACACCTAGAGCCCGCACACTGCAATGAAGAGTAGCCGCCGCTCTCTGCAACTAGAGAAAACCCACACAATGAAGACCCAAAACAGCCAAAAAATAAAATAAATAAATAAAATTTTAAAAAGATTTTAAAAATAGTATAATAGACTGAAGACTGTCTGGAGAAGGCTGATTGCCCCATGTTGGGGAGGGGGAACAGAGGCACCTCTCTTGCCCTGAAACTAATCCAATTCCCCTTTCAGCACCCCCCACCCACCTCAACTGCTGCCTGTCCTTGCTCCAGAGCCATGAGGAGTAGAGAGTAATGGCACAATAAAGTTTTGACGTAGGTTGAAATAAAGGATTTTAAATGAAGAAATTTCTAATTTATAAATATAATTTCACCCACTTCTGTGTTGTCTTCTTTCTCCTGGTATTTCCCAGAAGTGTCCAATATGAAACAGGCAAGCCTCACATCAGACCCAGTAAAGAAAGGAGCATGTGATCCGTTTTATTACATCAGGCAGAGGTTGTCACAAGTGGGTCTCTGAGCAGCAGCAGCAGCACCTGGGACCGTGTCGCAGCTCTTGGGTTCCTGCCTCAGACCTGCCAAAGCTGAAAGTCTGTGCTGCAGCCTGGCAATCTGTTTTAAGAAGTCCTCCAGGTAATTCTGTTACATGCTCAAGTCTGAAAACTACTAATACAAAGACATGCAAAAATGCTTATGAATAGACGTCTTAAATTTGGTTCTCAGTAGACTTAATAGATTTTTTGTTTTTTGGCTTTTTTTTTTTTTTGGCCTTGCGGGATCCCAGCTCCCTGGCCAGGGACTGAACCTGCACCCTCAGCAGTAAAAGTGCAGAGTCCCAACGACTGGACCACTAGGGAATTCCCCGTATATACTCTGTTTTATTCCACGGTGATGAATATCTGTTATAAACAGTTCTAGAGTGATGTTCATGTGTGTGTAATTCTGAGGTGGAGGTTCCATTACGGTGTGCTCAGAACCTGTAGGCCAGTGTTTTAGAAAAGTGCCCGCGTCACTTTAAGGAGCCAGTCTCAGGGCAGGTGAACCCAAGATGGTGTTGCCAAGTCTGTGGTGTCTTCTGACCTTGAGTGTCTTTTTAAGCTTGGTCATATATTTCAGACAGTTGGGACAGCTGTAATGTAGGTGTCTTATTATAGCCATTTTCAAGTTTTTCTGAGGCCCCAAACGATTTTATTAAAAAAAGAAACAGAGAGTGTCAGTCTGATGAGGATGTTGGGAGCAGGCTTTGGGGAGGGGGCGATGTACTTTTTCATCACACAGGGCTGTTAGGCAGCCCCTGCTTCTACTTCCAGATGCATGCCAGGAAGCCTATGGCAGCCAGGGTCCTCTCTTGCTCCCCAACCCCCAGACCACTGCAGCCTCCATTTGGCCTCAAAACACGGAGCTACCTACCACTGTTCCCAGACACGGCTGGCCCAGCTGCACTGACATTGCCCTTTGGGGCCTTCGCGTGATTTAGGCAGAAGGTAAACACAGATGTGGCAGGTGAGCAGCAGGAAGGCCAGGTGCACTGAGACTTCATAAAGGCAGGAAGTGTCCATGCTGTGTGATATTATGATGATAGTTTACCTAACAACATTCAAAAGGTAATTTTTACCACTGGATCTGGACACCCCCCTGACCTCCCACCAGGTGGGAATTGTCCTCTTTAACTTAAAACCTGTGCAGTTTCGTGAATGGGCTCCTTTAATCAGGTGCAAGAGGCTGCAGGCTCCCAATCAGGGAGCAGCCTCATGTCAGTCAGCAAATGTCACCTAAAACTAAAGTGAATTTTGAATCATGGGTATAAAGCATGCTAAAACGTGACTTGTAAATGTCTCTCTGAGGTTTCTCTAATATGAGCAAGGGGGGACTTCCCTGGTGGTCCAGTGGTTAAGGCTCTGAGCTTCCACTGCAGGGGTCATGGGTTCAATCTCTGGTTAGAATACTAAGATCCCATGTGCTGCACGGTGTGGCTAAAAAAAAAAAGAAAGAAAAAATAATAGTATCAGCAAGGGGATTAAAATATAATATAAATTGTGATCCAGTCATTACAGTGGGTCTGAGTTAACTCCCTCATGGTGTAGCAGGCATTTGCCAATGTTTGTGACTGCCTGGCATCCAAGCCCTCCCTCTATTTGGAGGAACTTCCTACTGCATGAGTCAAAGTAAGCCTCACATCCCACTAGGGAAGTAGAAAGGTCTAGAGACTAACCTCTTTTCCCATGTGCTCTTAGTTAGGACAAGGGCAAATGACCTGGGATAGCCAATCAGATGCTCTCATTCTAGACTTCAAATTGTGAATAAAATGAAGATGAATGGAAAGTTAGGATCCATGTGCACTGGAAGGATTGACCTGAGGCATTCTGGTTAGATTGTTCCTGCTAAAAGATGAGTATCCTGTATTCTGATCCTTAGGCCCTGTCCCTACCTCAATTTTTGTCTAGTTCTCCAACTTCTTGTAAGTTCTTGGTAGCCTTACAATCTCTTTTCTGTTTATAATAACCAGAGTTGTTTTCTGCTGCTCAAAACCAAGAACTGACTTATATACACATGTTTTGAATGCACAGTCCCAAGTTCATTTCCAAGTGTTGTAGGGATACCGAGATGATGACAGGCTGGAACGTGCTGCAAGCAGTGAATGAGAACACAAGCTCTGCAGTGACACAGGCTTGAATTCCAATCTTGGCTCTGTGGCTTACTAGTTGGGTCATCTTCCCCATGTTCCTTATCTTCTCTGGGCATCATTTCCTCATCTATAAAATGAGGCTGCTGCACACAAGGTTGCTATGAGGGTTAAAGAAAGTAATAGTGGTGAAGGGCTCAGCCCAGTGCCCGCTATGGAAAAGTACACGATGAATGTTGGCTTTGAGGACGATGACCACTGGTTTGGTTTTTTTTTTTTCGCATGGGTGGGAGTGGGGATGATGATTCTTAACTTCAAGGAATGTGTAGTCTTGAGTCTGGCTCACAGTCACTAGTTCTTCCCAAAATTCCATGGTAGAGATACAGGGACAGATGCTATCACAACAAAAGGTAATTATCTGCATGGGGTCTAGAAAATAGAGAGGCGTACCTCTGTCAGTCATTTAACCAATATGATTCACAGATAGTTATTCAGGTCTTTATTGAGCTCCTATTATGAGCCATGGCCTTCACTAAGCATGGCTTCAATGATATTTAATGGAGGGAAAAAGCTGTATTTGGGAAAAACACACTCTCTTTAAGAGAGTCAGGTTAATTCTCCAGCCTAGAAGAAGTAAATTCCTCTCAAAATCATCCTCTTTCAAATGCACTTCTGAATATTAACTCATTGACTTTCCCAGGGACTTTAGGCCAGGAAGTAGATATCCTGTAAGTGTGGTTATTGTGAATCATTTCCTAGATTCTGGGCTTCTATGAAAAATTAGTATCTTTTTTAAAAAATTTATTATTTATTTATTCATTGGCTGCATTTGGTCTTCATTGCTGCGTGCAGGCTTTCTCTAGTTGTGGCAAGCGGGGGCTGCTCTTCATCGTGGTGTGCAGGCTTCTCATTGCGGTGGCTTCTCTTGTTGTGGAGCACGGGCTCTAGGCGCGTGGGCTTCAGTAGTTGTGGCACATAAGCTTAGTTGCTCCGGGGCAAGTGGGATCTTCCGGGACCAGGGATCAAACCTGTGTCCCCTGCATTGGCAGGCGGATTCTTAACCACTGTGCCACCAGGGAAGTCCCGAAAAATTGTTTCTAAACTTGCAAAGATGAAAGTCCTGATCCACCACTGGCATTTGACCCCTCCAAGAAGCAGACAGCCTGTGAGACCTACTCTGTGCAGAGACATGCACAACCCAGATATTTTTTGAGCATGTCCTGTATTACCACTACTAGACAAGGCACACAGGGAATGCAACAGTGAATCAAAGAGGTGGCCCTTGCTCTCTTGGTGCTTACTCTGTGGTGGGGAAGGGAGATATTCACCAAAGAATTATATAAATAGTCATGCAGTGGCAAATTGTGATAAGCAGTCTGCAGGAAAAATGTAGAGACCTAGGAGGGCCTGTGATGGGGGCACTGACCAAGCCTAGATGGTCTTCATGGGTAAGATCCCATTTGAGCTATGGATGATCTGAAGGATGAGTAGTGGTCGAAGTGAAGAAGGGAGGAAATAGCAGGTTAGGCAGAAAGAAGAACACAGATGAAGGTCCTACAAGGGAGGGAACAAGGCCTAGTTACCTACCTCCTGAGGGGTTATGGGAAATATATAAGAAAATACCTGTAATCTTTAATAAATATGAGCTGATTGAATAAATAATAATGTTAATGAGAACTAACAATTATTAAGCCCTGTTATGTTGTAGGAACTTTTATCTTTTTAATTATTTTTAAAAAATAAATTGATTGATTGATTGATTAGCTTCACTGGGTCTTCATTGCTGCACATGGGCTTTCTCTAGTTGCGTAGAACGGGGGCTACTCTTCCTTGCAGTGCAGGGGCTTCTCTATTGCGGAGCACTGGCTCTAGGCACGTGGGCTTCAGGAGTTGAGGCACATGGGCTCAATCGTTGTGGCTTATGGGCTTTAGAGCACAGGCTCTGTAGTTGCGGCACACAGGCTTTGTTGCTTTGCAGCATGTGGGATCTTCCTAGACCAGGGACTGAACCCATGTTCCCTGCATTGGTAGGTGGATTCTTAACCACTGTTCCACCAGGGAAGTCCTTGGAACTTTTAAAATGTATTAATGAGGTTAATTAACACCAGCTGCAAAGTACACCCAACTCTCTGTGGTTTAGCACAAAAAAGATTCATTTCTTCCTCACCTCACAGTGGGTTGGGCAGCTCTCCTGGGCAATCTCCTCCAAGTGATGACTCAGGGATCCAGGCCCCTTGCATCTTGTAGCTCCATAGGACCTCCTTAAAATTCTTCCTTAGATCTTTTCTATACAACCACCCAACTAGTGAAGAAAAAGGGAATGGAAGATAGTGTGAGATGTTTTGAGGCCAGGTTTATAAGTGGCATTCATGGCATCTGCCCTCGTTCAACTGACTAGAACCCTATCATGTGGCCCTAATCCGACTGCCATGGAGGCCAGTGTGACTACAAAACCTGCTCTCTTGACCATATCCAATATTTGCCAATAAATCTTTATCAAGAAGCAGAGTGAAGTGCTTGTTGGCACAAGCTACTATTCTGGATGAAGCACTAACAGAATTAGATTGGGATAGTTACCAGATTTGGGAGTTTACACTCAAAAAGCCGGCTCTGGCCAAGAACCTCACAAATAAAGCACATTCTATTGAAGAAAACTGTTAAACCCAGGCAGGGATCGTCAATTGCCTGGGAAGGGAGAGGGGGCCAGGGAAGAGATTTCAAATCTCTGTGGTTGCTTGTATACTTTGAATAAGAATATTCTAAGATGATCATTGTTTTAATGTTTTTAGTTATGATCCATTTATTTTGAAATTTTGCATACAATCAGGGTGGGGTATGGAAGGAGATATTATTCAAAGGGGATTAAAAGAAGGTTGAAAAGCTGCATAAGGATAGGGAGTAATTTACAAGGGACTGAATTTATGTGGGGAAAAAAAAAAGGAACAGGCACACTTCCTTCTCTTCCTTCTTCTCCCAACCTAACCACATTTCACACATTCTAAACTTGATGGAAATTTCTTATCCAATCTAGACGTTGGCTTCTGGAGGGAAAAGATTAGGGAAAGAGAAGACCAGGAATGAAGAACTGGAGGGGAAGAAAGAGAGGAGGCTCTTAAATAACAGAAAGTTGCTTAGAACATAGGGGAGGAGAAGAAGTCATCGAAAGCCAAATGGAGTGCTTGCAGGCAGTACCCAGACTATGTTTAGGTGTTAGAAACTGTCCCTGGGCAGTTGGAGAGCCCAAAATGACTGAGGATCAAAGAAGGGAGAAACAGCTTGGTGATTTGAGGAGTGTGACGTTACTCGACAGGACTTCGAGATCTGAGGTAGTGAGAGTGGATGATGAATAACAAAAGTAAATAAAGTTTATTGAGGGCTTCTATTCACAAAGACTGTGACACGCATTTTACCTGCTTTTATTTTACTTTATTTTGTGTTATCTGCTTTTAATCATCACAAGAATCCTGTGGAACATGCACCCCTGTTGGTCCCATCTGCCAAAGGTCACGTGGCTGGCAAGTGGCCAAGCTGGGACTTGAACTGTCCTGCTGGCTCCAGAGTCCAGGCTAGAGGGGATGTGCGTGGGCTGCACGGAGGCTTAATTAAATGCTGGTGTTTATGCAGCGGAAACACACACACAGCAAGTCAGTTAATTACTTCTAACAGTCTGGGCATTAAATACCCTGTCTTTTACCCTTGCTTCAGGCTCCCTCTTAGAGAATCTTTGCATCCTTAAGGACAACCTACTTGTTTGCACTTCGACAGCTTCACAAGGAAGAGAGCGAACTCCTGGAAAGCTCATACCCACAGCCAAGGTGAGCCAAGTGAAAAGTTGGTTCCGTTTCCCCAGAGAGTGACAGTTCATTTAATTCCAGCAATAAACTGGCTTCCAGGGAGAAAGGACTGTTTAAAGGTCTTTGTCAATTACATAGTGATTATGAAATTCATGATATGACTAATCCAGTGGCTGGACCTATGATTATCTGACATAATCCTAGAATATGTGTAACACGATCTTTGCCTCCCATTAAAGAGAAGTCAGTTTGTGTCTGTGCTGCATTCCAGATGACTCTCTCCTTTCCTAGATCTCTTCTCTCTATGAAAGAGAGTAAATGTTTATCAAATAGTTTCTGAATTAAACTTAGTGTCCCAGAAGCTATAAGGGCTATCTTTCTCGGATAGTTCAAGGTCTGGAAATTCCAGTGTGTTGCTTTATATAATTTGAAGTACCAAAAAGGCCTTTGACCTTGAAGACTTCCTTTTAATGATTTGCATATTCTTGCCAATGATTAGACTACAGGCCATCCTGACAAGCTTTAACTTCTGGGAGAGCTCCTCCTTTATTTTTGGACATTTTACCTTTTTTTTTCCTCTCTTAAGAATACTTTGTAAATGGTAACTAGAACCCATTTGTTACAAGCACCTATAAACATACCAGCTTTTAAAATCAGGAGGCAAAAAATTATTGCCCAAACTCTGAGGTCATTGATTGTTTTTGGAGAGAAGTCTATCACAATCTCCAAAAGCTTGCCACCTCTCAGCCCCTTTCAGAGAAAAACATTTGTGGTTCCTACGCATTCGGGGCTGTGTTTTGGGTCCTGGGGCTGCCCTTTCTTGGCCAAAGCCAAGGATTGGCACATGATTCAAAACTTGTCCTTTATAGGCTAGACAGCAGCCAATGAGATGTCCTGATACAAGTGCTTGGCAGGAAAGGAGGACCTCGTGCAGGATGGTGTCTGGCTGACTCGGACTGTGAGAGATGGTGAGGTAATTAGTATGAAAAAAGAGGAAGTAGAGACCGTCATGATATCAGTGGAAGTCTAGAGTCGCAAGCAAAAAACACTTGTTGCTGAGAGGCAAGCAAGATACCCAGGTATTTGTGTTGCATCCCAAATGCCAGTTGGTTTTCTTATTTCCTATTCTCTCACTTCTCCATGTAACCTTATAGTAAACCCCCACTGACTGAGGAAACATATTAGAACTCTGTTTCTTGCCCCCACCCCATATGTCCATATCCTAATCCCCAGAACCTGTGAATGTTACTTCATAGGGCAGAAGGGACTTTGAAGATGTGATTAAAGATTTTGAGATGGACAAACTGTGCTAGATTATCCGGTTGGACTTGGTGTAATCCCCAGTTTCCTCATAAGAAGGAAGCAGGAGGGTTAGTCAGTAGTAGGGGTTGTGACCATAGAAACAAGAGGCTGAAGTGACGTGAGGAAGGGGCCAGGAGGCAAAGGATGCAGGCAGCCTGGAAAAGCTGAAAGAAGCAAGGAAATGGATTCTCTTGTGAAATTTCCATAAGGAACTAGTCCTCGGAACCCTTGGCTAAATCCCAGTGAAACTGATTTCATACTTCTGACATCTACAACTGTAAGATAATATCAATAAATTTGTGTTGTTTTAAGTCACTAAGTTTGTGACAATTTATTACAGCAACAATAGGAAACAAATACACCACCTGACTGACTAAGCCAGGGATTCAGCATTTTTGTGCACTTTTCTTGAGAAAGACGTAAAATAAGTAACTTAAGCACTTGACAGTTCTGCCTATTAGTTCATTATAGTGGGAAGTTTCCTGATCTGCTCTGAAGAGGTCATTTCATTTTGCCAGGAGAATATAAAGGGAAAAAAATGGAAAGTTAGGCATTAAATGACAAGAGAATTGTTAGCGTGGCCACAGTCACTCAGAGAAGATGCCCTTTAGAGCAATATTCATAGGTGGAAAGAATTTTACATTATGATTTTAAGACACCAAGAACAAAAACAGATGAGAAGCCCGGTAAAACTGAAACCACACTTCACCCAGGACTATACCCATCACACCATCATTTTTCATTAATTCAAAATCTGTCTGGAGATAGAGCTCAATGCCCTTGTTAATGTCTTTGAAGGCATTCTCGTTGTAATTGAGCACACTCCTGGGTGCCATCCTAGATGGGAGGACATTAATGACCATATACAACACACTGAGCCAAGTACAAATACACATTAACTGGCTTTCCCAGGTGCCTTTCTGCTCTCTCATTATAATTTATAGAGAACACTCAGCCAGGTAGGTTCACCTGTCATCCTCTTTAAAGACCCAAATGAGAATTCTCTTCTGGAAAGCTTCAAGGTTAATCAGTCCCTTCTGCTAGTTGCTCACAAAAGGTTTTCTGCTGCTGAAGAAAATTAAGCCTTAAAAACAACAACAAAACACGTTTCCATGCATGTGGTATCTTTTAGGATGAATGCATCTTGAAGGCAAGGACAAGGTTTTTATACATGCTGTTCTTGATCCCTTTAGGAGACAGAATATACTTAATAAAAAAAAATCTTTTTGACTGTGGTAATTAGGATTATTCTAATAATTACTATATTGATCCTTTGATAACTACTGTGTCCTCAGTTGCAGGCAACAGAATCCACTCTAGCTAGTTTTAGCAGAACAGGATTAGAGCAGGGTACTAAGTAGATTAGAGGATTTCCAGCAGTGCCAGGGAAACAGGCTAGCACACCACACAGCCAGAACAGTCCCAGGAGAAATGGCCAACCATAAACAGGACTGTTCTCATAGAAACCCCATCGCAGCTGCTCGCCACTCAATACGTGTGATACTAGGGGCTGGACACTGGAACTATTTTTTTTTTTTTTTTTGGCCTTGCCACACAGCATGTGGTAGCTTAGTTCCCTGAACCAGGGATTAAACCCACATCTCCCGCAGTGGGAAGCCCGGAGTCTTAACCCCTGGACTACCAGGGAATTCCCGGACGCTGGAATTTTTACCAAAACTCCACCGTCGTGCTTGCAAAAAGATGGATCCACCCACGTGCAACTGCCACTTCATTTGAATCACTTTCCCCTTCCTGGGACACGCGTGCATCTGCTTAGCAGAACCTGGGTTGCATGCAGAACCCTAGTTACAAAAGAGTTCAGGTGCTGGGGGGTTTAGAAAGGGTCAGAGTGGATGTTGTGTGAGCCAGTCCTTGGAATCCGTCACAGTGACCCTGTCTGCTTCAGGTAATTTGTGTGACAGAATGGTGGTAATCATGAGGGTCACAATAAAAATAATAGCTGGCATTTTCTGGAGTGCTGTCTGTGTGTCCAGCACTGAGCTAAATGTTTTATGTACATTATCTCATTTACTCTTGAAAGGAAATCTATGAGGTCGGTACTATTTGTACCCTTGCATTAGAAGTGAAGACATTGAAGCACAGAGAATTAATGAACTTGCCCCAAGTCTCACAGTCAGTAGAGTCAGGATTCAAACTCAATTCTGTCCAAAACGAAAGTCTGTGCTTTCAGCTAGTGTAGAGATGATGCTTTAATTTTTTTAATTTTTTTTTTTAGATTTTTTTTAAATTTTATTTATTTATTTATTATTTTTGGGGGGGTACACCAAGTTCAATCATCTGTTTTTATACACATATCCCCGTATTCCCTCCCTCCCGCGACTCCCCCCCCCACCCTCCCTCGAGTCCCCCCCACCCTCCCCGTCCCAGTCCTCTAAGGCATCTTCCATCCTCGAGTTGAACTCCCTTTGTTATACAACTTCCCACTGGCTATCTATTTTACGGTTGGTAGTATATATATGTCTGTGCTACTCTTTCGCTTCGTCTCAGCTTTAATTTTTACCATTTTTTTTAGTCCGTCTGTGAGGGCCAGCTTGACTAGCTAATCTGTGTTTCCCAAATTTCTAGAAGAGGTTTGCAAACACTGGGATCCTGATACTTGCATAACTGGAAAATATATTAGATCTTCTGAATGTGAAATCCAAAGAAGGGGTACCTCTGACCTGTCCTGGATTATATTACCGTTGTGTCAGATCTAAGGTGACCAGCCAGTGATAAGAGATGCACTAAATGGAAAAAGTCAGCTAAATGAATTGACCTTCGAAGGGGATGGAAAAAGCATTGCATTTCTATATCCGGTACAGCCTATATAGGTTGCTTTATTTAAAGTAGGGGGGGACCCTTAAAAAGACTAACCTGAACTCTAGGCAAAACTTAAATGACTTTCTTCTTTTTCTTCATTTCGAAAGCCAGAGCCAGCCAGGCAAGACAGGGCGTGTACTGTTGCACAAGGATCCTGCTGCATTTTGAGCCTCCAGGCTGAGGAGCTAGTGCAATTAACATTCCAAGGTGCAAATTATTTCCTCACCATATGAAGCCCTGCAGCATCTTATTGTGACTACAAAGGCTGGACTAACTGCAATTTTCTTAATGTGAAGTGTACACTGTAAAGATAGAAAAGTTCTTAAAAGTTATAAACCCAAACATTGTTTAGTGCTTAGAACCCATTTAATTGTAGAACGTGAGACAGTTTCTAAGGAGCCTACGGTTCAGGGCCTTCCCACCTCTTCTTCCTAAGTTAAAACAAAACAAAACAAAAAACTAAGACTCAGACCAACTCCACTTGGAATCATCCTTTTATCTCATTCTAAACTTGTGTCATCCTGTTGAATGGAGGCCCACAGGGAAACAGGGCCCAGCCAATCCCTGGACCTCCTGGTCTCTGATTGACACAGTTCTTCCCCTGAATTGGCTTCCTTAAAGCTATTTTCTCTTTTGCACACAGAGCAGTATTTTCCAAAATGTACTATGGAAATGACTAGAGGGGTCAGGGGGTATGTGCATATACGAACTTTAAATGGTGTATGGCAAGTATTTTTTAATTTTCACACTTTTTAGTTTAAGTGTATAGTAAGAAAAATATATAACATAAAATGTGAGATTCATGGATATGATTGCTTGTAACATGGCTAAGAGTTTAAAAAAGGGAGGAATCACTGCAAGAAGTACATATATTAACCAAGTAGTTGTTAAATAAACCAATCAAATGCTACTTTATTCAGCAAAATCCCAAATTGCTCAGGCGATAGAAATGTGGGAAACTGTCAAAGGGAACAGTGACTGGATTCTGGCACCTACTGTGTTATTGTCCAGCTGGGGAGATCTTTTTTAATTTAATTTAATTTTTATTTTTAATACAGTTTAAAAATATACTCCATTTACAGTTATTACAAGATATTGGTTATATTCTCCGTTTTGTACAACACATCCTTGTAGCCTATCTTACACCCAATCGTTTATACCTCCCTCTCACCCACCCAGCTGCAGAGATCTTGAATGAGTCACTTCCCCCTGGTGAACTTCAGATTGTAAAATAAGAGGAGCTATTAAGGGAAATGTTAGAAAGTGGGGCTGTTCTTATTCCAGGAGCCCAGGGCTCCCCAAGGTGTCTGAGGTGCTGGCTGAAGAAGAAGGATGAGGCCAGCCGTCTAGACTCCAGGCCCCAGAGCAGCTTTCATTGGTTTTACATATCAAGCTTCTTTTTTTTTCTTTTTAATATTTATTTATTTATTTATTGGTTGCATTGGGTCTTCGTTGCTGCATGTGGGCTTTCTCTAGTTGCAGTGAGTGGGGGCTACTCTTCATTGCAGTACTCAGGCTTCTCGTGGTGGCTTCTCTTGTTTTGGAGCACAGGTTCTAGGTGCACGGGCTTCCATGGTTGTGGCACATGGGCTCAATATTTGTGGCTCACGGGCTCTAGAGTGCAGGCTCAGTAGTTGTGGCACATGGGCTTAGTTGCTCTGAGGCATGTGGGATCTTCCTGGACCAGGGATGGAACCCGTGTCCCCTGCATTAGCAGGTGGATTCTTTTTTTGTTTTAAGTGTACAATTTGATTTTTTTTCTTATTAGTAATGTATATATGACAATCCCAATCTCCCAATTCATTCCCCCCCCCAACCCCCACCCCCCTTTCCCCACTTGGTGTCCATTTGTTTGTTCTCTACATCTGTGTCTGTATTTCTGCCTTGGAAACTGACTGATCTGTACCATTTTTCTATATTCTGCATATATGTGTTAATATACGATCTTTGTTTTTCTCTTTCTTACTTCACTCTGTATGACAGTCTCTAGGTCCATCCATGTCTCTACAAATGTCCCAATTTTGTTCCTTTTTATAGCTGAGTAATATTCCATCATATATACGTACCACATCTTCTTTATCCATTCACCTGTTGATGGACATTTAGGTTGCTTCCATGTGACAGGTGGATTCTTAACCACTGCACCACCAGGGAAGTCCCCTACAAATCAAGCTTCTAATAGAAATTGATTTGAAAACAGGATTTCACTGATTTTTTAAGTCTGAAAATGTTCTTCTCAGCCTGAAATGATAATATTTTTATACTTTGCTTTTATAAACCACAACTAAGCAAAAAGCTAATGATATTTCAATAAGCTCAATAAGAGTGAGGCTTCTTTCAGGAATTTGGCCAAATAATAACAGATAACATGTTTTGATCACATAGTATATACCAGGCACTGTGCTATAGATCTCAATGAACCTTGACAAAACAAAACTGAAAACAAAACCAAATTACCACTATGAAATAGGTTGTATAATTAGCTCTCAGTTGTGAGAACACAGGCTCAGAGAGGTTACGCGCTTGGCTTAGGTCACCCAGTTTGTTTCTGGTCAGGATATAACCCAGGCAGTTTGACTCCAAAGCCTTCACCTGTATTGCTGTTTTTGCCCCTGAGAGGAGAGAGTGAGGTGCTCTAGTCTGAAGGCCAGTATCCTGGGGGGTTGCAGGTCCCCAGAAATACAACCATCCAGGTAATCCCACTTATCTCAACTTCATATACGGCTGCTCTGCACATTTCCAGTTACCCAGCATCCATAAGCCAGTTTTCAAAGACTCTACCCATTCATCTAGTTGTTTGGCAGCCATGGTCCAAGCATGCTGCTTTTGGCCACATCATAGGTGATTTCTGTTTCACAGTACAGTCTTTGCTGTGAGGGTTCACCTGTGTGGGGGTTCATTGGCCACCTGCAGTGGAGTTCTTCATATTCTGAAAACACTCTGGCTTCTCCGGCTAGGTCCCCAGTGCATATTCATTTTCCTCCTGGACCCTGGTGCTGGGCCTACCTACTGTCTGATCCACAGCTACATTCCTGTCCTGCTCTCACCTAGTTTCCCTTTTCCCAGACCCATGCCTGACTTGAACACAATTTTCTCCTCTCTCTCTACCGCACTCCCATTCTACTGTTCCTGGGGAGAAAAGCAGAGAACCCATTTGAGATTTTCAAGTTTTGTTCTTGTTTTTGCTAGTAACCATGAGGGAACACGATAATCATCGTTTTTATTGAACAATCACTAATAGCGTGCTTACCTCATTACCAAACACTACTCCAAGTCCTTTACAACCCTTATAACAACACTATGAGGTAGGTACTGTCACTATCCCTGTTTTACAGATGAGGAAACTGACGCACAGAGAGGTTAGGAAACTTGCCAAAGGGTCTCTTAACTAATGAATGACAGATTTTACATTCAAAACCAAGATTGTGTAGATCCAATTGGTGGGCGCCTCTTATTCACCACGGGCTGATGCTCCCCAACAGAAAAGGGTTAACAAAAAGTAACCAGAGAAGGTCGGAAGTTGGACGTCATCTTGATTCTTTTTTTTTTAATTGAAATATAGTTGATTTACAATCTTTTGTTAGTTTCTGGTGTACAGCAAAGTGATTCCATTTTTTTTTTAAATATTTATTTTTGTGGTGCGCGGGCTTCTCTCTCGTTGTGGCACGTGGGCTCCACAGCACGCAGGCTCTATAGCTGTGGCACACAGGCTCAGTAGTTGCAGTGCGTGGACTTAGTTGCCCCTCGGCATGTGGGATCTTAGTTCCCTGAGCAGGGATTGAACCCATGTCCCCTGGATTGGGAGGCAAATTCTTAACCACTGGACCACCAGGGAAGTCCCTCAATTTTATATATATGTATATATGTATGTATGTATATATATATATATATATTCTTTCTCAGATTTTTTTCCCTTATAGTTGATTACAAGATATTGAATATAGTTCCCTGTGCCATATAGTAGGACCTTGTTTTTATCTATTTTATATGTAGTAGTATAGTGTGTGATTTGGGATTAGCAGATACATCTTCATTCTTTGTGGTCCTTCAAGACTTTCAGATGCCTCTTACACTGTTCCTTGTGGCTTGTGCTACTGGGCTGTTGATTCCCTCTTCACTGTAGTGCTTTCTGCACATCACCCAGGGCCGGGGTCTCAGTAAACAACCATTAGAGAGGGCAGGATCCTGGGTCTCTGCCCAAATCCTCCCATATCTTTTTTTATCATTTTGGTCATTTCTCCCCAGCTTCGAGTGTGCTTTTGTTTACAACGGTCTCACCTGTGACTCTTCTTTGGGAACCTACCCGGGGGCTGTGGGAGTCCCTCCTCCCTCAAGGGCAAGGTTTTGGAAGTGCCTAGAAGTTTTCATCCTCCTGGGGTGGTCTTTAATGGATGACCGCTGGTGGAGAGTGTGAATGTGTTGCCTTTGGTTGAAAGAGACGCAGGTGTGACTTGCATTTCAGAGTCTCCTGCATCGTTAGGCCAAATGGCAGCCTTGCTGGTTTCTCCCCTTTCCCCTTCACCCACTCCTTTACTGATTTCTCCTGGGAACCCTTCTTTAATAAATCATGTGCACACAGTTCCTCACCTCCCAGAACCAAAGTTCCCAGCTTTGGTTCTGGGAAACCCAATCTAGAAAAAACTTTAAAAAAAGAAACACACCTTAAAGATGAAAAGAAATGGTGCTCCCTGGTTTCAGGGTAATGTCATGGAGCCAGGCCTGTTCCTTCTTAGCATCCTGATGGATTTAATGCTCCATTTAGCATTTTATTTAGATTTTCATTCATCTCTGTAAGAGTTAATAGTGCCCAATCTTTATGTTGCTTTTATTTCTTTGAAAGCTTTCTGTAATTCTTCCTCTCCCTAGGGACTCACTGGTAAGGACTGACTTAAACAGGGGTTAAGAATTGGTGCTGCCCAAACCCCCACCACCTTTCAGGAAGCAGTATCTCAAGTCGTTCTTTGTCCTCCAGCACATGCACACGTGAGCAAGCATGCATGCACACATACATGCAGATATGCTCCCATGTATGTACACAAATCACATGCTTACATGCATGCACCTGTAATGCACATGCAAACACATGTGTGCGCACAGTATTCATATATGTGCACACACAAACCATGTACACGCTTGCACACAGGCACACACACACACACGGGCCATAGTTAGGACAGTCTTCTGCCCGTCTGCCTGCCCAAGCAGTTCTCTGAGAAATCTCCTGATGCTTCTTTTTACTTGTGTAGCTTCTTGGCAGAGTATGAAGAACTCTGATGGCTGTCAACAGTGTCAAGTGTGGTTCTGGACCAAAATGATATCATTTTAAATGAGAAAAATAGAAGACACTGAGAAAAAAAGTAGGCAAGTTATAAAATTTCTTTGAGCAGTTTTTAAAACACACTGGCCTGTTTAATCATCCTAAAAGTTTTTCTAAAGTCTAAGGGGGCATACAAAATTAGCTTCAATTAAATGTTTATTAGAGCTTACATATTAATGTTATGTCAAATTTATAATAGAGTAGATTCTGAACAGAGCTGTATTTATTACTATGTTGTGTGTATGTCAATTAGATCTCAATAAAACGGGGTTGAGGGGAAGGACAATTAAAAAATATTTTTTTGGAGAAGCTCAAAGAATCCCTGCCAGATGACTTTAAGATCAAAGACAGAAACTTACATGTGGTGAGTGTTACAGAAGGAAGTGAATCCTCTTGGGCGCTGTTACTTCTCTCCTAGCCCATAAGAACCAACAATGAGAACTCTTCTCATCTATGAGGCACTGTGCTAAGCACCCTCCATAAAGCATCTCAATTAATTCTCGCAGCGCTGCTGTGTGGTAGATAGCATTATTCAGGGAAAAAACGGAGGGTTACAGAAAGTTAAGCAGCTCACTTATCTGGCAGGTCTGTATTCACATCAAATCTCTAGCACCAAAGCCCATGGCCTTAAACCATAAAAGGAATGAGGGGGAAATACCAGTATATGTAAGTGAACATTTGGATACCCCTCTACACTTGTATGGCTCTACCTCCCTGAACTTAAAGTCAGGGCAGAGCCTCCAAGGTGTGTGGCCCAAAGGGACCATGTTAATTTCTCATACATTAGGATAGGTCACTCAGTGATCATAGCTGATACTTATGAGTGTTTCCCAGGTGCCAAGCACTGGTAAGATCTTCACAAGCATTATCTCACTTAAACAAGTCCAAAGCTGTGAGGCAGGTATTTTAGGGACCCCATTTTACAGATGAATATAGACTCAGAGGGGCTGATTTGCTTGCCCATGGCCACACAGTTTGGAAACAGCTGACCTGGCCTGCAAACCCAGATCTGGTCTGAGTTCAAGCCACATACTTAACCTGCTCTCCTATGTTGTCCTCCAAAGTACTGCATAAGACAAACTGAATAGTCTGGATCTCAAAGATGTCCTTTAAAGCCTACCAGGTCTCTGAATTAAAACTGGAAGAAGATCGAAAAATAGTCCTTTTTTCAGATATTTCCAAATTGTGATTTTTTTTTTTCCGGCCTGTGCAGCACCTAAATCTCACTCCCTTTTAGTTGCAATTCCATTTTTGGAAGGTCTTGAAGGGAGGGCCCCTGCCTGCAGCAGAAGCTCAAAGAGTCCAGATAGTCCCTGGATGCTCCAGCTGGGAAAGATGGCTATGGAGGGATGATGATGCAAAGACACAGAAGCCCTTAGAGAGCACTCACAGCAGTGCCTGTGGCCGTGAGTAATGTTCCTGTGTCACATCTTTGGCTGGGTTTCCTGCTGACTCACCTCCATTGGTTCTTGCCTATTTCCTGGGGCCTGTCACCCAGCCTCCCCACCCATTCTGTGACCCACCAATATCTTTCCAGTACTCTCTCTTTCTGCTCAGGTAAACTGCAGGTGGCTTCTGATGTGTGCAACCAAGAACCTGATGAGTATGAAATTATTGCCGCGTTTGGAATTATATAGGTGGAGCCAAAGATAAACCCTTATCTTAGACTTCCACGGAGGATAGAGAATGTACTCTTTTCTGAGATTCAAGGCTAGGGACATAGGTGTGTCTTTGTACTTGAGTGACAACCATCTTTTGTACATCTAGGCTATAAGGAGCTTTCCTGTGAAGGCCAGAGGCTGTCAGTAGTACTCTAAATATTAAAAAACAGACAGACAGACACACACACACACACTCACACAAGATAAAGGTGTTATCTGACAATGATGGAGAGAGTGACTAACTCCTTTCCTAAAGAAACATGCTGTGGAGAGGGCATTTTGAAAACAGATCTTAAGTATTTTGTAGTTATGTAATTTGTTCCTAAAAAACATAAGCGTGCACTCACAAAAATGCTCATAGCTGCACATTTAAAACTTGGAAGTCAAAATTTCTAACCTATTTAAGGTGAGAAGGAAATGTTTCAGTGGATTTTGAATCCATTTTTTAGTTTTGAAAAACAACTGATTGACCTCAGGGAAAATGGAAATACACTACCTGCATTACAAGAGTAGCAACACCCTTGCAGAGTTAGTGACTAGGGCTGAAAAACTAATACCATTAGAGGAAACTTTTAAGTTATGGTAGCCGTGAAAGAATTAACAAAATAAACTGACCTTTAGAACCAGAACTTTGAAAAAATTAATAAATCAAGATGCTAAAAAATAATGAAAGAAGTCCAATCACAATGCTTTTGGTAAAAATATTATTATAAACATTAATATTTTATGTTTTATAACATATTATAACAATATATTACATACCATTAATAATATTGCTAATATTAGACATTTTAGTGAGAACAAAAAGTAATATATTATTAAATAAAACAAAGACTAGTTTATAATATGTGTAGGATGTTTAAGTAAATAAACCTGTACTGGGCATGAGTACCTACATTTTTTTTTTAATTTAATTTAATTAATTTATTTATTTAGTTGGCTGTGTTCAGTCTTCGTTGCTGCACCTGGGCTTTCTCTAGTTGCGTCAAGCAGGGGCTACTCTTCGTTGTGGTGTGTGGGCTTCTCATTGCAGTGACCTCTTGTTGCAGAGCACGGGCTCTAGGCACGTGGGCTTCAGTAGTTGCAGCACATGGACTCAATAGTTGTGGCTCACGGGCTTAGTTGCTCCATGGCATGTGGTATCTTCCTGGGGCAGGGATCAAACCTGTGTCCCCTGCATTGGCAGGCGGATTCTTACCCACTGCGCCACCTAGGAAGTCCAAGTACTTACATTTTTTTAGTGACAGGAATATGCCTTCAAAAAGTTTGAGTGCCACTGGCCTAAACTATTACATTATAAAGCAGAATGACACTGAATTGACATTAAGGAGCCACAGTATGTAGCATTTCTCAAACTCCTCTAGTCATGGAACATATAGAGAGATGAGTGTTCCAAGAAACCTTCTGTGGACAATGCTGTATGATGGTTAAGAGAGTGGACCTTCTTTGCAGTCAGACAGAGATGGATTTAAATACCAGCCTCATCACATACTAGCTGGGTGCCCTGAACATGTTACTAAATCTTCTTTTTTTTTTAAGTTTTGAAAAATTCATTTATTTATTCAGGCTGCATTGGGTCTTTGTTGCTGCATGCAGGCTTTCTCTAGTTGCAAAGAGTGGGGACTACTCTCAGCTGCAGTGTGTGGGCTTCTCACTGTGGTGACTTCTCTTTGTTGCGGAGCATGGGCTCTAGGTGTGCGGGCTTCAGTAGTTGTGGCATGTGGGCTCAATAGTTGTGGCACAGGGGCTCTAGAGGGTAGGCTCAGTAGTTGTGGCTTGCGGGCTTAGTTGTTCCGTGGCATGTGGGATCTTCCTGGACCGGGGCTCGAACCCATGAACCCTGCATTGGCAGGCAGATTCTTAACCACTGTGCCACCAGGGAATTCTCTACTAAATCTTTTTGACCTTCTGTTTCCTTACCTGTAAAATGGGGCTAGGAATAGCCACCTTATATGCTTTTATAAACTTTTTAAATGATACTGTATACAAGTGTCTAGTATTGTATATAAGTGCATAGTACCTGACATCTTATAATCACTCTTGAAAGAAAGCTTCTATTATTACATGATAATAGAAAGTTAGGATAATTGTTTAGAGAGCTATCTTATCTTTCACTATGACACTTCTTCAGGGCAAGGGTAGAGTCACCTATTACAAGTCCTATCCAACATTTAGCTGCAATAGACATTCATGAATGAATGAAGAAGTGAATGTTAGAAGCAGAATTCTCTGAAAGTTTGGGAGACTATAGCACCAAAGACTGAAGAAAAAACATTTTTTCTCAGCTGTTTATAACTCACCTTTTAATGACTAGACTAGAACACTCACATAGTTTGAGTATTCATAGTAGCTTTTGTTACCTAGACGATTGATAACAATTAGCCAGTAATTAACGGTTTCCAGCTGCTCCCCTTTGATTAATCGTTCAAAACAAATTTATTACGGTTCTCCTGTGGTTTCGTATTCCTAGGAGCGAGAAGCCTAGCACAAGCTAAGATGAAGACAAGATGACTCTGAGTGCTTTAAAAGTCAAGGGAGTAAGGACTGGGAAAGTTCAGCCGTCGGGGGATAAGGTAGGCTTCCCCCTCCCCCTCCAGCTTTACTGAGGTATAATTGACAAATAAAATTGCAATATATTTAAACTATACAATGTGATAATTTGAGATACTTATACACTGTGGAATGACTACCACAATCAAGTTAACTCATCAATCACCTCACAGTTTTTTGTTTTTTTGTCTTTGTTTTTGGTGAGAATGCTTAAGATCTACCCTCTTAGCAATTTCAAATATACACTACAGTATTATTAACGACAGTCACCATGCTCTACATTCGATCCTCAGAACTTATTCATCTTATAACTGAAAGTTTGCACCCTTTGACCACCATCTCCCCACTTCCCCCACTCCCCAGCCCCTGGCAATCATCAGTTTACTCTCTGTTTCTATGAGTTTGACTTTATTTTTTAGATTCCACATATAGGTGATACCATACAGTATTTGTCTTTCTCTGTCTGGCTTAGGTGGGTTTTAAAGGATAGACAGAAGAAAAATTATTTCAGGCCCAGATAAAACAAGTGAAGGCATAATAGAACGAATTTCTATTTCTCATTTCCTTTGTGGGCTCTCCCCCAGCCCCTGCTGTTCCTATTGCAGTGTTCTAATAGTTCTAATGATACTACTGCTACTCCTGATGATGTATTTATTGATTGATCAATAACTCAGATAAGTCCTAGGCTTCACATGGTCCAGTTTTGAGGTGGTATTGCGTTCAGAAAAAGAATCCAACACCCAAAAGTGAAAGGTTATTCCTAGGTACACTCTTCAATTTACAACTCAAACTAACACTAGAGAAAGTCACTCTCTGTCAGTTCCCCCAGGTCTTCAATCAGCAGCTGCTAAGCCCTCTCTCTTTCCATTTCTTAATACTCATTGGTGTCAGTTAGGGTTGCATTCAGCTGCATGTAATGACACCTGTACACACCTGTATAACTAAATGGAGGTTTCGTTTTCCTTATGCAACCAGAACTCCAGGGGTAGGCAGCTCAGGGCTGGTATCATTGCTGGAGGAAGTGTTGGGGACCACACTTCCCTTTAGTTTTCATCTTTTGCAAAAAATGGCTGCTTCACCTCCAGGCCTTGAATCTGTATTCTCAGCAGGAAGAAGGAGACGGATGAAAAGCAAATGACCGAAACTCTACCCCTTAGTGTTCTGCTTATATCTCATTGGGAGTATTGGGTCAATTGGCCATCTTTAGTAGAAAGAGAGTCTGGGAAGGTAAGGAATTTTGTTGGTTTGTTTTAAAGTGGGCACATTGTTCCCTAAGGACAAAAATGGGGGAGAAAGGGAAGAATGATGGCTAGGCAGCTGGCAGCGTGTGCTGTGCTCCTCTCCACCAAGATGCTCCCTGCACCTCTGCTAACACATGGGGAAACACGTAAACCCGTCTCTCATCTCCCCCTCTCTTTCCACTGCTCTTCCTTCTTTCAGGAGTCACACTAAATCTTTTTTATTCCAGCTTTTTGGGGGTTCCTCTCCTCAACTGGGAAATACCTACTGGATGTCAGGCACTGTGCCAAGCCCTTTATAAGTATTATTTTATTTAACTCTCATTATAGCCTACGAAGCAGGTACTTTTCTTATCATCCCATATAGATGTGGAGAGTGATGCTTAGAGTGAGGAATTAATTTGCCAAGTTCATGTAGTTAGTAAGAGGTAGTGCTGTCATTTGAATTCTGATGTCTCAGGTAGAAACTGACTTTAAGATGGAGATTTGTAGACAGGAAGTTCACTGTGCAGTGCCTTCAGGATTAATACCTGTCGGGGAGAAAGCAGGATTGGCCAGAAGAACTTAAGCTAAAACATAGTTGCAACAGAGGATTTGGCCAATCCCATGAGGAACTTTGGAGTTGAGAAGGCCCCTCAGAGTACTCCCATTTTAAGGCAAAGGCCTCAAGGGCCAGGCCTTTAGAAATGGTCCCATAGACTGGAAGTGGGTTCTCATAGGGAGGGGTTTGACCTCGGGCAAGCTAGTTCTCTTCAACTGCTGGTTATTTCTTGATAGGATCTCAGACAGCCATCAGCTACTAACCTTCCCAGCGGCAGGGGTGGGGGTGGGGAATGAAGGCTTCAGTCCTGAAGTGGACACCATGGCGTCCACTACTGTCAAACCCTTGCACTATTCAAATCCACTTTCTTCATATAAGTTCTGGGAATAGTTCCTACAGATTCTGGTTGGTCTCTTTTCCAGGAGAAATTTATGAGACTACAGTTAGTAAGATGAATCATAGCTCTCACCACTGTCACTGGTCTTAAGACCACACTGATCATCTCCCTTCCCTTGCCTTTGTAAAGCCCCCTGACGTAAGGTAGCATCTATGCTACTCTTAGTGGCTTTCATGGTAGGATGACCCAAACACACATCCCTGAGAGGGTCTGAGCCCTGAGACACCACCATTTTCCAGATGTGGCTGCCGTAGTTGTCTATTTACCATCATAATTGAACAAGGGAATACCAAGAGATGTCCCTGTAGATTGCAAGACATATTCTCTTCTGCGTCTTGTTGTGTACTAGCAGATCTACCTCTTCCTGATGATCAGAGTCAATTATCCCTGCCAAGATGGTGACTTCTTTCCTCGCCTGCTAGTGTGTTAGTACGAACAGCCCAAAGTGACTGGGAGGCAGTCATATCTTGAAGTTTAATGGGACTATTGCTGTATTTCCTGGTGGAAGTGTTATTCCTTTGGGAAGAAGGATCTCTAGTCCTACAGAGCCCAGAGTTGTGGGGATGGGAAACACACATTCCCCAAATGCATCCCTACAGTTAATGTGAAGCAGGGCCACTCCTTCTACCCCTCAGCTCTCAGATCCATGAATCCTACCTACTGGGGACCTGGTACTTCATAATGGTCTTTGATTAGGGTGCATTATTTGTCCTGGAGGATGGTACCCCATCCTCTCAGTGTATCATCTCTAATCTGGACCTCAGTTGTGCCTTCAAATGGCCATTCTATTACTCTGTTTGACTGACAGTTTCTGGCTAGTGCGGTATGTTATAGAACCAACAGATATGTGGTCATGTATCCACCACTGTACATACCTCTTTTATTGTAGGGAGGTTTCTTTGAACCAATGCTATGTTATATAGGATCCTGTGTCAGTGGACAAATATTCTGTAGACCCTTAGACAGTGGTGCTGGCTAGAAACAAAGAAACCAACCAACCAACCTGAGGGCAGGAAAAGCAAACCCATACTCAGAATGCGTATCTATTCCAGTCAAGATAAATTACCATTCCTTCTAGGATGTAGGAAGTCAATTTGCCATCAACTGGCTGGTTGGTTTCCTTTGAGGGATGGTGCCATAGTCTCTGTTTGGTCTCTGTTGCTGGCACGTTGGGCACTTGGTGGCATCAGTAGCTCAATCAGCCTTGGTGAGCAGGAGCCCATGCTGTTGGGCCCATGTATAGTCTCCATTTCTACCATTGTGGCTACTCTCTAAGTGCACCCTAATCTCTGCCTTTCCCCCAGCGGATGCAGGTTTTTAAAAAAATTTAGAATCTTGGCTAGGTTGGTGGGGGGCCGTTTCAGAAGCTTCCGCTTGGCCTTCCCCACTATACCCACTCATCCCACAGGCCAAGGAACTAATGTGGGGCTTCTGCTAAGTACCAAGTATGTCTATTCTAATTATACATTCAGGGAGGACCAGAGGACTCAGTATTATATGTACTCACTGGAAACCCAGTCTTCTGTAGTCATTAGGTTCTGGGTCTGAACGTTGGCTGAGGCCCAGAATTGTGACTTTTTATTGAGGCAGCTTCCCTCAGCCTCCTCCTCATTCATCCTTGAATTTTAAAAGGTGTACACAAAATTGGTTCAGCCAATTTTGGAAAAAAGTATGCAGGTTCCTTAAAAAACTAAAAATGGAGCTACCATATGATCCAGCAATCCCACCCCTGGGCATATATCTGAAAAAGATGAAAACTCTAATTTGAAGAGATACATGCACCCCAATGTTCAGAGCAGCACCATTTACAATAGCCAAGACTTGGAAGCAACCTAAATGTGCATTGACAAATGAGTGGATAAAGATGTGGTACATATATATACACAACGGAATACTACTAAGCCATAAAAAAGAGTGAAATAGTGCCATTTGCAGCCACATGGATGGACCTGGAGAATATCATACTAAGTGAAGTAAGTCAGACAGAGAAAGACAAATCACTTATATGTGGAACCTAAAAAATAATACAAATGAATATATTTACAAAACAGAAATAGACTCACAGACATAGAAAAAAAACTTACGGTTACCAAAGGGGAAAGGGCTTGGGAGGGCTAAAATAAGAGTATGGGATCAACAGATATACACCATTATATATAAAATAGATAAATAACAAGCATTTACTAAATAACATGGGCACAATATTCAGTACCTTAAAATAACCTATGATGGAAAATAATCTGAAAAAAATACATGTAACTGTATCACTTTGCCATACATCTGAAACTAACACAATATTGTAAGTCAACTATACTTCAAAAAACAAAACAAAACAAAACAGTGTACACAATGAACCCTGGTTGGCTGCCCATCTCAGTTTCCTCTAGGTACACAGTGTTCTATCAACCATCTCTATAGCTCTCTGTGGGTCATGTCCCGTTGGTTGCCACTCTAATCTCGCCACTCTTAACAATGCTGCTTAATTCTGCTGGTTAAGTGCTGCCACCTGGTCTCTATTTCTTCAAGATCCTATCAGGCCTATTGCTATTAGGGAGCCTAGCTCTGTAACCGTATCTTCTATCATTAGCCCAGGCTTGCAGAGAAGAGTGTAGCAGTGAGGCCGATGTCCCTTCCCCTAGTGCATTCCTTATTGCTTGTGCTAAGTGGCAGAACATAGTCAGTTGGTGGGATGTATACAGTATATCCCCTCTAGCCTGCCCACTTCCCTGCATCTTTTGCTCCCTTCTTCTATTGTCGGCCATGTCAGCTCTAGCCTTTCTATTTTGCCTAATGTGGACCATTGCTTTCTCCAAGCTTCCTAGGGCCATCCTAGCAACCTGTTAGCACTATCTCCTGGGGTCCTTGCCAGGATGTAAATACTGTAGAACAGGCATATGCTCGTATCAGTAAACTCTGCTTTGTCTGGTGTTATGCTCACCTCCCCTTCCCTCCCCCATTCAGCACCCTGGGGACCCGATCCCATACATATACTCCCAGCTTCTGCAAGTATATATATGTTAGCTCACTCCTTTACCTCTTTCAGGATGTATAGAATCTCTCCTCCTTTGGCAGGTCCAGCATTTCCTCAGTGGGGTTGCTTTGTGACTTGGCCTTAGTTATTGGTCTGGTAGGTAGGAGGTAAAGTACAGGTAGATCCTGAGAAGGGTGTGTGTTGCCTTGCAAGGTAGATACTTCATTTTCAAGCAGGGGGCATGGCACTTCTACAAATCCAGTGTTCAGAGTGATGTAGGGTTTTAAAGTTTTTAAGTGCCTTGACCCAGATATCCCATCCGAAGTGTCAGGGTCCTGCTTCTTCCCGACTACAGCCCTGACCTTGGCATAGCAGACTTCCCAGAGCTGAGAATTCAACTTTTGGGAGTTCTACTACTCTGATAATTCAGTTCTGGGCCTGATCCTCAGCTTTTTCTGCCGTCTCCCCGTCCCCTGCCTCATTTATATGCTGTTAAAGAGGCACTCTAGCTTTCATCCTTAGCCTTTAATTGGTAATTAATCACCCTCAACTTTGCACTGTCTTTTCCTGAAGCACAGATTTACTCCATCAATAACTATCCAATCCCATAGTTCTTAAATTGCTATTTTTCCCCTTATTTTAAAGATGCCCGAGAGAGTGCATCTACCAGTGCATTCTCTCACCAGTATTACAGCCCATCCCCCCATCCCATCACAGCTGCTGGACATTTTAACAGTTGTACTGGGGCCTATTGGGGCTTCACCTGGGGGCCCCCCCTGCCAGCTGGCCAGTGGATAATTCAGCTCCACTGGATCACACCATACTTAGGGGATTCATTAGTTTAGTTCAGATTCTCTGGAACACCCACTCTGAGATGGAGACTTGCAAGCAGGACACTTATTAGGTAATACTCTTGGGATCAACAATGTACAGGAGTGAAAGGGGTAGGACTCAGCAGAAAGAGAAGTTGGACTAGATGCAGTCACAGCTGAGGCCTCAGCTGACCCCTTGAGAGCTGATACCTTAAGGGGACTCTGGAGTGGGAAGGGCATTTCAGGGAGGTCGCACCCTGAGGCTGCATCTTCTGGTCATTAGTGCAGGCTCTCCCAGGCAATGGTGTGACCTGGTTCCAGGTAGCTCTCTTGCTGAGGGCAATTCCTGGAAAGGGATCCCAAGGAGAGCTGTTGGCCACCAACACTCCCAGCAGCTGAGGAAATTGGTGCCTCAGTCCTAAGAAGTTGTTTGTTCCTTGGCATGCTGGGGGGGGGGGGGGGGGGGAGGAGAATGGAGGGAAGGCTCCTTTTGAAGAGCTTGAGGAAAAAGATTGGCAGATTGTTGCATGACCAAAAAACAGAAGATGAATGAAAGAGATGCATTTAAAACTATACCAAACACGAGTGGTTCCCCTAAACCCTCTTGTGTGGGACAGTGCAGAAACGGGGGATGTTAGGACACAAATCTAAATCTGTTCTACTCTGAAGCTCATGTCTTCCTACTAGACCAGAGCTAGTCAAACTGGTGCTCCATGGGCTAAATTCAGATCGCAGACGTATTTTGTTTGGCTGCACAGTGGTTAAAAAAATGTGAATTGGCTGCCACAGTGTGAAACTTGGAAGAGTTTATATGTAAGTTCAGAGCTCCAGCTTCTCTTGAGTAAGGGGAAGTTCTAGCAACACTGTGTCAATGTTCCTACAGGGCAGGAATCGACTGGAGTTGAGTGACAGCTGCTTCTTTACATCAGGGGATATGCTCTACAGTCCACCACCGTGTCTATGTATGACCTTTTTGGGCATTTTTGTTTAGAATTCCTGCTATAAGATCTTTTTTGATCCAACCCCTAGAATAATAGAAATAAAAACAAAAATAAGTGGGACCTAATGAAACTTCAAAGCTTCTGCACAGCAAAGGAAACTATAAGCAAGACGAAAAGACAACCCTCAGAATGGCAGAAAATATTTGCAAATGAATCAACAGACAAAGGATTAATCTCCAAAATATATAAACAGTTTATCCAGCTCAATATCAAAAAACAAACAACCCAATCAAAAAATGGGCAGAAGACCTAAATAGGCATTTCTCCAAAGAAGACATACGGATGGCCAAGAGGCACATGAAAAGCTGCTCAACATCACTAATGATTAGAGAAATGCAAATCAAAACTACAATGAGGTATCACCTCATACCGGTTAGAATGAGCATCATCAGAAAATCTACAAACAGCAAATGCTGGAGAGGGTGTGGAGAAAAGGGAATGCTCTTGCACTGCTGGTGGGAGTGTAAATTGATACAGCCACTATGGAGAACAGTATGGAGGTTCCTTGCAAAACTACAAATAGAACTACCATATGACCCAGCAATCCCACTACTGGGCATATACCCAGAGAACACCATAATTCAAAAAGACACGCACTCCAGTGTTCATTGCAGCACTATTTACAATAGCCAGAACATGGAAGCAACCTAAATGTCCATCAACAGATGAATGGATAAAGAAGCTGTGGTACATATATACAATGGAATATTACTCTATGAAAAGCAATGAAACTGGGACATTTTTAGAGACATGGATGGACCTAGAGACTGTCATACAGTGAAGTGAGTCAGAAAGAGAAAAACAAATATCGTATATTAACACATATATGTGGACTATAGAAAAATGGTAGAATTCCTGCTATACTATGCATGGTATATATCATAGGCATTTGGGCACTAATTTTTTTTTATATATAAATTTATTTTACTTACTTACTTACCTATTTATTTATTTATTTATTTAATTGGCTGTGTTGGGTCTTCATTGCTGCACGCGGGCTTTCTCTAGCTGTGGTGAGCGGGAGCTACTTTGTTGTGGTGCGCAGGCTCCTCATTGCCATGGCTTCTCTTGCTGTGGAGCATGGGCTCTAGGCACATGGGCTTCAGTAGTTGCAGCACATGGGCTCAAGAGTTGTGGCTCATGGGCTCTAAGGCACAGTCTAATAGTTGTGGCACGTGGGCTTAGTTGCTCTGCGGCATGTGGGATCTTCCTGGAGCAGGGATCGAACCCACGTCCCCTGCATTGGCAGGTGGATTCTTAACCACTGTGCTGCCTAGGAAGCCCCTGGGCACTAAATATTGATTCAGTGGAATTGAATGAATTTGATTGGAGAGAAAGTTTGGAGTCAAGTCTAGACTTCCAAGTGTGACAAGTCGCTTGGCACTCAGGGAAGGCCTCAGGACAAGAAGTGCTGATTAGGATAAATTAATGACATGCTGGCTGCAACCTGAGTAAAGCAAGATGAGCAGAGGGCAAAGGCCTGCGGTTTTGATGTCTTACCATAGAGTTAGAGAGGAATGGGGGATTAGAGGAACCAGAGAAGAAGAGGAAAGGGAAGCAGAGAGGGACCTTGGCAATGGAATGTCACTGGAGGCAATGGAGCCAAGAGTTTGGGCACTTACATCAGTCTAGCAAAGATGAGAGCAATGGACGGGCAAAAAGCCATGCTGACAGGAAAGTAATTAGGGACTTTCAGAGGAAGTATGAGAAAAGGAAAGATAGGTTGTAGATCTGGAAGTCTGGCCCTGAAGTAGAGGCACCGGGCTACTTCGTGGGAGTATGAGCAAGAGCTTTCTCAGGGGTCCTCATTGGGGAAGGCACAGGTGGGCATTTGTTTAATATTCATCCTTTTTTTCAACACTGTCAGCATCATTTCTGACATCATCTAAAAGAAATTAGTCAGTATTCATGTTGCATCCTTAAAGAATGGACAAAAGAACCATCCAGACTCTGTCCTATTGTTCTACTGGAATGAAATATTAATTAACTTAATATGTATTTTGGACAATCACCAGCCGGCAGAGATTGGAAACTTCTCTCACAGATACATCTCTCTGTATACGTGCTATTGGCTTTGTGGGTTTTCTGTGTAAGATTAAAATTCTGGTTTCACTCTACCTTGTCACCCAGTTAGTAACCTGCTATGTGGCCTCACTGGCTCTTAATTAGTGTGTGCTGAGAATGTGTAGACTCACTTTAACATTAGCCTAAGTAAAGTGTACTGAGGAAGATGAACTTAAAAATAACTCATTCCAAAATTCATGTCAGATATAGACAGATCATCCATTGTTTTGGAAGTAATCGTCTTCCTGGAAAAGAGTCATGACTCAATTCCACATGAAATCATTTCAACTCTGGTATTGGGGGCACAGGGATGCCTTTATTTCAGAAGAGCCACAGTCTGTCTCTATGGTCTTTGGGGTCACACCACCTGGGTTTTCATCCTGACTCTGACACCTACCAACCGTGTGACCTCAGGCAAATCACGGAACCTCTTGTGACCCAGCCTCATTACACGAGGGTAGTGATACCTATTGGAAAAGCTTGTTGAAAGAGTCAAATGGGATGATGAATGTGAATTAATAATGTATGCCAAGTCCTTAAAGGCTTTTTGAGGATGGTGAAACCTGAATCTTTCTATTACCAACTGCGCAAAAGTATTATTAACTTAGGTGCCTATCAGTTCAGCAGACGAAGTCTGGACTGGGATTCCAGAATCTGAGTACTTTGCCTTTGGGTCTAGCATTGGGATTTAAGGGAACGTTTAAAAAAAAAAAAAAAAATCACCGAATCTGCCTTGGCCTTACTTTTTCCTGTTACTCAGCGGGCTATAGCAGCTACGAAGGACCTGGAAACCTGAGGTTGTGTGCCTTATTTTTTGCGAGAGCTTAAGGCAGAGCACAGCTCCCCACAAATCAGCGGCAGAGATCTGCGTGCAGGGAGAAATGCTAGCCCCAGGGCGCCCTAACTTCCAACCCCGGGAGCAATCCAAACCCGGAGGCCAGCGGGGGACGGGGAGCCTGAGGTGGTGGTGGGATGGGAGCTGATACTCCCGGGTCGGCTAGAACTCTCGCGGGCTGCAACCAGAGCCCGAGTCGAGGTGAGCCCGGCGGCGATTAGGGACGCGCGCCTCCGGGCCCGGAGGAGTTAGGTGACGTCACCTCCAGGAGGACTCGCTTTTTCATTAATGAAACCGGCCGGCGCGGGCGCATGCGCGGCAGGCCCCCTTCCCTCTCGCTTCCCCCTCCCCTTTCCCAGCCGCGCTCTCAATCTCTAGCTCGCTAGCTCTCCCTCTCCCCGGGCCGTGGAAAGGATCCCACTTCCGGTGGGGTGTCATGGCGGCGTCTCGGACTGTGATGGCTGTGGGGAGACGGCGCTAGTGGGGAGAGCGACCAAGAGGCCCCCTCCCCTCCCCGGGTCCCCCTCCCCCGCCCCCCCTCCCCCCAGCCTCCTCGCCAACGCCCCCTTCCCCTCTCCCCCTCCCGGCCGGGCGCAGGCCACCCATCCCCACCCCCGTGGGAACGTTCAGAGCCTGCACTCCTCAGACCCTCTCCTCGCCTCTTCCCTCACCTCAGCCCCCGCTCCTCGCCCTCTTCCCGGCCCTGGGCCCCGGCCGCCCGGTCCCTCCGCCGCCCCCCGGCCGCGGGGAGGACATGGCCGCGCACAGGCCGGTGGAATGGGTCCAGGCCGTGGTCAGCCGCTTCGACGAGCAGGTAACGGGCCCGTGGAGGGCGGGAGGTGGGATCGGAGTGGGGGTGGGGACGGAGTGGGTGAGGGGAGGAAGGAGCGGCCGCCTCCCCCGCGGCCGCCTCGGGGATAGGAAAGGCTGGGGGGATAAGTGGGGGTGGCCTAGGGGGGAGGTGCGGGGAAGGAGGGGACGGCTGGTGGCTCGAGCTCCCCTTCCCTCCTAAGTCGGGGGGTGGGGCCTTTTCCCTGGCCACCCCTCCGACCCTCCATCCCCTTTATCCCAGCCCTTCCGCTTGCTGATAGGGATGAGTGACCTGAGGGCGTTTTCAGGGGCTCTCCATCTGGATTTAATCATCCCCCACCCCTTACTTTTTTTTTTTTTGTGAACGGAGGTGGGTAACATTTAGGGGTTTTTTCTTGCCTCAGTGGATCTCGTGACGGGGGGTGAGTAACTGAAGGAACCCCAAGGCCCGTCTTGTGTACCCCCGATAGGAGAACAACATCCCGCCCCTCCCCCAGTTTCTTCAGCTTCCTCTCTTGGAGGGGGAAGAGTAGAAGAAAGCAGGGAAAGCACTGGTTTTCTTACTTTCTGCTCCAGCGTTTCAGCCCGCCCCGAGAACTCCAAGTGCACACACACTGCACATCTTTTTGATGCCCCACACGGGCGTCCCCCCATATCCTCATAAGACAAGACTGGCTTTTACATTGCCGTTTTCAGTGGAAACCATGGTTCTGGTTCCCTCCTGCTTCTGAAATATTTTTCCTTTTTCTCCCCCCCTTCCTTGGTAGTTGCAGTTTCCCCCTTTATTTTTTGCCACCGGTCTGAGAATGTGAATATTGCTTTCTGGAGTGGGAATCTTGGGCTTAAGGGGAGAAGAATGAAAGGAAAGTGGGAAACTACATCTGAGCCACTGACAGCAGAGAGCAAAGACAGCTGGGAAGTGGTCCTGAAGCCGTTAATTCTGCTAGTGTTTTGTTGTTGTTGTTTTTTGACTCTCACCTCTTAGTTGACAAGAGAACTTTCATTGAGAATATTTGAGATGGAAAAAAAAAGTTTTATAGCTTGGGGAGGTGCCTTTTTATTCCCTGAGCATCAGAGTCTAAATCCTGGGGCTGATCAGAATGAATGCACCCGGAGCCTTTTGTCAGTAGGATTTAGTTTAACTTTGTGTTGCTCTAGGTAGTTGGGGATCGTTTAAAGGGATGCTTTTTGCAGCTGCAGTTCTACTAGCATGGGCTTCCTGTGATGAGGGAACTGTTTGAGATTGAGTCAGTCTATTTTGTTTACTGGATATAATCATAAAACTGATTAAGGGAGCTGAATGGAGGGGGGAAATATTTGATCCATAAACATTTTCTTACAGGACTCATAGTGTTTCTGACCTATCTGAAAGATATTTGGGGATAGGCAGAGGAATTGGGAAGAAATTTGAGCAGAAGCTATTTAGATGAAATAGAATTATGAAACTGTCAGAGACCTGAAGCAGTTCTTTCACCCATCCTTATGCTTCCAGACCAAAAAGTATCTAAACCACTGTGCTGCTAATCTATTTGAGGAAGTGAAATGTTACTGCATATATTGGATTGTGTTATTGATGGAGCCTTAGATTTAAAACGATAGAAAAGACTTTCTCTGCGTAATTTTTAAAAAGAGGATTTAAAAGGCATACAGAAGGACCTCAGAGCTGAACTGTGTGGACAGTTTAATCTGGATGCGGGAATTTGATGGAGTCACACCACAACTGTAGTTCCCAGTTGTTTTTTTTTTAATTAAAATTTTTTTTCCGGTTTTTCAGCTTTATTTCTTCACTTCTTACCTGTTGATCTCTAGCCTTATCTGTCACATAGAAAAACATAGTTTTCTAAATGTTAAAAGAGGAATGATTTTGATTATAAGCCCAGTAATGCAAGTAAATGTTTCCTTCATTTTATCCCCAGTGTTAAAAGACCTTAGGCTTTGTTGTTTGCTTTGTTATGAATATTGTGAAATCAAATTCACCACCATTTGTTAAAAATTAAGGCCGAAAGAATTTTAAACAGAAGCATTGAAAATATATATTCCTCAGGTTGTAATAAAGAGAAAGATCCATAGGAAAAATTATTCCTCACACTTTTCTCTTATAAGGTTAAAGCCCACTGACTTTGAGATGTGAAAGTGTAAGGGTTTCGGTGTTTTTTTTTTTTAACATAAGGCATTTATATACATTCTTATTATAGAAGTAATAAACGTTTAATTCAAATTAGAATTTACCTTGAGGCTGGAAATGAGGTAACTGAGGCTCAGAGTGGTTAAATGACTTTCCAAGGTCACATAGCAGAGCTAATAATAAGAGCCTCAGTATGAAAAGCATTAAATGCTAGACAATTAGGAATATTTTTTTCTGATAAATATCCTATAGGATTTGTTTTAATAACCCAAAAGTATAGTTAGGAGAGAGGAGTTTACATTTTTATTGGGGGGGGGGATAACCTGCAGTTAGTGAGAGATATTTGTATGAGAGTCAAGCATTTCAACTATGTCTGAAAGTTTTAAATTTTGGGTATATTGTCTGTACTTTGTTTCACGGGGTCCAGGGGGAGTCAAGATGCTTCTTTTTTATTACATCTAAGACATGTGTTGAGCCAGAGAGCTTGTGCATGTCTAAAGATGGCAACTGTGTTTATGATTGAATTGATGTTTTGGTTGGACTTCTAATATTTGTGGTGATGAAAGGGAGATGCATTACTGGCCACTGCTGACTATGTATTGTACTCTGATGGGTATTGCTCAGCAGCTTGGTACAGTAGACACACTTTAAACAAGTGATAGTGTTCCATCTTGACATCTTGCACTCAAGTCCTTGTTTCCAATCTGGTGAAATAAAATTCCTGTAACCTGCTGGTATTGCCACTAAACCTAATATTTATGGCCCAAGTTGAACAATACTTAACAATTTAAAAAGTAAATACTGGACTTCCCTGGCAGTCCAGTGGTTAAGACTCCTGCTTCCCCTGCAGGGGATGTGGGTTTGATCCCCCTGGTCAGGGAAGATCCTGCATGCTGCACAGCACGGCCAAACAAACAAACAAACTTAAGTACTTCCTTAATTAGGGATGGGAGTTGTGATGGTGGACAGCCAGAAAGCGGAATGGATAAGTTACACGTGCTTCTCCTTAACCTGTCTTTATGGTGCTGAATAATAAGTTTCTGAATTGAAATTGGCAATTTTTAGGTGTGTAGCTTTAATTTGTGGCTCATTAGCCAATTTACTTAAATTAGAGAGAACCTTCTTACATGCCTCCCCTAGCTCCAGATGCCCCACCAGTCTCTGTAGGACTTTGTTCCTGAAAGGGAGTATAGGAAAACTGGTTATATGAAGGTTTTTGCTTTGTTTTAGGGAATTCAGAAAAGATATCGCCAAATGACTTGTTGTAAATATGTTCACTTAAGCATTTACATTTTCCATATCTGTTCAAGTAAAAACGGTATAAAAAATAACATTGTAAAGAACATATTAGAGAGTAAACTCTGATTTTTTATTTTTAATAATAGCATATTGGTTGTAAATTGAATGCTAATTGGAATGTCCTTTGTATATGTGGTATAAAACTCACATTATAAAATGATTGGCAAGTGTCTTTGAAGTTACAAGCTACATGTTAACTGGCCAGATAGATTTGTAAAACTTTGAAGTTGTTTTGATTTTGGATTAAAAAAAAACTTTTTAGCCTTGTTCTTAAAGCCTGATCTGCCATTTTTGTAAGGCCTTATAAGTAGTTGAAAATGAATATTCTTTTGGCAAGGGGTATGTTATGGTGAGTGAGGAAAAAAATGCTTATTCTTTATTCTGGAGCTCATCTTTTAGAAACAGTTTCCAACTGGTCCTCAATTAGTTCTCTATGCTCCCTTACTCCCCATCTAATTGTCTTTTTTTTTTATAAATTAATTAATTTATTTTATTGGCCGTGTTGGGTCTTTTTTGCTGTGTGCGGGCTTTCTTTAGTTGTGGTGATTGGGGGCTACTTTTTGTTGTGGTGCGCGGGCTCCTCATTGCTGTGGCTTCTCTTGTTGTGGAGCATGGGCTCTAGGCGCGTGGGCTTCGGTAGTTGCAGCACATGGGCTCAATAGTTGTGGCTCACAGGCTCTAAAGCGCAGGCTCAATAATTGTGGCACACGGGCTTAGTCGCTCCGTGGCACGTGGGATCTTCCTGGAGCAGGGATCGAACCCGTGTCCCCTGCATTGGCAGGTGGATTCTTAACCACTGTGCCACTTAGGAAGCCCTAATTCAGTCTTATCTAGCATCTAATTCAATCTTTATGTGAGCTCCTTCCTTTTCACCTTCAAACTTACTAAGATTTCTTTTTGCTCAAACGTATACTTGGTCCTTTGGCTTTCTGTGTATAAATCAGCCTTCTTCTTCCTTTGTTGCCAAATACCTGCTGCCTTTACTATTTATCCACCTATATCCTTCATAACTCCCTGAAAACTAACTTCAGTCTCTGCTTTCCTTCTGGATTGCTGCTTTCTTGAAAGTGATTCCTTCTGGCAAAACAGTGGTTTTTTGATCAACTGTAATACCACTGTGGTATTCCATTACCCCTGGAAACCAGTCTTCTCAAATTCCAAGACACAATACTGTCTTGTATGTATGCTTGAAAATCCTTAAATGTTGATGTTCTCATCAGTCCTTGTGCTTTCTCTGTCATAACGTGCTGCCCATCGTTGAACTATGGTTCGTAAATGAGGGTCTGAGTTTTGCTCTGCTGTTTATGGCCTCAGTCCTTATGCTAGCCATTAGATCTCTATGGATCCTAGATTTCCTGATCTGTTGGAATTGAGTAGAAAATCTGTAAGATTTCTTTCTAATTTATTTATAATAAATTTATTTATTTACTTATTTGCTGCATTGGGCAGGCTTTCTCTAATTGTGGTGAGCGGGGGCTACTCTTTTTTTTTTTAAAGAATTTTATTGAGATACAGTTAACATACAATAAATGCATATATTTTGAGTGTACAATTTGGTATTTTTTTTCTCATTAATAATGTATATATGGCAATCCCAGTCTCCCATTTCATTTCCCCTCCATCCCAGCAGGGGCTACTCTTCATTGCAGTGTGTGGGCTTCTCAGTGCGGTGGCTTCTTTTGTTGCAGATCACGGGCTTTAGTAGTTGTGGCACGTGGGATCAGTAGCTGTGGCTTGTGAGCTCTAGAGTGCAGGCTCAGTAGTTGTGGTGCACGGGCTTAGTTGCTCCTTGGCATGTGGGATCTTCCCAGACCAGGTATTGAACCCATGTCCCCTACATTGGCAGGTGGATTCTTAACCATTGCGCCACCAGGGAAAGTCCCTTTCTAGTTTAAATATTCAATGATTTTAATGCTTTAACAGCATCTCCCTGTGCCACAACAGTCTATCAGGAACTGACCCCACTTAATTTACCTAACGTTTCCTCATTATGCTTCAGTGTGCACATATGTTCCAGGCAAGCTGGCTTAGTCTGTGCTGTGTATGTCAAACTTATTCCTGCTTCTCAGCCTTTGTTTATACCAGCCCCTGCCTAAGTGCTTTAATTCCGCCTTTATCTTTTTCTAATTCCTGTCCACACTTAAATGGGCAGCTCAAGCTTCATTTTCCCATGAAGTCTTTTTAGATGGAACTCACTGCAACCTCGTTTCTTGGTGTGCTTGTCACCTGGGATTCTACAGAACCACCCTTTAAGGTGTCTCCCCTTGGGATGGTTGGTTGAAAGTAGCGTTGTTTTCTTTTCTCTTATCTTTTCATCAGATAGGGTATAAACTTTCTGAAAAGCAAGAAGCTTCTGTTAGTTTTCTCCTAATAGTTACTCCAGGGCCCAGCACAGTTATAAGCACACAGTGAGTCATTGGTGGAATGTTTTTTATATGATTCCTGGTTCAAAGGTGGGCTGGCTAAAAGGAGTGGTAATTTTGGCTTTGTTTTAAATGTAAATATCTGAATTTTAATTTAGTGTTTATGATAGCCTCTTACAAGTTAAGTGGTATTTTAACTAAGAATAGGTTTTTAAGAAAAGAGAGCTTTAAGGAGAAACTTGTGTGTATTTCCTCCAATGGAGTTAACATTTTTGAATCAAATTTCAGATCCAGTTAACTACCTTTGTGATCATGAATTTGTCACTTACTTTTAGTCTTTACATAAGGAAATTTTTTGCATTGGTCTAATAGGATAATGAATGTGAAACACTTTGAAAAGACCAAAGTTATTCAAACGTAAAATTTATACATTTTCTTCACAGCTGACTGATTATTGTGTTTTCACTAAATAAAGGAGATAGACTAGTCTCTATTCCCCCATTTGTACCTTGGCCAATTATGTTAGCATTCATTGACAAATACTTAGGGTACTAACAGGGTCCTTAGGTAACATACCGTGGGTGACTGTAATCTGTCTGTTTTCTTGCTTTATCATCTGACTTGTGGCGTACATAGTGTACGGCTCTTCAAGTTTGGGAAGTGTGATAGAAAAATGTCATAAGGTGTTGTGTGACTTGGGGCAGCAGTATTGTTATATTAGATTTTAAATATTGCTACACTTTTTATTTGACATTTTGGCCAATAGGAAATTAGAATCTTATTTATTTATTTATTTTATTTTTTTTTAAGGAATGTAAGAGTTTATTAGCTGTGTTGAATCTTCATTGCTGTGCGTGGGCTTTCTCTAGTTGTGGTGAGCAGGGGCTACTCTTCTTTGCAGCGCGTGGGCTTCTCTTGTCGCAGAGCACGGGCTCTAGGCTCGCGGGCTTCAGTAGTTGTGGCACGTGGGCTCAGTAGTTGTGGCTCACGGGCTCTAGAGCACAGGCTCAGTAGTTGTGGTGCACGGCCTTAGTTGCTCTGTGGCATGTGGGATCTTCCTAGACCAGGGCTCGGACCCGTGTCCCCTGCATTGGCAGGTGGATTCTTAACCACTGCGCCACCAGGGAAGTCCTGGAAATTAGAATCTTAAATCTGCTTTTTTTGGGAATGTATTTAGCATGGAGAATTTTGTCCTTAAAAAAAGGTTAGAGATACACTATAATAGTAAGCATGCCTTATTTTTACATCTTTGTTCTTTAAATTACTCAGACTGCTGTGGGGCATTTTTGTTTTATTTTCAAATTTGGTGTTATGGGGTCCCATATAGACTCTCTGTTGCTGCATCATAGCAATATACTTTTCAGGGTGAGCAGTGTAATAATTAAAAACATGTGTTTTGCACATGTGTTCCCTAGACCTCAGTGTACTCTTCATTGAGGGTTTTGTGTTTGTCTGTATGTATATAAGACAAGGGATGGGAGTTATAAGAAGGCTCATTTTTTAAAGGAAGTTTAAGGAGGAGAATGTTCTATAGAAGTAGATGGGGAGATTTGTGGTCAGCTTAAACTGTTAAAAGGCTTCGAATCAATACTGAAGTAGAATATGGGCATCTTAAGCTCTTTCTTTGCTGAGGATTGACTTGAATTTATAAAAAGCATTGGCTTATTCTATCTGACACCTTTTAGAATACCCCATTTTCTTGGGGGTAGAGAGGGAAAGATGAGACAATGTTTGTTTTGACCTTGAAGAAGAAAAGTTAAGGTGTTTTTACATTGTGGTGACTGAATCAAGTTTAAGGTTTCAGCAATTTGTAAATTTCTGTTTCATACTGTGTGATAGAACCTTCAGGAAAACAGAGCACATTCAGAGGTTGTGGTGAAGAAAATTTTAGTGTTGTAGAATATAAATAACTAGAATTGATAGTGCCTCCAATAAACTCTCTTCAGGTGCTTGCTGTTGATGGCATGTTTGACCACTTCAACTGTTATATGCCTGAGATATATAGTTACATTTTTTGGTTTTCTGAGACTGGCTTTTGAGCCATTGACTATATCATCAAAAGGGCTTCTGTTAAGACAAGAAGGCCTCAAGCTAATATGGAGTACCATCCTGTTATAATGAAGAATTGGAATTATCCTCTAAACTTTACATATTTTTGCTATAAATGGTACTGATTACTTTACAGTAGCAATAACTTGAGGTGCAGACTTCCAGATTGCATATTTTCTTTAAACCACAGCCTGGTACTATTTTGGTTTGGCTTAGGGTTGCCACTACAGTCTACAAGCTGTTGCCTGCTCCCATTAATATTTTATAGTTTAGAGTGTCATATCCTGTTGAATTTCAGATAACTTACTTTACTTCTTCTGGTGAAATCCTTACCCCCTCCATTTCACAACCCGCAAGCAGGGTGTTGTGTCTGGTGCCAGAGGGATGAAGTTAATTTAGTAAATAGTAGGACTTTTAGAAATTTACTTTAAAGTAAAGGACTTTTATTTAACTTATTTTAAATCATAGTTTTATATCCAGCTAATGGCCTCGTGGATAATTACGGCTGTAACAATCTCAAGCGACCCTTTTCTGTTTAATTGTTGACAGCTTTCTTTGGATAGTCCTCATAGTAATTTGGGCATAAGAAAATCACTCTTACTGCCTCAAATTTGTGATGCCAGTATACTGTGTAGTTAGAGAGCTTTTGACTGTGCAGCTTTCGCAGTGACCTTGGGTAAGTCAACCTCTCTGAACTTCGGTTTTCTGTTTTCATCTATAAAATGGGGATAATACCTAGTTTACTTACATCATGGGTTTGTTTAGTATCCTAGGTGTGAATCTTTTATGTGAAAGGAAGCTGTAAATAATCATAAAAATGTATTACCATGATTATTGTCCTGTGTAGTATGTTTTCTATCTTCTCTTTATATTGATAGTTTGGTGATTATTATAATTTCTATAATGCATGAAAAAAAAAACTAGAGAGGCAAAGCAACTTGTTCACAAACATATGACATGTAATTCATTGAGTTTAAACTAGAGTGTGGGTGTCTTAATCCTTAGAGCAGTAACTTTCAGTAAATAGAGCTTTACAAAAAGGGCTTAAATTTTGTGAACAGAGAGTACAAATATGTAAAGTGAGGAAGGAAATATTGCTTCTTCACTCAAAAATGATACATAACATTTTGCCTTTTATATTCATAAGAGAATATCTGGAAATCTTTTTTGATTGGTCATGTGCTAGGCATAAGTTTTAAGCATTATATACTGATTTCATTCTTTATCATTCTTTTCACCTTATCAAAGCTTCTCTTGGCTGTTAGAAGTTGTAACATTGTTCCCCTTTTATTTAGTTTTATAGCATTTTATAACTTGCTGCAAATTTTTAGGTGAGGAGAGTTGAATTCTGAAGGTGAGAGAGAATTTGTGAGAGTACCAACAGGAATGTACAATTATAAAGATGAGATTATGTTTTTTTTTTCATTCTTTTGTCTGGCATTTCACAGTCAAATTTTATAAAGTTGGCTTTCATACTCTGAGAACATTCCATTTAGGATTTGATTAAATTTGAGACAGCCTTTTAACCTTTGGTAGTGTTTGAGTGCCTTCTTCTATTGGATTCCTGGTTCTGTCTGTCTGTTGGTCTTTGCCCCTCTTCTTTCCTTCCTTCTTTCCCTCCTTTTTCTACTTTTTCAGCTCCCTGCCTCCCCTACCCCCAATAACAACTTTCAAACCATTCATCTTGTCTTTTGGAGTATCTTTCAAAATCTCTGGTCTTTATCAGTGCCTTTCACTTCTGTCTCATCTCAGGGCTGGGAAGATGTTTTACCTTTATGCTCCAGGCAGGTCTTCTTCCATTTTGGTAATGGACTAAGGGGGAAAGAAAAGAAGCGTTTGTTTTTCCTGTTATATTTCACTTTTTGGCCTCTGATAACTGAATTTGCAGTAGGGAATGGGAGAGATAGAAAGTAATGTTTTGGTCAAATGTTGGTAACAAAGATCAGTGAAAACCTGTGTTCTGGTTTCTGCCCTGACACGAACTACCTTTGTATATTATGTAAATCTCCTCAATTCTGAGCTATTTCATTTACTGTCTGTTACACAGGAAAAATATAATCTGACTGTCCAAAACTTTTATAATTCTTAAAATGGGTTGATGTTTGTTTCATTTCTTTAGAGCCAGTCCTCTTGACTAAGAAAATAATTCCAGTCATTAATTGATTAGTTACAGATCCTTAGTTAGAAGGAATCTGAGATTATTTAAATCCACTTCTGCAGTAGCCCTGACAGATGATTGTTCAGCCTCTACTTGGACATTTATTTTAAAAAAAATGGTAAGTCATATTCATTGTAGGAATATGAAAATGTAGCAGAATCACAATAAATAAAGTCATTTATAATAGCACAACTCAGAGGAGAACCACAGTTAAAATTCAGACTCTTTGGGTTTGAATTCTTGAGCTTGGGCTCTGCCATTGTGTACTAGTCCTTGGTCAGGTTACTTAGCTTCAAGCTTCAGTTTCTTCACTTGTAAAAAGGGGTCAATAATAGTACTTACTTGGCAGAGATTGATGTGAGATTTAAATTAGGAAATACATGTAGAGCAGATGCCATAGTTTCTGGCACATAGAAGAAACACAATAAATGTTAGATACTGTTAATTTTATTAGGTTGTTGGGATTGAATGAGATACATTGCCTTATAATCTGCTCTTTTAACATAATATAATGTGAACATTTGCCCATATGACTGTGCTTTCTTTTACATTATTTAAAAATTTAAGGTTTTGTATGTAATTTATATTTTCTTAATATTTTAAAAATAAAATTTGAATTTTCTACACTGAATATGTACTTTTATAATCAGAAAAACAATCAGTAACAAAGCAAATAAGTGTTACTTTATAAAACGTAACTGGAATGTGTTAATGTAAGAAAATTAATCTCAATTTTTAGCAGCGTAAGGTTAACATAAGAGTAGGATCTGAATGAGGTGACTGTAATAAAATGATTAAAGTACAAGAACTTGGTATGGTTCCTGCAGCTGTTTAGGTGAGAGGGGATCATGACCTGCCCACAAGAGAAGCCTTCTTGACAGGTCTGTTGATTTCAGAGTTTTCAAGGATGGTTGTATGGTTGTACCTCACAAAATTTAATCAATTTCTCTAAAGACAATAGGATAAATCCTTTTTTTCTGTCTGTTATAAATAGTACTATCGGATATGCACTTTATTTTGCCCTTTGGGTAACCGGGAGTACTTGTCTCAAGGTAACACATTCCATTAGTAGAATTATAATTGTTAGAAACTTAACAATTACAATCATCTGTCTTATTTGATCACAAAACATTTATGTGCCTACTATTTGTGGAAGATCCTGAGCATTGTGGTAAATGCTAAATGCTAGGGAAGTAAAGACAAGGCATGCTCTTGGTCTCAAGGAACTTAAAGTCTAGTAAGAGAGAAAGATGAAAATTATGGTGAACGTTATGATGGATGCATAAGATACAATGGGAGTATGTAAGAGGAGCACTTAATTTAAACTAGGCAGTCAGGGAGAGCTTGGCAGAAAGTGAAGCTTGAACTGAGTTGTGAATCTTGTAGGTTCTTGTATGCCATACTAAAATAAGTTTAAACTCTCTTTTGAAGGTTTTGGGTGAATGTAATTTCACCTAATGGCTTATGCTTTAGTGGGAGAGGTTGAAGAATATAATAAAGGGAAATGTGGAATGAAGTACCATAGGAGGTAGAAGAAGACAGGGATCTAAATTCAGGTGGTGGATTTAGAGACAGGTGGTAGAGAAGGAAAGAATGAGTTTGATTTACAGCTGTTGGGGTAAATGGGAGAGAGAGTGCAGTTTAAGGACCCTTAGTTAGCAGTATTGGGCAGTATTAAGGACTCAGCTGGATTTGGAGACAATGTCTTTCCTATGGTCATAGTCATGAGAGTTAAAGAGATCAAGGAATGTTGGAGGACCACATGTTGGTTAGGTGGTCCACCTAGACATCGAAATCACCTAGATTAGGGTTGCCAGATTTGGCAAATAGAGATATAGGATGCCCAGTTAAATGTGAATTTCAGATACACAATAAATGTTTAGTATAAGTATTTCCCAGTTATTGCATGGGATATACCTATACTAAAAGTATTACTCATGTTTATCTGAAATCCAGATTGAATTGAGAGTCCTATTATTTTATCAGGCAACACTCTCCTAGATGGTGGTGGATGTGAGGTAGAGGAAGAACTGAGCCAGGAGTCAAATTGTTTTGATGATGGGGAAAATATCTAGAAGATTGGTAGGTGACTGTGACAAGGTTTGTTAGTGAGCAGCACATGAGTCATGAGCCTCAAGGAAGAGTGGGAAGAGTAGAAAAGTTTGGAATTTGGTCTCCTCAAGTCTTCTCTTCATTGTTCCTAATTCTGTTCTCTATAACTCTTCAAAATGTTTGTCTTCTTACTTTAAAAATATTTGAAGACAAATCTTAAGGGTTGTCCTTAAGATTCCTCAGGGTTGTCCTCCCCTCACCTTCCCCGCTGAAATATATTATTCATTCAATTATTTTTTATAGTATACATTGTTAAGATATTTCACTATCATGGTTGCTTTTTCTCTTGATGCAGTGGTGGTCAGTATTGAGGCATATCATTTGTCATCCCTTTTCTAAGTATTTTTGTATATGAGGGTGTTATGTGAGACTTAAAATTTTAAACATATACAAAAATAGAGAGATGATTATAAATGAACCCCCATGTACCCATTACCCAGCTTCTACTTGGTTTTATTTCAGCCATACTCCTACCCATTTCCTGCTCAGGGCATTTTCATTCTTTTGAAGTAATTCCAGTTATCATTTCCTCATGACTTGTTCTTAACTCATGCTAACTTCAAGAGCTGTGTGATATAAAAGCAGTGCTCAGGTGGGGAAGACTTGAGTTTGAGTCCTAATTGTCTACCAAGGAGTGAGTTAACCTGGGAAAGTGAAGCTATCTGAGTATTTTGAGAAGTGTGTGTGAGGGTTAGGGAGGAGACATAATGCTACTTGCGCCTTTTCACAAGTCAGAGATACGAGGGAATGTATGTGAAGGTAGTTTGTAAACCTGTTTTACACAGGTAGAATTTCATTGTTGTTAGTAAATGCTGCTTCCTTCTATAAGTGCTTAAAAGTCATCTGCAAAATAATCAGTCCTAGAATTATTTGGGTATTGGCATTAAATTAAGTCCATAGTCCTGAAACGACCTTTTCACCTTTACCTGCCCCTGCATTTTGAGGCACCATTTTCTTATTCCCAGTCTCATGCCTTTCTATTTTTTGTGAGTTCTCAAAGTTCACTGATACCATTCCCCTTGTCAAATTCAAAGTTTTCATCTGTACCTTTGGATTAATTCACACAGACTTGAATTCAGATAAAACAGGTAGGTGGGGTCTTTATGCTTCATCTAAGTGTTCTGATGGCTGTCAACAATGCTCTTTTTCAAATTTGAAGATAATTTTGTTTTCCACTAAAACAATTAGAAGTAAAATTGAATGTTCTACTTTCAGTCTATTAGTATTATACCATGTACTCTAATTAGTGATTCTTGCCTTTCCTTCCTCCTCTTCTTGATCTTAATATATTTTTTTTAAGGCTTGACATATTTATTTTAACATCTTTAAAGTCTTTAGTGATTCTGAACTTTCAACGTTTCAAGGTCATGTATCAGTTTGTCTGTTGTAAGTAGTGTGTTCTTTCTCAAATGTCCTTATCAATACTGAGTTGCGGGTGGGGGAGAGGAGGAGCAGGCACATTAGTTTCTTTCTTTCTTTTCATTTTTTCCGCCGTGTCAGGCAGCTTGTGGGATCTCAGTTACCTGAGCAGGAATTGAACCTGGGCCACAGCAGTGAAAGCCCAGAATCCTAACCACTAGGCAACCAGGGAACTCCCAAATTAGTTTCTTTAGAAATGTCAGCTTTACCAGATCACTTAAGACTTATTAAAAGTACAGATTTCCTAGCCTCACTGAATATCTATGAGTTCTAGAGGTATGGACAGGGAGTTGTAGTTTAAAAACTCCCCAGGTCACTTTGATGTAAAGCTGTGTTGTGAATCACTATATGATATGCAGGGAGACTTCAGCTTCTGGGTAGTATAGTCATCTATATAGTACATAGTACAGTTGTCTATATATTGGAGGCCTATAGAAGTAATGACGACTAGATTAAAATTCCAGATACAGAAGAGCCCTTTGTAGGTGAGAAGATTGCTGACATTTGCTGATTTGGGGCACAGACTGAAGAAAAAGAATGACCCAGAGATGAACTGAGTCTTAGTAAAACTGCAGCATAGCCCTGACACATTTCAATTCATGAATGGATTGAAATGATCAGCCTCTCTCATCCCTTTTGCCTAATAGAGTAGATGGAGAATGCTCACTGGGAAGATATATTCTGGGATTTCTGAGGCACAGTATCCAGTGTACAATGAACAATTTCTAAAAATTTGGAAAGGTGGAAAACTGTGATCCATAATCAAGAAAAGAAACGATAGAGGTAGACCCACAGGTAATTGGAATGATCAGACAGGGACTTTAAAATAACTATAATATGCTAAAGAAAATATAGGAAAAGGTGAACAAAATGGAAGAGTGGAGAATTTCTATAGAGAATTGGAATTCATGGAAAAGAATTAAGTGGATATTCTAGGAATCAAAAACACATGAGTCACTTAAGGTCTGTCATTTATATGTTAATGAGAAAACTTTGGTGCAGGACTCTAGGGTCTCACTCCACCCCTTGCCTTACTCTTCATTTATCTAAAAAAATGGGAAAATAGGTCAATTGAATATATATCATTTAAGTTCTATGAGAACAGGGACTGTGTCTGTCTTTTCACTTCTGTGTTCCTAGGGCTTAGTACAGTGCTTGGCACATTAAAAATAAAACAAAAAACACGCAACAACAAGAAGCTCACAGTATCTGAAGTTAATTTTTCATTGGGTGGTAAAGCAGACTATACCAGTAAAAGACAAGAGTAATGAACTTGTAGACAAGTCAATAGAAAATATCCAGTTTGAAGCACAGAAAGAAAGAAACAATGGAAAAAGTGGAACAGAACAAAAGAGACATTTGTAACTCTAGTAAAAAGTTGAATAATACGTGGGACTTCCCTGGTGGTCCAGTGGTTAAGACTCTGTGCATCCACTGCAGGGGGCATGGGTTTGATCCCTGGTGGGGGGAACTAAGATTCGCATGCCATGTGGCACAGCCCCAAAAAAGAAGAAAAAGTTGAATAATGTGTAATTGGAGACCCAGAAGTAGAGAGCTTAGTGTGGGAGCAAATATTTGAAGAGATAATTCTAAGACATTTTCCAGAACTGATGAAGGACATCAACCCATGGATTCAAGTAGTTTAACAAACCCCAAGGAAGATAAATAACAAAGAAAAGTATTCTCAGACCTATCTTAATTGAACAGTTGAAAACTAGAAGACAAACTCTTAAAAGCAACCAGATGGGGGGAAAAAAGACACCTTACTTTCAAAGAAACTAACATAACTGGTGGCAGAATTTTGAACACAACTGTGGAAACTGGGAAATAATGAAATGGCATTTAAGTGTCGAGTGAAAAAACTGCCAAGTTAGAATTCTATTCCCAGCAGAAATATCCTTCAGAAATGAAGGTGAAATAAAGACATTTTTAGACAAACCAAAGCTGCAAGAATTAATTACCAGCAGAGCTGCTCTGTAAGACTTACTAAAGGAAGTTCTTTAGGCAGAGGGGAAACATCTCAATTGGAAGGATAAAACTATAGGAAATAATGAGGAGTACCCAGTTGGGTGTAAAATTAGTAAATATACACCCAATATGAATAAATATACAAAAACAGTGCATCTTATTTTTCTCTGTACTTAGGAACTTTATTTTAGGAATTTTATTTTTTATTATTCTTGAATGATAGAAATTCTACAGTTTTGTTAAGGTAAACTTGCCATACGATAAGTAAATAAACTGCATATATTTAAAATTTACAATTTGATGACTTTTGCTATATTTATAAGCCTGTGTTAACACGACCACAATCAAGATAATGAGTATATACATCACCTGCAAAAGTTTGCTCCAGCCCCCCATAATCCATTCTGTACTTCCGTCCTATTTCTGGGCAACTACTGAGCTGTTGATAGATAATTGGGTTGCTCCAGTTTTTAGCTACTGCAAATGAAGTTGCCCTGAAGATTCATGTACATGCCTTTGTGTGAACATATACGTTCATTTCTCTTGAGTAAATACAAAGGAGTAGAATGGGTGGGTCATAAGGTGGGTGTATATTTGACTTTTTAAGAAGCTTCCGGTCATTGTTTTCCAAAATGATTATGTCATTTTACAGCGGTATATGAGGATTCCAGTTGTTCTACATCCTTGCCAACATTTATTATCTTAAAGAAATTTTTTTTTGACTAAAAATTTTTGAAATTATAGCCAACCCATGGGTGTGAAATGGTATATTATTCTGGTTTTGATTTGCATTTGCTTAATGACTAACGAGCGTCTTTTCATGTACTTATTTATCATCTGAATATGTTCTTTGATGAAGTGTATATTTGAATCTTTTGCCCATTGTTTAAAAATTGGGAATTTTATTATTGAGTTTTTGAGAGCTTGTGATATATAATGAATACAAGTCTTTTACAAGATATGTGATTTGTAAATATTTTCTCCCAGTTTCGTGCTTTTTTTTTTTTTGGTTTGTTTGTTTTTGCTTTTGTTTTCTTCTCAAAGTTTTGAAAGCAGATGTTCTTAATTTTGCTGAAGTCTAAATTGTCAGTTTTTCTAAAAAAAAAAAAGGAGAATCATGTTATTGATGGTATATCTAAGAAACCTTTGTCTAATGCAAGGTCACAAAGATTTTTCTCTTGTTTTCTTCTAGAAATCTTATTTTAGGTTTTACACTATGAGTCTATGACTCATTTTTAGTTAATTTTTGTACTTAGTGTGATTCTATATGCCTGTTGTCTTCCAAGTCCACAGTCTCGATTATTGTAGCTTTATAGTAATTTGAAATCTGGTATTGTAAATACTCCAAGTTTGTTCTTTCTCAAGATTAAGTTGGTGTAGACATTTTGCAAAGAGGAAGAATCAAGTCCTTTGTTCCTCCTCCAGTCTTTAAAAAAAAACAAAATTATTTATTTATTTGGCTGTGGCGCATGGGATCTTCGTTGTCAGGTGCGGGTTCTTTAGTTGAGGCATGCAGGATCTTTTAGTTGCAGCATGCAGGGTTTTAGTTATGGCATGAGGGATCTAGTTCCCTGACCAGGGATTGAACCTGGGCCCCCTGCATTGGGAGCACGGAGTCTTAACCACTGGACCACCAGGGAAGTCCCACCTCCTCCAGTCTTAACAGGATTTCTTTTACATCCCCTTGGCTGAGCCTTAACAAGGAGCCAGCTAGCAAAGGAGAAATGTAGTTTGCGTAGCAGCCCCACTATCAGAAAACAAGGTACAGAAGGATAGGTATGAAGATGAGCGATAGCAACTTCGCAATTGGCATAGTCCACTCCTTTGGCTACTCAGCAGCCGTACAGGCCTTTATATAGATATTTGATCTTGTGTACGGAAGACAAACACTCAATGCTTTTGCCTAAGAAGGTGGAAGTCTTCTTTATAAAAATGAAGATGTCCTTACCTTCTTCCCAAAACGGGAAGCAAAGCCCCAATACACATTGTATCCATCTCTGGGTGACATTCACACTATCCATTTTTAGGCTGTGTTAATTATGTCTCAAATTCATAGTCCCATCTGAATATCATGCTACCTAGAGACTAAATTGTAAAGTTAACCTTTACTAATAAAATTTGTATAACATATTGAGGAGAAGAGAGAAGAAATTGGTTTATACATTCACGCATTGTAAGCAAAGAAGAATATATGTGTAACTGCTGTAGACTTTGCTTTTGTTAACTAGTTGAGTGATTGTAAATTCATTTTTATAACTACTTTCTTCTACTGCACATTCCATGTTTCCTTTGCCTTCATTCAGGACCTTAGCTGGTGGGGTAACCCAAATCTTCATTAGTGAAGAATGTATGTCCTCACATATTCTTCACACGTTGGTTTGTGTGTATTTTCCACTAACTTTTTGAAACATTTTTTAAATTTTTAAATGTTTATTTATTTACTTCTTTGGCTGTGTTGGGTCCTCATTGCTGCACACGGGTTTTCTCTAGTTGCAGTGAGTGTGGGCTACTCTTCATTGTGGTGCACGGGCTTCTCAGTGTGGTGGCTTCCCTTGTGGAGCACGGGCTGTAGGTATGTGGGCTTCAGTAGTTGCCGTGCACGGGCTCAGTAGTTGTGGCACATGGGCTTAGTTGCTCCTCAGCATGTGGAATCTTCCCAGCTCAGGGATTGAACCTGTGTCCCCTGCATTGTCAGGCAGATTCTCAACCATTGTACCAGCAGGGAACTCCTCCATTAACTTTTACTATTACACACATGTAAGAGATATTTGAGAGAAACCTTGGGGTTCCAGACAGAGTCCTCCCTGTCCTATGTAGCAGTAGTCCTTTATCTCCTAGGTAACCCAGATGAATTACAACAGCTAGTAGAATGACCCTCTTCTTTGCCTCTTCATAATAATTCCAAGTTTATTTTGATCTTTAGCTTTCTTTTTTATGAATGAAATTCTCTTTCATTCAGCCCGATAGTAACAAATGGCCATTAGTACATGACTAAACAGCTCAGGCTTCTGGCTTGACATAAGTAGTAAGCTAAGCACAGTAGCAGGTTCTTGAACTCTGTTATTTGAAAAGCCTCTCCTTCCCTGGAATGAGTTTAGGATCGTTTTAAATGTCATGTTATAACCAGCACACAGAATTTTTGCTGTCCAAAAAATCTTTTCTCAGCCTCAGGAAAGAGGTGAAGCCTGAATTGGGCTCTTCACTGGCTGTTGTGACTTTTCTTCTGCAGTTTTAAATTTATTAAAATTTACAATTTGTGAATTGTATGAAAATATTTTGTTAATATGTTCTTAAAAACTTGAATACCAGAAGTAAACATCATAAACATCTATCTGCACCTATTTGGACTCTACTATTTGGATGTCTGTTTTCATTTTTAACATCAACTGCATTATTTCTTCACATAACTATAAAAACAGGGTGATTCAGAAATTTGGTTGATGGCTTTAAAAAATTGTATCAGGACAATAATTTTCACAATTGAATATAATTTAAATACTAGCTAAAATGATGACCTCGTGGCAGATGGTTTTGGTAGGTAAACACTACATTGGAATTCTGGGGCTGCCAATGCCACCTATGTACTTTTAGAATTTTGAATAATTAAAAAATTTTAAAACAGAAAAGTTGCAACAGTCGTATAAAGAGTCCCATATATTCTTTACCCAGATTTACTAGCTGTTTATATTTTGCTCTCTTTGTTTTGTTTTGTTATTTATTCTCTCTTTCTCTCCATCCATATGTGTCAGTGTGTGTATATAGCATAAACACACACACATTCATTTTTTGCATATGGAGGAGGCATTTTGACAGTAAGTTGCAGGCAGGCATCATGTTCCTTTATTCTTGAATATTTCAGTGTTTCTTAATAAATAAGGACTTCTCTTAACTACAATAGAGTTATTGAAGTCAGGAAATTTAACTTTGATAACAATACTGTTCTCTCTAATACACTGTCCATACTCAAAGTTTGTCAGTAACAAATTCCCAAATAATTCACACACTTTAAAAATCTATTTTGTTTTTATCAATTTCCTGTGTTTTGTTTTAATAGTGATTTTTGAAGTGTTTTTTTTTTTTTTTTCTTCTTCTTTTGCCTTTGGGTTTCAGATGTGAGAATTAATCAGTATTCAGTACTGTAAACTCTACAGAAATTGCATACTGTGTTTCTCATTCTTAGGTATATGTAACCTAAGTCCAAGTTGGTATACTAGGCTCCAACTCTTAAACATATTTTGGGCAGTTTTTTGGGAAGATAATTTTATTTAAAATTTTTTTTGAAAAAATTTTAAAATGTAAACAAATACAGCTATTATGGAGTAGAATGCAGAATTTGCATCTGTTTTTAAGATAAAGCATGAGACATCAAAGAAGTAATTTACCTCCCAGTAATTGAGAGTAAGACTCAGGCCAAATTTGCTTGAGGTAGGGGAAATATTTCCCTTTAAGATTAGGCTACTGAAACCTATGCATTTGGCTATTTAAAACAAAAAATTAATGTTTGAAGTTCCTTCAGCAATAATTTTAGGAAAAATCACAATTTAAAAATAAAAATAAAACATAGTAATTACTTATTGAGTGCTGTTTTAGTTATAGCTCACTCACCCAGTGTGTTTCTTGATTTTCAGACATTTTCCTAATTTTCTTCTGGTTGTTAATTTCTGTCTTAATTGTTCTGTGGCCAGTGAATATATTTTGTATGATACTAGCACTTTTGAATTTGAAATTAGCTTTATGAGCTTGAGCCTTGTGTTAGTTATTTATTGCTGTGTAACAAATTCCCCTAAATATAGCAATTTTGGACCACAAACATTTAGTATCTCATAACTTTTCTGTGTCTTAGAAATCCAGTAGCAGCTTAACTAGGTGTTTCTGGCTCACAGTCTTTCATGAGGTTGCAATCAAGCTGTTGGCTGGGCTGAAGTCATCTGAAATCTTGACTGGGCTTGGAAGATTTGCTTTCAGCCTGATCATTTACAGAGCTGTTGGCTGGAGGCCTCAGTTTTTTGCTAGCTGGTTATTTTGCAGAAGATCTCTTTGTAACTTTCTTGTAGGGGTGTGTGTGTGTGTGTGTGTGTGTGTGTGTGTGTGTGTGTGTGTGTGTGTGTGTGTGTGTGTGTGTGTGTGTGTGTGTGTGTGTGTGTGTGTGTGTGTGTGTGTGTGTGTGTGTGTGTGTGTCATTAGGCACATAGAGATTTAAAAATGATACCTTCCAGATGATTTGAATCTTTTGTCATTATGTAATGATCCCTTTTGTTTCTAGTGCTTTTTGCCTTTGTTTGCTTTCGTTTTCTTTTATGTTTGCTTGGTAGATCTTTTCCATTCTTTGACCAGTAGTCTTTCTGTGCCCTTATGTTAGTCCATCTCTTATGAATAGCACATATGTAACCAGTCTGATTTTCTTTCCTTCTAAGTGGAGAGTTTGGCCCATTGATATTGATTGTGATTACCTATATATTTGGATTCACTTCTGACATTTTATTATGTGCCCTTTATTTGTCCAACTTTTTCTTTCTTTTTTCTCCCTTGAATCTCAGACTTTCTGGCTTCATTTTTCTTCTGCTTGAAGCATATTTTTTTAGAATTTTCTCTGATGAGAATCTGTTGTGGTAATTGCTCTTATTTTTCTTTCATTCAGTTTCTTTCAATGTCAGTGTCTTTATTTCCTCCTTATTCTTTTTTTGTTTGTTTGTTTTTTGATAGGTAAGAAGTTTATCTAGAGATTTATTTAGAGAGAAACACACTCCACAGAGTGTGGGCCATCTCAGAAGGTGAGAAAAGCACCAGGGTATGGATATTGTCAGTTTTTGTATGGGTGGGTAATTTCATAAGCTAATAAGTGGGTGGAATATTCCAGCTATTTCAGGAAGGGGCAGGGATTTCCACGAATTGGGCCAGCACCCACTTTTCGATCCTTTTGGTCTGCCTTGGAACTGTCATGGCGCCTGGAAGTCTACTTGTCTGCCATCTTGGACCCATTTGGTTCTAATCAGTTTATGTCATGTCCTCAGGCTATGTCATTCTCTCAAAGATTGTGCCCTGCCCCTTCCCTCCTGTTTCATTCCCCTCAGAGATTTTACTCCCATCATTTTTATGGGAAGTAGAAGGGTGATGGTCCATCTTCTGTAACTGCTTCAAGGTTGAGTAGGGGCATCGACCCTGCCTGTCAGGGAGTAAAAATCTCTGGATGCCTGATCTAGGGGCCCCAGGGGCAGGACAGCTCCTTGTTTTAAGTCAGTATGGGCTGGAATTCTCGCCTAGCCATCATCTTGGTGTGAAACTGTTGTAACTTCTTTCATAGCCTTTCTATCAACCTCCTTGATGATGAAGCACTTTTTGTAACTGGTTGCCAGAGTACAGAAATATCTATACATGACAAAAGAGATTTTAGATGCTATCCCTCCCAAAGCAGTCTATAAACCAGGTGTTAGTGCCCAAAAAGTTGTTGCAAAGAAACAGCACAGACGACGTCCCCAATGGTGTTGATGATGAATGGGAGTTGGTCTAGCTATAACTTGGGAATAAAGGGTCAGCACTTTTAAGAGTCAGAGGGAGGGGAGTAAAAGCAATAAAAAGTACACCTTGGTGGTCACACAAGTCTTCTGGGGTTAACAGAAAAAAGAAAGAAAGGAAAGGAGGGAGGGAGGAAGGAAGGAAGACGGGAGGGAGGGAAGAAATAGAGCAGGAATGAACAGGAATGCAAGAAAGTAGGAGAAAAACCTGAGTCAAGGAGAAGAGTATAGAGATTAACAGCTCTGTCCTGGACCTGCTGTTGGATGTACATAAGCATACAGTGTTGATCCGCTGGTCAAAGAGGAGCAGACATTGGTAGAGTATCCTCCCCAGTATCCCTGGCTTAAGGGGTCCTAGGGGACTCTTTAGGACCAAGACTTAACTCTCAATGTTTTCTTACTTTATCATTGTCCACTTCGTGGTCAACTGAAACTGTGCACCTCAGATTGGAACTTGAACTGGAACTCGAACCCAGCCTAAATCCAGATTAGTCCTCAAACCCATGTGGCCAGGACTCAAACCCAGCCAAAACCCAAGATCTTCCATCTGAGATCACACACCTGGTTTCAGGACTTAATCAAGCTCAGGTTCTAGATGTTTCATCACAGAAAGAATTCAGTGAGAGACCAAGTGATAGGTAATAAGTTTATTTAGAGATTTATTTAGAGAGAAACACATTCCGCAGACAGCGTGTGGGCCATCTCAGAAGGTGAGAAAGGCCTCCTCCTTATTCTTGAATGATGGTTTTACTGGATGGATAGAATTCTAGGTATTTGTTTTTCTCTCGATATGTTAAAGATACCATTTGACTATCTTGAGCTCTACCGTTGCTGTTGAGAATTTAGTCGCAATTGTCATTACCTTATAGGTGATATTTTCTCTCTGGCTATTTTTTAGCTTTGTTCTTTGTTGCTCTGCAGTTTCACTGAAATGTTTGTAGGTGTATGGATTTCTTTTTTATGCTCTGGATTTTTGGACTTCCTGGAGCTGAGGATTGTCATTGTCTAAAATTCTAAAAAATATAAGCCATCACCTTTTTTTCCCCTGCAGTTGACGTTGGGCTTCTTTATTTTTTTTAGAGCAGTTTTAGATTTACAACAAAATTGAGAGAAAGATAGAGATTTCTCACATACCTCCTTTCCCCATACCTGCATAATCTCTCCCATCATCAACATCACTCACTAGAACGGTACGTTTTTTACCAAGGATGATCCCATATCGATACACCATAATCACCTAAAGTCCGAACTTTACCTTAGCATTTTCTCTTGGTGTTGTACATTTTATGGGTTTGGACAAATGTGTAATGACATCTTCATTGTTATAACATACCGAGTATTTTCCCTTTCCTAAAAATCCTCTGCTCTGCCTGTTCATCTCCCTAACTCCACCCTGGCGACCACTGATCTTTTTATTGTTAAAAATATACATAGTTTTGCTTTGTTCAGAATGTCATAGAGTTGGACTCATACAGTAAGTAGTGTTTTCAGATTAGTTTGTTTCATTTAGTATCATGCATTTAAGTTTTCTTGTCTTTTCATGGCTTGATAGTTCATTTTTTATTTATCATTTATGAATAATATTAATCATTTTAGTGCTGATTAATATTCCATTGTCTGGGGGTAACTGTAATTTGTTTATTTATCCATTCACCTACTGAAGGACATGTTGGTTACTTCCAAGTTTAGCAGTTATGAATATAGCTGCTGTGAGCTTCCATGGCAGATTTTTGTGTGGGCATATGTTTTTAACTCCTTTGGGTAAATACCAAGGAGCATGATTGCTGGTACATATGGTAAGTTATTACCTTTTCAAATACTGCCTCTCCCCTATTATCTCTATTAATCTCCTTCTGGGACTTCAGTTAGATGTGTATAATATTGTTTGAGGTTGAGCCAGCTAGTGTACTGTGATTAAGTTTATTTCTTGTACAATGTTTTGTGCCTCCTGAAGTTGGTAACTGCCTCATTTTTTTTTTCCCCATTTGGTTTGTTTTTGGTACCTGTTGTTAATTCTTCATATCATTAACATGCTCTTAGTACTGTTTTTCACACAGGGTCCAACCTATTAATCTATCCATTCAAATTGCTTTCCCAGAGGATTTCCGCCCATTCTCCTGTTTAGGGTTGGCTCCTTGTTAGGCCAAGTGTGTAGCTGTCAGCCTGAGGTTCTCCCTTCGTTGTCATTTTGGAAATTCCCATTGCTCCTGTCCCGTGTTGATTGCCCTGTTTTATGGGTCCCACTAGTTTGTAGCACATCCTCCACAGCTTGCTGAACAAAAAGGTGCAGAGACCCTGAATGTTTGAGAATATCTTTATTCTACCTTTTTATTATTTGATAATTTGTCTGGGTATTAAGTTCTAGAAAGAGAGTACCTTTTTCTCAGAATTTTGAAAACATTTCTTCATTGTCTTCTAGTTTGTCACTGAAATTATTGCTAAATCTAGTGACATTCTGGTTCCTATAATGTTGTGAGCAACTTTTCTTCAAATTTTTTCTTTTCTAGAAGTTCTTGGGTTTTTTTCCTTTGTCCTTGTTATTGTGCAGTTCAGTAATAACATACTTGGATACCTAATGGGTCTTTTTCAGTTTGGAGACTCATGTTCTTCAGATCTGAGATATTTCTTGTATTATTTAGTAATTTCTTCTTTCCATGTTCATTTCCTTTTTCCTTCCCCTGCTTTTTCACATTTTGGAATTGATTGATGATGTGATCTTTAAAACTGTTTTCCTCTCATAGTGTTTTCTTTTGTTCTTTTTCCTGGAGAGGGGCTTGACTTTATCTTCCAACTCTTTAACTTTTTATTTTGTCTGTTTGTGCAGAGTTAACATAGCAGGCCTGAGACTGTTACCCTTAGAAAGTTCTTGAAAGGTTGGCCCTTGGCTGGTGTCTGGGACCTTGATTTTGGAAGGGTTCCCACCATTCCTCAGTAAGAGTGGTTCACTGTGCTTAAACTGTTCTAACATGATTTATGCTGAGCATCTGCTTTCCATCTGGGTATCTGTAACTTTGGTATAGCTAGGCAGAAGGTACCCCCAATAAAAACTCTGAGCACTGGGTCTCTAATGAACTTACCTGGTAGACAGTATGTCACATGTGTTGTCACAACCCATTACTGGAGGAATTTAGTGTCCCCTCTCTGTCTCTACTGGGAGAAGACCCTTAGAGGCTTTCATCTGGTTTCCTCTGGACTTTGTACCTTTTCCTTTCACTGATTTTGCTTTGTATCCTTTTGCTGTAATGAATCATAGCTGTGAATGTGACTGTAGGTCAAGTCCTGTGAGTCCTTCTAGCATACTACCAAACCTGGGAGTGGTCTTGGGGGCTCATGACACACTGTCATATTTAACTTTGCCAATGTTCTTTATTTTTTATTCTCACTTTGTGTGTGTTAAGTTTTCTTCTCATTCTTGCATTGTTTTTTGTTTGTTTTTTCTTCTAAAAATTAATTTGTGTGTTGTTGACTTGGTTCCCCTTCTTTCATGCTGACAAGCCCTTCTTTGTGCCTGGTGATTCTAGGTTGACTGTTCTCACTTCACATGTTTATTCTTAAATGTGAGACAATTGGAAGCTCATGCACATTATTGCCTTTACTATAGGGTGAGTTGGTGGCCAGTTAGCTTCATTGTTGGAAGCCCTCCAAAAGCAGGTATTTTCTATGCGCATTCAGTTTCTCCAGGAAAATACTGCCCAGTTGCTTACCTGGGAAGGTATGTGTCTGGTTCCAGGATTCTGAGAGTCAGACGAAGGGGTCTGGTGGTTTATGGTGTGAAAGTTTTCATTCAACTAGGAAGTAATAGGATTATTGTGGAAATACTATTTTATGGTTCAGATTTGTAAAATATAGATGAAGGAAACAGTTGTTTTTTTTTCCTCTCAAGTCCCCTAACTATCTATAGATGGGGTGATAGACTAGCAGGGACCACCTGTTGTTCTTGGACCATAGTTTGAGGAACACCGCATAATAAAGAGGTTATTGTTAAGGGAGATAGGCGAGTCAGTGTAACACACTAGTTCATTCTTTTATTCAGCAAGCATTTATTAATTGCCTTTTAAAACTCCTAACCTCAGGGAATAAAGTAGGTTACAAGAAAGCTACTTCCCTACTCCCATGGGACTTGCATTCTTGCATAAGGATGGATATTAAACAACTTATCATCTGGTTATTTAATTACAGTTGGAGGCTCACAGAGCATTCATATATGGGAGACCTGCTCTGGGGTTCAGGAATGGCATCTCTGAAAGTATGAATCAGGAAAGTGGTGGGAAAATGAGAAGAGCGTGGCAAAGAATGAGACTAAAGATCTTAATCAGGATAATAATAATTGTGAAATTAAATGAGGTGTAGAACGTGTTTAGTGCCTAGTACTTGTGCTTAATACGTGTTAACTAGTAATTATATTATTTGTAGGAATATTATTATATTGGATGATCAAATAGAAGACATTAGATTTTTAGCATTTGTTATAAAAATAAAAGTTTTGTGTTAACAGTACAATAAAACAGTATATACATAGAATCAATTAATCCTAAAAAAAAATCCCTTGTATAGAAATTTTGGTTCTTGAAAAGTATTGCTAGGGCAGAGATCGTGCCTAATTTCTTAACAGTTATATCTTCAGCACCCCGCATAGTGTCTGACACATAGAAAGTGCTTAGTCTTCAAAAAAAAAAAACCTCTGCAATGGGTACTAGGAGTTCCAGGTAACCTAGAAGCTAGGAAGGATATGTGATTTCAGATACAAGAAATACTCTACTTTTTTCCTTAACTAAGGCATTTGTTTGGTGGTGTTCCTTCAAGGGAATTGTAAATGGCTTTTTGATTAGAATTTAAATATTATCCTTTTCATATGTTTTGAGTACCTTTTCGGCAGTCAGCAAGGATCTGTTAGGACAAAGTCTTTATTTTTCTTCTCTTGGGGGACTGTAATTGGTGCTCTTTAGCCCTTCAGCACTTAGACCTACAATGTATTAATTATCTATTGCTGTGAAACAAATTACCTCAAAACTTAGTATGTTAAAACAACAGACATTTATTATCTCACAGTTTCTGTGGGTCCAGAATATGAGAATGGCTTAGCTGGGTGACTCTGGTTCAGTGTCTCTCTTGAGGTTGCAGTCAAGCTGCTGGCTGGGGTTGCAGGCATCTGAAAGATTGGTGGGAGGATGTGCTACTGAGTTCACTCCCCTGATTGTTGGCAGGAGGCCTTAGTTCTTTGCCATGTGGACTTCTCCGTAGGCCACCTGAGTGTCCTCATGACATGGCTCTTGGCTTTCTCTAGAACAAGTGATGAGGAAGGGTTAGGGGGGTACGGGGGTGGAGAAAACCCAGTTGGAGATGAAATCCTCTGTCTTGATAACCTAATACCAGAAGACAGACCTCATCACGCCTGGGTCTGCTGTATTCTAGTGGTTAGAATGACCAACAGTGTGGGAGGTGTGAATATGAGGAGGTGTGGCTCATTGGGAGCCATCTCAGAGACTGACAGCCATTTCAGACACACAGTCAGTGGGGTCAGCTTCTTCCAGCCCAGTGTATCAAATGGATTTAGAAGTGTAGGTTAATTAAACTAGAACTTGATTAATATTTGTACATTGTTTCTGTTGTAAATTGAGAGTTCTCATATTTCTGAGCTTGTTAGTTTGGCATTTTTGCTATTCTCTTTTTTTTCACTTTTCCCACTTTGCCTTCCTTGTCCTTAATATTTCTCAGATTTATTCAGAAAATAATAGTTGTGTTTTGTACTTTCAACTTAAAGTTGGGGGTACTAGAGAAAATTGGGTTAGATACTTATAGATTGTAGATCCTGTTAGATTATAAATCTGTCTCTTATAATAATGCATGTAGATGAAAATTTGATTAACAATCAAGCTCAGAAAAAAAAAAGTGAATTTTATTCAAGCCAAACTGAGGATCATAACCCAGGAGACAGACTCTCAGAAGCTTTCTGAGGGTCTACCTGTTAGGAGCTAGACATGCAGTTTTATGCGTTTTTGAGACAAAGAATTAGGGATCATATTATACATAAAGTTCATCAGAGATGTTTTGGTCAGGTATGCATGTTCAGAGCTAGCCTTTAAGTCAGTGTGACCCCCTGTATAGGATGAGAAAGAACTATTAATCTTAAAATTACAATGCTGGTGTCAGAAGAAAGGAACCATTTTTCTCAAAGGTTGATTATATCCTCCAGCCTAGAGGAGGCCTGGTTAATGTGTAATGCAGATACACATTGCATGTTGGGAAAGGCCCATCACAGATGGGGGTATGTTGGGGCATGTTATATGTGATTCAATTCTGACTTAGTTTGGTTGTCCTGCTGTAGAGAAATTTATGGTTTTCCTCATGTGTATAATAATAATGCTAATATTGTGGTTTTAAGTCTTTAAGGAAAAGTGAATAAGGTAAATAAAAGGTATTATTTGTAGGCATATTTGATTTTACTTGTATGTGGTTATTATATGTTTTATTAAAAAATAAATGATTGCCGGGCTTTAGCATTTACGGATAGAGTACATGGGTCGTCTCCATAAATTAAATTAAGAGCCAGGAGATTTTTGTTTGAGTTTAGGAGCAGAATTATTTTGTAGCTTTCAGAGGTACTTTTCTTCAGAAAGCTGAATTATTACTAAGGGCCCTCAACCTGTGAATAGGTTATGTGCTGACACTTCATTTGTAACTCTATGCAGAATTCAGATGCTTGTCCCCTATGGAGATGCTGCTGTAAAGAGTACTAGGTTCTCCTCCTACCCTATAAACTACTACCCCCCCCAAAACCTGAAGTTTAGCCTGTATTGAATCAGAACTTAATCAGAATTTTTAAATCTTTTTTAAAAATCTTGAAGCAATCATAAACTTACAGAAAAGCTGCCAGTAGAGTACAAAGAATTTTTATCCTGAACCATTTGAGTGTAAGTTGCTGGTAAGATGTCCTATCACCCCTGAACACTTCACTGCCTTTCCTACAAATTAAAATGTTAATACATTACCCATAATACATGTATAAAAATCAGGAAATTAACACTGATGCCTTATTACTACCACCTAATTCTCAGGCCCCATTCAAGTTTTATATTTGTCCCAGTAATGTCCTTTATATTGGAAGGATCCAGTCCAGAATCATGTTACATTTCGTTGTTACATCTTTTCTGTCTCTTTCATTCTGGAACAGTATTTCTTTGACTTTAATGACTTGGACACTTTGGAAGAGTATATAATCTGGTTATTTTGTAGTCTGTTCCTCCATTTGGATTTGTTAACGTTTCCTCATTTCTAGGTTTATGTTATACATATTTGATAGGAATATCTCAGGTGCAGTGCTGTGTCCTTACTATAGCCTATCAGGTGACACAATTTAGATTGTCTAGCTACTGATGATGCCAACTTTATTTTTATTTATTTTTATTTTTTATTTTTTTTATTTATTTTTTTTGGGGGGTACACAAAGTTCAATCATCCGTTTTTATACACATATCCCCGTATTCCCTCCCTTCCTTGACTCCCCCCCCGCGAGTCCCCCCCACCCTCCCCATCCCAGTCCCCTAAGGATGCCAACTTTAATAACTTGATTAAGATGATGAGCCGAACTTCTTCATTATAGAATTACTCTTTTTTTTTTTTAGATTTTTTTTTTTTTTTTTAGAATTACTCTTTACCCTCATAAACACATACATTGTATGGGAGTGTTTAGAAATGATGTAAATATCCTATTCTTCATCAAGCTTTTAGTTTATTCAAGGATTCCTATGAATACAGACTAAATATGTTTTATCTTATTTTTATGCTCAGGTTATCCCAGATTTGGCCAGTGAGAGGCCCTTAGTCTGGCATCTGTGTCCCTTTGACATGTCTCCATCATTCTTTGAGCATTTCCTTTCTTTCTGATGTAACAAATTGTTCCAGACTTCTCTGGATCTTCTTTGTGTTTCAGAGCTGGAATCACCAGCTGTTTCTCCTAGGAGCCGTGCTTCCTTTGAGAGGAGCATGGTTTTTAGAAACCAAAATATAGGCTCTAGGTGGACTCATTACTACTGAGTTGTCATTGTTTCTAAGTCTTCTTAGTGGACAGAGTTAGGAGATAGATGTATTCCTATCCACACATTCCAGATATATGTATGTGTACATATTTATATCAATATTTATTTCCATATCTGTATATCGAAAACTCTGTGTTTATAACTGCCTCAGATTTTATTTCAACATGAGAGTTCTTTGTAGTTTTCTTCCTTTCTTTGTTTATAACTTCTTTCTCTGACAGAAATGTGGCTCTAATTATTCTTAGCATATTTGCTTCTTTGATTAGTCCCCTTTTTATGTAACCAATCTCCCATCACTGTCATTCCCTATCACCACTTGCTCCCAAACACAGATGCCCCCCTGCCCCACTGCACTCCCCTTGGGCTCCAACACCCCTTATTTTCGAACCCCCACCCCCACCTTACGTGGGTGCCCTCCTTACCTTGCTTAAGCTCACATTCCCTATCCTATGCTGCTTCCCTACATGGACATCCTTCTTACCCGGCTCAGACTCTCTGCTAGAACACCTCCTCCCTCATCATGCAGAAGCCCAGCACAGTCCAACACCCCTTGCTGTGCCCCACTCTCTTGTCTCTCAGTCTCTCTCAGGCTTTGAGACCCAGCTTTGGGCTATTCTCCTTGTGAACACCCTCCTTATCCCATTTCAGCTCTGACACCTTACGTGGCCTGCTCTGCCATGTAGATATCCTTCTCATGCTGCTTAGATTCTAACATTCTGTGCCTGGCTACCCTCTTACGGGAGTCTTTCCTTACTCCATTCATGCTCTGACACCCTCTGCTGGGCTGCCTTCCACATGTGGACACTCTCTTCACCCTGCTCCTGCTCCTTTTCCTCTGTACGAATGCCTTACTCATTCTGCTCTGACTCCTACATCTCCTCCCCCAAACACACACAGATGCCTACCTTGCTCTACCCCTCCTAATGGCTTTTATACTGAATTATTTACTGAAGGGAAGGGAGAGGAAGGGAAAGAAAGCCAGCATATTTTACGGGCACAATGTGATCCAAGTTTATGTTTGACAGAAACAAATCTTCCCCTGCCTTGGTAGTAGGTATCTGGAGAATCTGGAAAGGGCATTTGGGAATCTGCTTTTGGAACTTCATTAGTATTTGGGACTACTGGTATAAATAGATTCTTTATTTGTGAATCAGAGACTTCTACGTATGGAAAAACTTGTGTAGTCTGTAAGTTCAGAATAGTAGGAAGGGAAGAAACTAAAAGCAAGAAGTATTTAGGGAAGAATGATGTCAGAATTCACTTCTTTGTAAAATTGATTTGGCTCCATGTTGATCTCCTTGCCCCGAGTGTCCGTATAGTCTTATAACGTCCATTAAAAAAAAACCCAGTTAATTATCTAATAATCTGTTTTATGAGCTCAGTATTAAATTTCAGAATGTTATTACAGTATTTTCCTACCTTTAATCATTAATGTACTATTAGTTTAGCTATATCCTGTGTCCTTTACTTAGCTTAACTTTGTTGGCTTACCTTTTCACTTAGCCTTGTCAAAGGAATAGTGTCTTTGTAATCATAGTGCTAATTTTATTTTTTTATATCACATGTTAAAATGAATGAAAAACTTAAATATTTTAAAGTTCATTAGGTGCCATATAAAGTCATATTGCAATCCACTGGGGCAGAGTCCACTTTGGGAAATGTGTTATATAACCAGTATAAACGTTTGATACATTTTCCTGTTTATGTTTGTTACTTGGTATCTAGAGCTGATTTGTCTGTTTTTTCATAGCATGATTTCATCCCCCCAGTATGATCTTATTTCTTTGCTTTTTCTCTCATTTAGATGAAGAGTTATATTAAGTGAATTTTAATGTCATCCCCAACCCCATCATGGTCTGAGGGCCCTTTTAGAAACTGGTTAAAATGTATGCAGAGGCAAAGATTTTAGCCTATGACCTTTTGAAGAATTTTCTGAGTGCAACTAGGAACAAATTATCCATTGTTCACAGTGCTTTGCTTAATGTTATGCCTTCTCTTGCTAAATCCCCTTACTTGTTGAAATCTTCTATCTTAAGTAGCTAACAGTTTAATACAGATCATGTTAAAAGGTTATTGTTTTTCTTCTTGTAGTTTTGGCCCTTTACATTTCTGCAGTAATATCCAAAGTTTTATGTAAGGTAGTATGAAGTGTTCAAAAAAAGAGTTTATTTTTTTCCCAGTTGGGAAAGTAATACATGCCAATTGAAAGCAAGAGAAACTTATAAAAGTAAAAGAAAGAAAAAAAATTAACTCATTTTTACCTGTCAAATACAATTTATCTTAATTTTTTTTTAATATACTCATTCCAGGCATAGTCATTTCTTTCTTATGTGTTCCAATAGAATTTAACCTTATTTTGGAAAAATGTAGTCACAAAAATGGTTGCATTTTATTTTGCACTTTTTAAATTAGTAGTGAAATGAGCACATTTTTATATGTTTATTGACTACTCATCTGTGAATTGCTTCATATTTTTTCAGTTTTTCCATTGAATAGTCTTATTAATGTATAGTATAACCTTATGCTATATTAGTATGTAAACCTTTTGATTGCTAGTTGTTGCACATTCTTTTACTTCTTGTTAGCTATCTTTTCCTTTGTCAGTAGTGTCTTTTTTAAAGCAGGATTTAAACTTTTCTATGTAGGTAAATATTTTGTTTTTTTTTAAAATAGCTTCTGGATTTTGTCTTGTTTAGGAAAATCTGTCCTACCCAAATATTATGAGATTATTCTTTAATGTTTTTCCTAATAGTTTTATGACTTTTTGTCTTTTTTTCACATTAGGTTCTTAATCTCTCTCTCTCACACGGACACACATACACAGACACACACGCATGTATTTTAAAATTTGGTATAAGTTGGTTTTTTTTTTTTTTTTTTAAGATGGATAGCCAGTTAATCTGGTAGTGTTCTATTGAGAAATCATTCTTTTACCACTGATTTGAAACATTAACTTTTTTTTTAAAGATTTATTTATTTATTTGGCTGTGTTGGGTCTTTGTTTCTGTGTGGGGGCTTTCTCTAGTTGTGGCAAGTGGGGACTACTGTTTGTTGTGTGTGGGCATCTCAGTGCGGTAGCTTCTCTGTTGCAGGGTACAGGCTCTAGGCGTGCGGGCTCTAGGTGTGCGGGCTTCAGTCGTTGTGGTACAAGGGTTTAGTTGCTCTGCGGCTGTGGGACCTTCCCGGACCAGGGCTCAAACCCGTGTTCCCTGCATTGGCAGGTGGATTCTTAACCACTGTGCCACCAGGGAAGTCCGAAATATTAACTTTATCATGTTAACTTTCTATGTACATACTAATATCTGCTCTATGACTGTAATTAGTTTATGCTTATATTGGTTTTGTTATAAGAGCTTAATAGTGAATAGAATGCTTAAGTACCTGATAATGCAAGTCTCCTCTGGTTCTTGTTTTTCAGAAAATTATTTGGTATTCTCACAAATTTCTCACAAGTTCACGTGAACTTCAGAAACAACTTGCCACTTTAAATAAGCCCCCATCTTCCAAATCTATTATAATATCTTCTCACTACTTCTCTACTTTTATTAGCCTAATTTAAGCTACCATTTTCTCTTTCCTAGGCTATCTTCTAACATACAGCAGCAAGAAGACTCTTTTAAAAAACATAAATCAGATCGTATTGCTCCCTTGTTTACATCCCTTCAATATCTTCTTCCCCTCTCTTTTTCATTACCTATTGCTGCATAACAAAGTATTCCAAAGCTTTATAGCTTAAAACAGCCTGTTTATTTTCCTCACAGTTTTGGGAGTCAGGAATTCGTGATGGATTCAACAGTGTTCCACAAGGTGCTGGAGAATCCCTCCCAATACAGCTTCTTCAGTCACATGTCTGGCACCTCAGTGCTTCTCGGCCCCTCTCTCCACACGGCATCTCATTCTTCAGAATCTCTCCACGTGGGCTTTTCACAGCATGGTGGTCTCAGAATAATCACACTTTTTATATGGTTGATGGCCTCCAAGGAGGAAGGAAAGAAAAACTGTCAGACCAATTAAGGGCTATGTCTAGAACTGGCACAGTGTCCCTTTTGCCATATTTTATTGGTCAGAACAGTCACAGAACCTCCCTAGTTGCAAGAAAATGGAAAAGTAGACTCTACTTTTTGATATGGGAATGGAAAGATCTTTTTGTAGGAGAGTATGTGGGTTGAGAGATACTATGACCGTATTTGGAAAACATAATCTGCCACACCATCAACCTCAAAATAAATTCAAAGCTTTTAAAATGGCCCACAAGGCTTTTCATGATCTAACCTATCCCTGCTTCTCACTCTGACCTCATCCCCTGTATGTTCTTCTTTTGTTCTCTTTAGCTTAGCCGCAAGGGCCTCTTTGCTAGGCTTTGAATGTGCCACACTCATTCCAGCATTAGATCTGTTTTACCTGCTGCTGCTTCCTTGAATGCTCTTCTTTAGATCTTTGCATGGGTCTTCCCATTCCCTTCATTTAGGTCTCTGCTCAAATGTCACATCTCTAGACAGCTCTCCCTGATCACCTTATCTGATAAAATCTTGGTACTTAGTGCCCCTCATCTTGCTTTTTCTTCTACATAGCTTTTAGTGTTGGTATGAGAGCCCCGGAGGCCTGAATACACTTTTCTTCCCTCCTTGTTTTCTGAACAAATTGAGAAATAGCAGAGTAAAGGTAGAGGCCAAAATATATATGAAATATATAAATATTTGTGTGTATATGTGTGTGTGTGTTCAGTGTGAAGTTGTGAAGTTTGGAGACCCAATGAGCCTGCTATCTGAGGAAACATGATAGGAAGATTATAAATTAAATTTTAGAAGCACTGACTTTGAAGTGCCTACAAGATACCCATGTGGAAATACCAAATAGGCATTTGGATAACACATTTGAACATATAGATTTGGTAGTTGTATTAGTTTTCCATTGCTGTGTTACAAACTGTTGGAAACATAGTAGCTTAAAACAATACAAAATTATCATCTCACAGTTTCTATGGGTCAGGAATTGGGGCACTGGTTTGCTGGGTTCTCTGCTCAGGTTCTCACCAGGATGAAATCAGGGTATTTGTTAGGGCTGTGATCTCATCTGATGCTTGGGGTCCTCTTCCAAGCTCGGTGGTTGTTGGTACAATTTAGGTCCTCAGTTGTAGGACTGAGGCCTTCAGCTCCAAGACACCTCTTGCTGTTCCCTGCCATGTGGCCTTCCCTACAGCATGGTAGTTTGTTTCTTCAAGCCCAACAGAAAGTATTTTTGCTGCTTCAGATCTCTTATGGCTTCCCTGGTTAGGACAGACTCATCTGAGATAATCTTTCTTTTGATTAAGTCAACTAATTAGGGACCTTGATAGTATCTACAAAGTCCCTTTTGCCATGTAATATAACAGTCATGAAAGGGATATCCCTTTATATTTGCAAGTCCTTCTCACTCTTAAGGAGGAGGATTATACAGGGTGTGTCCACCAACGAATGGGACTCTTGGGTCTTAGTCATTAGCAGTCATCATAGCAGTAATCATCAGGATAGTCAGTGAATACACAAGATTGTCCAAGAATGAGGGAGAACAGAAGAGAGATTAGGGGATAATTTCAGAATTATTGGTACCCGGAGAGTACATTTATTCATCTTTGTGTTTATAGCACCTACATTGCTATCTGGTACATAGCGGTTATTCAATAAGTGTTTGTTAGAATTCTTCCCTGATCTCAGATTTTGAAAAATTAAGGCATAAATTTATATTACATACCCTTTTATGTGCATCCTCTTTTTTCTTTTGTCAAATGCTTTTTCTGCATCGAGATAATCATGTGGGATTTTTTTTCCCTTCATTTTGTTGATGTGGTGTGTCACATTGATCAGTTTTCATATATTGAACCTTATCTTCTGTCTGGTTGTTTTCTCCGTTATTATGAGTGGAGTATTGACGTCTCCAACTATTATTGTAGAACTGTCTATTTCTCCCTTCAGTTCTGTCAGTTTCTGCTTTATGTATTTTGATGGTCTGTCATTTGCTGTGTAAATGTTTATAATCTATCTTCTTGCTGTATTGAACCTTGTATAAATTTATGATGTCCTCCTTTGTCTCATAACTTTTTTTGATTTAAAGTCTATTTTGTCTTATATTAGTATAGCATACCCTCCTTTGATTCCTGTTTGCATGGAATGTTTTTTTCCAGTCCTTCATCTCAACCTATTTGTGTCTTTGGCTGTCAACTGAATCTCTTATAGGCAATTTATAGTTGGGTCATATGTTTTTTTATCCATTCTGCCAAATCTGTCTTTGGATTGGAGGGTTTAATCTAATTACATTTTAAGTAATTACTGCTAAGAGGGGACTTGCTGCTGTCATCATGCTACTTGTTTTTTATATGCCTTTTAGCTTTTTTGGTCCCTCATTTCCTGCATTAGTGTCTTCTTTTGTGTTTACTTTTTGTAGTGAAATGTTTAAATTCCTTTCTCATTTCCTTTTTGTATCTCTACAGCTATTTTCTTTGTGGTTACTAGAGGGGTTACATTTAATACCCTAATGTTGTAACACTCTCACTTGAATTTATACTAGTTTAACTCTGAGTTTTGACAAATGCACACATTCATGTAATCCTCACTGTGGTCAAGATATAGGAAGTTTCATCACCCCTCAAATTTCCTCACACCTCTTTGGCCAGGAGGGGAGGTGGTGGCAAATCCTGAGGGGACATCTGTTGTCTTGGAGGGGAGAGGCCTCTGATTTGTCTTCAGACAAGTGTGGGGAGTGCGTACTCTTAGTCAGCAGTAATGGGCCACTTCTGTAGACTTAGAGGGTTCAGGGCAATTTGGAGATAAAAGATTTTTGGGGGTACCAACCAAGATGTTTCCATTACATGTGTCAGAGTCTTATTATTCTTTGCCAACCACAGCTCTGATCTTGGTATAGCGGACCTGCCTTGTTTGGGAGTTTAACTTTTGGAGCCCAGCAACGCTGATGATTCTGGTTCTGGTCCTTAGGTTTCTTTGCCTTCCTGCTGGAGGAGAGGAAAGCATCTTTGTGTGCTTGCAGAGAGGCCTTCTGGCTTTCATACTTAGCTTCTAATTGGCAGTCAATCAGGTTTTTGTTATTTTTTTTGCAGAGCTCAGTTTAGTAAGTCTTCCAGTTCAGTTGTTTTTGAGGTTACTATTTCTCCTTCATTTCCAGCTTTAAATTCCCATCTTAGCACCTGCTGCATCTGCCCTGAGAGCCTAGTGCAGGATGTTCATTAAGGTGTTCCCTTGGGATCAGCACCTGAGAGGAAGGAGGATTGGGCAGACGCAGAATTCATGGTGCAGTGCAGGCTCAGCATCAGATTTGGCCAACCCCTTTGGGGAGCTCTGGAGTTAGAATGGCCCTTTTAAGTTTCCCAGAATTGGGCTGAGGTGTTCAGGCCTTTACATTGCCATATCGCTTGGTCAGTGGATGTGAGCTGCCCAGGAAGAGTTTCACCTGGGCAGGATCATTCCCTGCAGGTGAGGCGATCCCTGAGGAGCTGACTGACAGCAATCCCAGCAGTTAAATCATTCCCTGAAGGGGGGACTGAGCAGCACCTCAGTGTCTACCAAAATTGCCGTGTATCCACTAGGAGTGACCAGTTGTTTTTTTTTTTTTAGTGTCATTAACTCATGAATTTAAATATGTATATATTTAGCAAACTTTCAGCTGACTCATATGTATGGAAAGATGGCCAAATGTATGTAAATATACAGCTCAATAAATGTTTGCCAAGTAAACACATCAGTGTAACCAGTAGGCAGATCAGGAAATAAACCAATTCTAGCAATCCAGGAGTTCCTCCTTCTCCTTCCTTTTCCTTCTGGTCATCACTTGCTCTTTCCAAGGGTCTCTACTATCCTGACTTGAATTTAGCATATTTTTGAAATTTGTGTAATGATCATACAGTAAGAGATCTTTTGTTCTGACTTCTTCCACTCAGTATTATATTTATGAAATTAAGCTTATAGTTGTAAGTCATTTATTTCCATTGCTACAGAGTTTTTCTTCATTTGAATATACCCTTTTTAAAAACCATTTCTGCCGTTGATAGACATTTGGAGTGTTTCCAGTTTTTGGAAATTGTGAAAGCACTGCTGTAAACATTGCTGAACATATCTTTTGGTGAACATATTTACACATTTCCTTTGGGTATATACCTAGTGAAGTTGCTGAGTATAGTTGGCCCTCCATATCCGTGGGTTCCACATCTGTGGATTCAACCAATGCAGATAAAAAATATTTGGGAAAAACATTTCCAGAAAGTTCCAAAAAGCAAAACTTGAGTTTGCCAAGCAACTGGCAACTATTTACGTAGCATTTGCATTGTATTTTAAACTATTTATGGCATTTATATCGTGTTAGGTATTATAAGTAATCTAGAGATGATTTAAAGTATATGTAAGGATGCGCGTAGGTTATGTGCAAATACTATGCCATTTTATATAAGGGACTTGAGTATCACAAATTTTGGTATCCTCTGGGCTCCTGGAACCAATCTCCTGCAGATTTGGAGGGATGACTATATGTATATGTTCCATTTTAACAGAAAAGGTCAGTCTTCCAAAGTAATTACTGATTTACACTCCTATTTGTAATGTATAAACGTTCCAGTTGCTGTGGTTTGCCCCTGTTTATTTAGGATGTTACCCTCCAGGCTGTATAATTAAGAACTGGGTGTATTTACTAGGGTCCCTCTCTCTTTAGCAGGTTCTTATTTTGTCTTCTGAGGCTAAGAGATTTTGAAATTATATTCTACTTTTCAGAAGTTTTTGACTTAGCTTTTTAACCCTTTTCCACGGATATATGCATTTGAGACTCCCTCATGTCTTCAGTTTTGTCATTCCAGCTCTCAGTGACAACCAAAATCTCTGATGGTTCCTCTTTCCCTCAGTAGAGGAACTTTGCTTGGGAAAGGCATATTTCTGAGTCTCTCTCTCTCTCTTTTTTTTTTGGCCCAGATTCTGCAAATGCCCTGGGTTGCGGGGCGGGGGGGTGTTGGGGAACAGCTGCAGAAGATCACCTTACCTCTCCGTAGTTCACCCTTTTTTGGAAACTTAGCCTCTCTAGTCCTCATTCCTTCAGTAGCTCTCTAAAATCTTTAAACAGTTGATATTTGTATTTTATCTTTTTGTGTGCGTGTGAGTTTGGGGGAGGGAGGTGTTATTTTGCTCTGAATTACTCTACCGTACATGGAAGCAGAAGTATGGATTAAAACATATTTTGATGTTTCAGTAAATTAAAATTGTTGTGCTTAAAAATGTTCAAATTATTTCATTTTTGATCAATGGGAGCCTCCCCAAAATTTATTCCTGAGTCTTTTTGACTCGACCCTTTGATAGCTTTCTTTGGCAGCTTTTTTCCTATCTGGTATGACAAGATATTCCAGGTTCATCATGTACTTTTTCGCCTCAAACGTGGAATCAGCCGTTTTCTGAAGGAATCCGGATTCCTTTTACCAGGAAATGGCATCTCAAGATCATTACTTGGTCATTGTTGGACATTGTTTCTAGGCATTTTCAGTAAACATAGGTAGAAAAATATATTTTATTTTCTTCATACAAGATAAACTACATTAAGAATTGATATAGATACTTCCCATTCAAGACTACAGGGTTTTTACTTTACTATTCCTCTTCCATGCTGAGAGTTCCAGTTTTTAATGACACCAGTAGTGATAAAATTAAAATATCACCTAATCACTCATTTCCTTGATCCCACAATACCTACAGGATCAAGATTTATCTTCACCTTTTTGTCCCTAGAGTATATTCTGTTAGGAATGTATAGTCAACTTAATATGATTTAAAATAACTTAGAATAATTCTTCTCTTTGTGATAGTGCCATTAAAAATTTGGATACAAATTTCAGTTCATTTGTTTATTTTTGAATTCTGTTTTATTTTTTAGAATTTTAATTTAATTTTATATTTACATAAATTACCTAATTTAAAAATAAAGTCTACAAAAACCAGGGAATATAGATTCTATCCTTGACACGTATACTTTATTTTCTTTCACTTCCTAAAGGTAACCCCTTAAAAGTTTTTATATTTCATCCTTCTATTATTGTACATGTGAAGATGTGTATGTGCGTATGTGTGTGTATTTGTTTCTCCTCCCCCTTCTTAGATGAATGGTACCATACTATATACCCTTTTCTTCACCCTGTTTTTTTAACTTAAACATATATCCTGGAGACTGTTCCATAGTTTGATGAATGTAGACTCATTTCTGTCATATTTTTTGTTACATTTATACCTTTACAAGTCTTTTATTTAAGTCATTTTTAATTGTGTGGTCTATGTTATTTGCTCTCTCAGTGTATATTTTGGTATTTCAGAAGGGTTGTGTATTAGGGTTCAGTCAAGGAAGCCAATTGTGTACTGTGATAAGAGACTTATTTTGGAAATTAGACCATGTGCAGTTTTGAGAGGACACGTGAAGTAAAGATCTGGAAGAGGGAGTTGGAGGATCAGAGAAGAAGTCACTAATCAGATCCTCTAAATCAGTGGCAATGGGTAGACAAGTTGGAGCTTTTAGGGGAAATCTGAGAAGCCAGTTGTTTCCAGCCATTGAAGTGGGACTGTGAAGGAGAAGTTTGAGGAGAGCCACATGGGAAGCTCCTGCTCTGTAGGTTTTCACCCAAGCGTCTGCTGGTGGACTTGTGCCGCTGCTCACCCAGCAGAAACCAGCAGTTTGTATTTTTGTTCTTTTGGTTACTTTTATATCGATGCCTTTGTATAGTACTCTAATTTCCTCCGTTTTTTGGGAGGGGGAGTTGTTAACATAGTAGTTTTCTTCTATAGCAATATTGAAATTAGCTAGTAACCTATTCTTGTCTCCTTCTCAGCCAGCATTTGGTTTAAAATAATACATTTTTACTCTTAGTACCATAAGGTAATCAGGAAACATCCTACTTTTTGTATACTCTCACTACCCTCTCCCCATTTTTAATGATTGTACTGTGTCTGTACTATTATTACATATAGCAGTTACATAGTGTGTTTTATCATTATCATTTATTCTCAGTTCTTTTAGTAAATCTATATTTAATGGTCCCTTGTGATGTAGATTTGTCTCCTGTTATTTTGGTTGACTGAAGCATATTCTTTAGTAGATTCCTCAGGAAAAGCTCAAGGGGACAACATTTTCTGGGTTCTGGTAGTTCAGAACAGAGTGTTTGTACTTGGGAGTCAGTTTGCCAGCAAGTAAAATCCTTGGTTTACTTTATCACCTCTTGAAAATGTTAAAATGTTATTTCATTTTCTATTAGCATATAGTATTGTCAAAGTCTGATGACAGTCTAATTTTTGTTTTTTGTGTAAGTGGCTTTCTCTTCCTTCCTGAATGTTCAAAGGATTTTTTTTTTCCTGTTCACAGAAGGTCAGTAGTTTTACTAAAATATGTCTTGGTATTGGTCATTCTGGGTCAGTTTTTCCACGTATGCAGTATGCCCTTTAAATATATAGTTTTAAGTATTTTTTTAAAATGTCAACGTTTTCTTGAATTCTAGTTTCTAATATTCATTCTACTCCATTGATTTGATTTCCTTCTTTGAGGACTCCTATTATACATATGTTGGATCTTGTTTGCCTATTTTCTCTATCACTTTATTGTAAATCCTCATCTCATTTTTTTTATATTAGAATTTTCCTCCTGTTTATCTTCTTTTTCTCTTAAAGCATTATATTTTGTTTTATTTACTCTTTATTATCTTCTGGTTGGTCTTCACTTCTGAAATGATTTTTCTTTTTTTTTTCTAATTCTTCCCTGAGTTTTGTCAACTTATTTCTATTTGTAATTCTAATTTGTTATTTCATATCTTTAGTCATTTAGAAAATTTCTCTTGGCTCATTTTGAATTAATAATTTACAGCTTCATCTGTTGGTGAACATATCTTTTTGGCATGTTTTCCTTTTCTGTTGCAGTGTTATTCTGTCTCTTATTCTTTTTTCTCGAAATAACTTGACATATGATTTGACGACAGTGTTTTCTGTTGCTAATTTTTATGTGAAATTAGTTTTTCTGAATTGGTAGGAGAGAAATGTAGGCCAGAATAGCTTTCTGTCTTCATGGCTCTGGAGTTCTTCTGTTGCTTTCATGAAATTAAACAAATACATATCTCATTCTCTGTGAGCTCCCTCGGCTTTCTTCCTCTTTTCTACCTTTATCTGGATCTTTTCCTTTTGTCGCTGTTGTTCTTACTGTTTTCAATTTGGAGTGAATCTCAGCAGTTTCTTCTCAGTGTGGGCTTCATCCTAAAAGGGAGTGTTTCTTTAGTTTAGAACTGTGCTGTCCATTTGGTACAATGGCTGCTTAAAGTTAAATTTAAGTAAAATTAAACATTGATTCCTCATTTGCATTAGCCACGTAACAAGTGCTTAATAGCCATATATGGCTAGTGGCTATTTTAATGACTATTGTTAATATACTATAATATCCTAACCATAGAAAGTTCTATTAGACAGTGATGGTTTAAAGTATGCTTTCTTCTTTTCAGACTTTATTGTAGACCTTTTGCACACATGTGCCAATTGCCATGTGTAAAAAACCCCCCTGTGTTTCAGTTAAGCTTCTGAACTTGTCTGGTTGTAATTTTCATTGAGGATGTAATACAGTTTGGGGATTTTCCTCTTGTCAGATCCATCAAACATTCTGCTTCCCTCTGCTCTCTCTTGCACAGATGCTTATACCACACCAGTTTTGTAGCTGAAAGCTGCTTGTTGTATTTTGGGTTTTGTGGGGTGCCTTGTCATCTAATTTTGATGTAGATATTGTGCGTAGGTTTTACAATTCTGGTTTCTTTGCTATTTTATGGGGTTATATTAGTCAAGGTTCTCTAAAGAAACAGAACTGATAGAGGGAAGGTAGAGGGTCTGAAGGCCTGAGAACCAGGATCACCGAGGGCAGGAGATCAATGTCTCAGCTCAAATAGGCAGGCAGAAGGGACCAGTTCTTCCTCCTTCCTCCGTTTTTATTCTGTTTGGACCCTCACTGGATTGGCTAACGCCCACGCACATTGGACGGGGTGCAAACAGGCTTTGTGGAGTCTACCTATTCAAATGCTAATTTCATCTCGAAACACCTTCAGAGACACACCCAGAAATAATGTTTAGCCAAATATCTGTGCACTCTGTGATCCAATCAAGTTGATATATAAAATTAACCCTCACAGAGGGATTTGGGGAGATTCACAAGCTACATGGCAGCCACTGCCATCGTGTTTCTCTCTCTCTCTCTCTTTTTAAGGATATTAACAATGCTTAACTTTCTTAATATCAAATGTAAGAGATTTTATGGGTAGTTATTTGCATTTTTAATAGTTTATTTTTAGAGCAGTTTTAGAATCACAGCAAAATTGAGGAGAAGGTGGAGTTTTCCCTTATGCCCTGTGCCTCTACACATGCACAGACTTCCTCACTGTCAGCATCTCCCACTAGAGTGGTACACTGCTTACAATTGATGAACCTAGATTGACACATCATAATCACCCATAGTCCACAGTTTACATTACAGTTTCCTCTTGGTGCAGCCTCTGCCATCTTCTAAAATACTCTTTGGTATTTCAGATTTTTTTCTCTCCATAATCTTTGTAATTAACATTATGTAATTCTGTAGCTTCTATTCTGCCCCATCCTCTAAACCCATGCTTCCCTCTTTTATTTAGTATTTCTTTACCATAAATTAGTCACATTATTAACTGACTAAGCAAACTTGGGAATGCTACTTGGTGTCTTTCCACCTTTTGTTGCACCATTTTAAAAATGAGGAAGCTGGACTCAGGTTTGTTTTTTTTGTGGAGGAACCTCATCAGTGTTCTCTGTTAGTGTTAGCAGGATTTAATATTTAAACAGTAAATATATTTGTGATGCTTTCAGTATAGAATGCTATTCTTAAACAGAGTGGAGATGAACTTCTTGGTGGTGTAACTTAGTTTGTTCTCAGATAAATAGAAGGAAATATAAATATAATATCCCCCTTAAAGGATATTTTTCTCCATGAGATTTCTCTCTTGTTTTGTTACTGCCTCAGCTGTGTACCTGAGGGTGATTATTTTACCTGAGTCAGTCTTGCTATGTATATTCTAGGCTATACAGTTTGTTTTCTTTTCTGAACAATCTGCAGTTATTTGCCATTATTGACTAGAGGTCTAAGGCATAGGTTTTCTTGGTCTATTGTTCTTTTAATGCTTGAGTTCAGTATATAAGGGAAAAAGATTGCGTTTTATTGCAGACATTTTTCTCTGAAATAATTTTTAGCTACAAGGAAGTAGCTCTGTATCTGTGAGTCATCATTCTGTCTTATATAGTGCTGGGTAAAGATTTAATTTTGTAGATAGAGATTTGTGACTTCTAGAAAGAAAGCTGCAAAAAATTGAAATTTCTGAAGAATTTTAGATTTGCTATAAATTCCTTTATATATGAAAAATTGGAGCTTGAGATACAAATATTAAGTAATTGTGGTTGATAAAATTTTCCTAAAATCTCATAATTTTCAGTGAGAAATAGAGTTATTAGTCATTTTAAAATGTAAGCTAACATTTTTTTTCCCCAGCTTCCAATAAAAACAGGACAGCAGAACACACATACCAAAGTCAGTACCGAACACAACAAGGAATGTCTTATCAATATTTCCAAATACAAGTTTTCTTTGGTTATAAGCGGCCTCACCACTATCTTAAAGAATGTTAACAATATGGTAAGTATTTGCATTACTGTTTTACTGGGAATTTGGTTTGTTTTCGATTTTAAAATTTAGAGCGGCATATTTTGAAGTCATTTTCTGTGGACGCTGGATATAAACATTCATCTTAATTTGTGGATGAGCACAGGTAACCTTATAACTTTCTTTGTAGATTTTAATTCTTTTTCTTAGATACTTGTCTTATTTGTGACCGTATCTGCTGTTCCATTTTTCTGAAATTAGGATTTCATAGAGATTTTGTCATATATGAATTGACCATAGTAATCTATTTAAATCTTTTCCTTAGCTTCTCATTTGAATATTTACATATCACATTGTCCCAGTCCTAAGTAGATTATAAAATATGACTTTGTAGTCCTAAAATATGAGATTGCTTTTGTGAAGATACTGTTTTATTTCCTTCCTCCTGTAACCTGTGACAGATTCCATAGTAGAGGACCTGTGTCGAAAGTTTTCCTCAAAGAACAATTTCATCAAAGTTTTTCCACTGTCAAAAGCTCATAATTGCTTCTTTTTTTTCCTGTTTTATAAAATCTGTTTACATTCCCTAGACTTCAAGGTACTCCAATTATTTTCTCTCTGTACCTTTGAACATATTATTTCTCCTGTGTCTGTCAGGTGATTCGTTCCTCTGTGTCAAATCCTATCTAAAATCTCCTTCATGCTCAATTCAAAACAACCGATCTGGATGTTTCTTTCTTTCTTTTTTTTATTTTTAACATAAAATGTGTTTTATTTTATTCCACTTTAAAATTTCAGCAGCTACTTATAATCTTAAAAAAAATTGGATGTTTCTTGATTAACTCCAAACTGCTCTGCTTGTTTTGAGCACTTACAACCACAATTTATGTTGTTTGTATTGAGCAATGAAACTGATTTCTGGTTGTAGATTATGAAAATCAGTACCATTTCCAGAGTCACATCATCTTTGGTTTGTTTTCTTTTTAAAAAGTTGATTGGTAAATACCCCAGACTTAGAAAATTGGTAAACTGGAGGTGTGCACAGTCTATTTGCCTTGCAGAGATATTTTCTCTTTATGGAAAAAAATTAAGATTTTCTGAAAAAAGCAGGACCTTTTATATATATGTAAAGCAACTTACAGAAATACCTTTAAGATTTCATGGAACTCTTCTGTTGCACAGTGTGTGGGTCATAGCGATAGAATTTTGCTTATGTAAATAAGTGGCGATGTTCCCAGTTAGATTGAATATGTTTTAGTATTTGGATCCTTCTTTTAAAAACAAAAACAACATTGTGATATTGGCATTCATTTAGTGCTTATTGAGTAAATTGAATTGTGGAAACCGTAGTTTCTTGTTGGTAAATAGTGTATGTAGTGTTTGATTTAAGGATAGTGAATGCTTAAAACTCACTGTAATTGGTGTTACAGCATTTTGTTGCTGTAAGAGTTTAGGCTTTGATTATTTTGTGGCACCAAAGTGTGGTTAAATGTTCAATTCAAGATTCTGGTGAAGATCTATATGTGTATCTAAATCCTATGTATTTTTTTTATGTTGTTCAAATCTAAATTTTACTTAAAAAATAATGGAACATAGGATTTTCCTGTTACCATCTCTTTAATGTTGTTTGTTTCAAAGTACATTTACTACATATTTTACAAGTATAAACCAGAGTATCTTTCATTGTGGCAGGCTAATGGCAGATTGTAATAAATGCCAGCATTTTTGTTTTCCTGAGAATTTATTTTGTGTAAGCATTAGGATAAAATCAGAAATAACAGATTTAAATATAGTATAATCTGGGAGATAAAATGGAAGACTTGATTTTCTTGATCCTTATTCCCTCACTTTTCAGATATGCGCTGATTTGTAGTGGAGATTAATAACCAACTTTTAGTGTTCTGAATATCTTTTCTTTTAGAGAATATTTGGAGAAGCTGCTGAAAAAAATTTATATCTCTCTCAGTTGATTATATTGGATACACTGGAAAAATGTCTTGCTGGGGTAAGTAAATATTTTTGAATAGGCAGGTTTTGTGAATTCAGTTTTAAGAATGATCAGATGTACTGAAGCATAGGTGTGGACATGGAGAAGAGTCATGGACTTTTTGTCTAAGACATATGAAAATGAATTTTGTTAACAGAGCTGACTGGGTAGCATAGAGAAGTTTTCAAGAAAAAAATTATATTCTCATGTTTTGTAAATTAGTTGATAAAAGATTACTTAAAGTGTTAAGCTTGAGGCACATCTCTCTCAGGTTTTTTAGAAAAAATTTTATGGAAAAGTCACTATTTCATGTAATTAATTTCTCCAGTTGGTTAGGCCTGTGGCATTGCTTAGCTGTCAAAAAATATAAAGACCAAGAGAATCTTGTTTTCCCCTTTGTGAATCTGATTTTAATATTTTACTTTTCAAATCTAAGTAAAAGAGAACTTAAAAAAAAGAGAGAGAACTTAAAAAAATTAAAACTATTACTATATTACTGATAGATCCTACCTTAACATGTGTTATGTAAGTATGAACATATCAAATCAGTATGTGGAGGAGTAATTAAGTAGAAAACAGTTGTTTCTCATGTTTCCTCTAAATAGTTACCTCAGTTTTCAACCATGACTTCATTAGAAGTTTTTCAAGAATGTTTCTGTTGTGTAAAGCATAGTGCTTCTATACTTCAACAGCTTTAATTCTTCTTAGAAAATAGTAGTTTATATAAATATATAAATTTAATATCTCCATTTTAAAGATCTGTCTATTCAGTATGTATTGGGGTTAACTTATTTCTTATAAGATTATAGTCTCTCTTCCTTTGACCCACCTTTTGCTTTTATATAGAATTGCTTCCCTCTTCCACATGTTATAATAATTGTTCTCTATAGTAAACCTAGATGGAAAGGGACTTTGCCATATAAGGACTGATCAGTTGAGAAAAGAGAAAACAGTCAGAACTGTTTAAAGAAGGGGTAGGGAAGGGTGTTGGAAAAAATAATTACATTCACACAATAGTGTATCCTTAGGGAAGAGTCTTATTTAAGACTATAGGCCACAAAACCTAAGCATAATGTTTTAAATTCTTTTATTGACCCTTGTTCATATTCCAAAATTGTGAGACAGTGCTTAAATAAATTTTCTACTTAAATTGAGGATGAGCTAGTTCTTTTTTAGCTTTGTGCTGTGTATTAATTTGTGAAATAGAGTAAAAGAGCAAAAAACTGTTAAATAGGATGATGGAATTTTGAAGATTGTCAATTTTTTCAACTTCTCAAATCAATTTTTGTAGTGGTCTTACAACTTGGATTGTAAATATCAATATATCAGTGATACCCATGTTTGAATGGGGGGTAAGCCGGTTCATTGCCTCTTCAGTTCTACATCTCTTCTCCATTAACATTTATAACCGAGAGGTAGTGGTAAATGTATTTTGGAGAATGATCACTATATCATTGGCCTCTTTAATTTGATAATCTTTGGAGATAGCCTAATTGAAGCTCTACTAAGTGGGCATGGTATAACTTATATGTAAAACATATATTATCTTGCTCTGCTCTATTGAAAATGTATAAATTTTTAAAATTAAATTTATAATTAAAAATAATACTGTTCATATTATTGAACAGCCGTGTCTTTCTGGATTGCCTTCAATGACTTTATGTTTGTGTCTTGATTTTCCTTTTTATTTATTTATTTATTTATTTTTTAATTTAAAAAATTTATTTATTTGGTCCTTGGTAGTTGATTTTCCTTTTTATTTTTTTTTATTTTTATTTTTTTTATTTTTTTTATTTTTTTTATTTTTTTGGGGGTACACCAGGTTCAATCATGATTTTCCTTTTTAGATCAAAGTTGAGACAGTTTAAGAAGAACTGAGCCCTATAATACATATTTGTCATATTAGTAGTTGGAATAGCTAAATGAAAGTGAACAAATATTTATCAATATCCTGATTAAAACCAAAATTTTAGGATTAAATTTTTGTAGAATTTGAGGAATCTTAAGTGTTTTGTTCCTGTATATATTACCATTATTCAAAAGACTGAATACTTCTGTAACTTTTATTTGTTTATTAATTGGAGTTGGTTTCAACACTTGTATTGCTTGGTTACCCTATAAATAAGAAAGAGCGTTATAACTCAAATTTTGCAGGTTTTTGTGATATCTCTTTATTTACGGTCCGCGTATTTCAGTGTATGTGCATCTGAAAGCTTTGGGAACCCAGTCACAGATTGGAGCGTAGCACACTCACAGAAGTGTGTTCTTCGTCATCATGCTTGCTGTTATCAAATTTGTCACTCATATAAGGGTACAAAAGCTGTTAGGTGAAATGTTGGTGTGGAACAGTATATTTTCAGGGTAGCTTATCCATTGGTTATTTTGTTAATTGTAAAGTAGAGATTTACTTTACAAAGTAGAGATCTCAGTGTTAACACCAAAGTTATCAAACTTGCTGTCATTAACAGAGGGACCACCTGGCATTATGTACTTCTGATGTGGTGTGATATGAACTGTACTGAATTTTACTTAGTGTTTAACTTGAATCTAATCAGAGTGTTAAGTTTAGATTCCAGCTTAACAGAAAATACAGCAACTAGAAGAACAGGTTACACCACTAAGACACAGTCAGATCAATAACATAGAACATTTTGTAAGGCAATGGTCTGTTTTCTTAAAAAAAGTTAATGTGGAAAATAAAAATGAAGTATATGGAGTGTGAGGGGGAAATAGTTTTAGGATAAAGAGAGTAAAGGAGTGTAGCAATCATGCTGCAATCTGTGAACCTTTTTTGGATCCTGGTTGAGTAAAACAGGAAAAGCTAATGAAAGACATGTAGGGGGCAGTTGGGGAAATTTTGATACAGATTGAGTATTAGCTGGTATGAGGGAATCTTTAATTTTTCCTTGGTGTGATGATTGCATTGAAGTTATATTGGAGGATTTTCTTATATTTAAGAGATGCTGAAGTAAAGTAGTAATGAAGTAATGATGTTTGTAATTTACTTTGAAATGGTTAAACCAAGACAAAATTATTTGTAATAAACAGTACCTATCTGTTTTGGTCAGTCTGCCCAAAACAAAGGTAGATGTGATTGCCCCAAATTTAGATGTGATAGCTCACCTAGGAATTAATGTGGATGTCAAGACAGATGACACAGTGCACCCATCGGTGAACATGAGTAACATTTATTTAGGATTCACAGTGAACTAGGCTTTCCCAGGAAGGAAAGGGCTTATGTAGGGATTTGACGAACAAGGGGAACAAGCAGAAATGGGGGTGCTGAGGAGGATGGATGGGGATACCTGGACTTCTATTGTGATTAAGAGGTGGAAGATGGAACCATCCTCTTTATTAAATTAACTGTAGATAGATATGGCAAACATCATGAAATATTAACAGTTGTGGAATCTAGGCAGGCGATGAGTATATGAGTGTTCATTATTCTTTATCAACCCTTATGTATGTTTGAAATTTTCCATAATAGAAAATATTTACATGTAAGTTTAAGAAAGTTTTAGAATTAACTGATTATTTCTATTTTAGCAACCAAAGGACACAATGAGATTGGATGAAACGATGCTGGTCAAACAGTTGCTGCCGGAAATCTGCCATTTTCTCCACACTTGTCGTGAGGGGAACCAACATGCAGCTGAACTTCGAAATTCTGCCTCTGGGGTTTTATTTTCTCTCAGCTGCAACAACTTTAATGCAGTCTTTAGTCGAATTTCTACCAGGTTAGTGTGTAAATTTACATAGGAATGTTGTAAGTAATATAAAATGTGCCTACATAAAAAAATAAAAAGTTGACAGAAATGAGTTTAACCTGGGCTTTTGTTTAAATTTTATGCATTGATTTCTTTGAAATTTTTATTATGTAACATTGTGATATTGGTGGGTACGTTTTTTAAAAAATATTTATTATTTATTTATTTATTTTGGCTGTGCTGGGTCTTAGTTGTGGCATGCGGGATCTTAGTTGCAGCATGCAGACTTCTTAGTTGCAGAATGTGGGATCTTAGTTGTGGCATGCGGACTCTTAGTTGCGGCATGTGGATTCTTAATTGGGGCATGCATGAGGGATCTAGTTCCCAGACCACAGATTGAACCCGGGCCGCCTGCATTGGGAGCATGGAGCCTTACCCACTGGACCACCAGGGAAGTCCCTGGTGGGTACAATTGAATGTGAGTACTGTTATCAACTTGAAAGTCTAAATTTTAGGAAATAAAATACCACCCATGACCAGGCTTTTTTTTTTTTTTTTTTTGATACTATTGACAGGTATGAATTTTGGGTTTGGCTTTTTAACGTATTATTCCTTGTAGTGAAACTAGTCAATCAGAATAATTGCTGACTATTCAGAATTCTCATGGTCTTAAAGCTCTGATCATTATCACAAGGTCCTAAGTTATCAAAACAAAAAACCAAACCAAAACCAAACCAGCAGTGTGGAAGCACAAGAAAATAAGTAATTGCAACATAGAATTTTCTAGAAAGTGAACTGTATTTTAAGTGTATGAAATGTAAAAAGCTCCCATTTGTTGAACATTTAGAGCATATGCTATGCTCTTTTATCCTCGCAGTATCCCTGAAATGTAGGTGATACCCCATTTTATAGGTAAGCAAACTAATACTAAAGAAGTTATCAAGGTGCTGTGCCAAATAACGGAGGACTCAAAATTTCTGTCAGACTGGCTTCAGAGTCTGTTAGTTTCATTATACCAGGCTGCTTCCCTATACTTCTGCTTTAGCCATATTCTGATGAAATCCTTTTTATAATATACACTGCTGTGCTTTAAAATTGTATGATAAGTGTAACTTAAGCTTTTATTGATGATCATATGATCATATGATCATTTATTGTGATATGCTACAGATGGAGAAATGGGTATAGAATTGTAACTGATGGTAGCAAGTAACTCTGGAACTTAATTTCGTGAAGATGATTTCATGCTTTTCTTATGCAAGTGGAGTCAAATGGGTCCTTAATTATGACCAAGTAGGAATTGTAACATAAATCACCTAGTGATTCAGTGGATCAAAGACTAACACAGAATAGAGAAAAACAATCTTCTTTGCTTAATGGTATCTACTTCTTTGATTTGTCAGCGTTGTGTGAGCAGTGGACTTCTGTTAGTCAACTTATTTAGTTCATTCTTATTTTGTTTTCCAACAGGTGTGAATGAGAACATACATCAAAGTTTGAGAATTTGTGCTATAGTTTTTAGGGGGAATTGGCTAACTTCAAAATCCTGCAGTCTTTTTAATAAAAAATGGTGCTTTTGTAATCGGGATGCTGGGTAACAATATTCTTCAACCTCTCATCAGAATCCTGGTGCAAAGAAAATTAAAATTTTATTTAATGTTATAATATGGCTGATAATGTAGGGTAATGTTTATACAATAGGACAATGTCTTCATGAAATCTCTTGTGTTAACATTTCATATTCTTAATAATAATACACTGGTTGAAGCGGCAAAGTAGCAAACACCTCGGTAATAGGAGGCATAAAAATTATAAATAATAAAAAACTCCTTTGTTTAGGTGACTACTAGACCAGTCTTACTGTTTGAAATAATCTTACATTGAAGGTAGAAAATGATCAAAAGAATAAAATAGTTTTTAGTCTATCCAAGCATGAATTGCTTTAATAAAACACAGCAAATGTGCCACCTCTGAAAACTCTAAAAATCTTTTAGTCACCAAAGGTTTTATTTTGCAGCATTAGCACATGTAAGAATAGACAACTTTTGTGTATTTCCTGAACCTAGTTCACTGTTTCCAGAATAGAAGTTAAATATCTCCAGAATAAGCCAGTTTCTTTAGCTTTCGGGGGACAGACTGCTAAGAAATGGGATCTATGAAATTCATGTTTCAGATAGCTGCATTTGCTGTTTCATTTATTTTGTGCCAGAAATAGGAGGTGATCTTATTAGAGGGTCACTTACCTAAAAGACCATTATCATGGTTTAATTTGGGTGGCGTTATCCTATGACACTGCTGTCATAGCATTAGGTAAGTTAAAATATGCAAGGAGCTGAAATGGCAATTCTTTCTGAAGATTGATTTTATACTTTGTAGATGAATCAGTATGATGAAAATTTGTTGTGCTTGACCATTCTACCTGTCTATGGATGTTTCTCTTTTAAGATTAACATTAGCTTTTGATGTTTCTGTCCTTTGCTTCTCTTTAGGGGAATAATTTGAGTTACAGATCTTAAGATAACTTTTTAATTCTGCTGAAGTATACCATGTTCTGTGGCTCATAAAGTACTCTTTTATGTAGAACATTAGCTGCTTTCTCCACAGAATTATTATACAGTGCACTGGATCTAATTGTTTTGTAGTTGAAGGGTCCCAAAGAATATCTAATTTTGATGTATCACCAGAAGCAGAAGACTCAGTTACTTTGAAAGTTCTATTTGATTCTTTTACAAATCTGTTGTTTTTTAAAAAAATGGTTTCTTATTCTTTTTAATAGTTTAAAATTTCTTCTTATATGTCTAATTACTTAAAACATACTTATTTTATATTCTCTTTAAGATTGTTAAATAATCTCGTGTGTATGTGCCAACTCTCATTCACAGTGAATTTTTTCTCTCTGTTTTGTAAACTTTGATTGCAAATTTATCTTTAATGCGGTCTATTTTCTTTGGGAATCTCTTGTAACTTGGAATTGTGGGAGTATCCTAGTGACGGTTTTTGGATTTGTTTTTGCCAAGTGCCCAGTTCTGGGCATGTATTTTTGTTCATTACTCAGCCACAGGTTGTATGGATAGTACACATGTGGGCCTCAAACCCTTGTAAGGTGACAGCCATGGATGACTTTCCCCTACCCAAAGTCTAGGTAGAGCAGACACTTCTTGTGCTGGTAGATTCCCTGGCCCCCGGCCCACGAGAGTCTCTGTCTCTTCTTTCAGTGTCTCTATTTTTCTTTCTTTAAGGAAGTGCATAGCTCTTTCTAGCCATGTTTTATGAAGGGCCCTGGTTCTATTTCCTGCATTACTAGGGTACAAGGCGTTGTATCCAGTCCCATGTAGATGTTTGGTCCCAGACCCCTAGGTTAAGGAGAGAAGAAAATCTAACCAACTCTCACCCTTCTTTTGTTGGCCAGATCATGCCTTCAAAACCATCTCTGGTTTTGAGTGTCCTTTCCATTTCTGGACTTGGGTGGGTAAATAGTGTTTGTTTCACTTTATTTCTATACACTTAAAATATCTTTTTATTGTTGTTCAGTGTACCTAATCTTTCTAGATGCTTTAGTGATATGTTTTCCACTTCATTTCTTTTGCCCAAACTACCCCTTATTTGATTTCTCTGCCTTATAAATTCACAAAATGCCCCTTCCCTATGGTAATAACTGGACTATAAAAGGAATTAAACTTTTCTTCCATTTTTCACAAACAACCACAAGTTAGCTTTTCAAAAGTTGGTGTTGCTGATTTATTAAGTTGTGTTTCCTAAGGAGTCACATTCCATATTTTTAGGCTCTTTGCAGCAGCTGTGGAATTTGTAGCATGTAAATCAGTTTTGAGGACCTTCTCATTCCCGGTGTGAACTGCTAAGCTTTTCTCACCCTGATGATAAGAAGAACAGTAGTGTAAGTGCTTAGAATAATTTAAACGTTAGCTATACATCTGTAGGCTAAAGTGAATGAAAGAAGAATTTGAGAAGGGAGAAATAGCTTTGATTTCATTTTTAGCAACTGAAGGTTTAGTGTGATGATTAATGTCAATTTTAAATTATACTGAAATGGTTATAATTTGAGCTAATAGTTTGAATAAGGTCTTGTAGTATTTGTGCTTTATCATCACCTCTCTGCATTTATGAAAGTTGATAATTCCATTCTATTGCTTACATTTTTGATATCTATTAATTAAAATAAGCATGCTTTATTAGGAAGCACACAACAATAGTTTAGCAGTACCAACTTTTTTTTTTTTTTTTTTTAGGTGCATGGGCTTAGTTGCTCCATGGCATGTGGAATCTTCCCAGGGCAGGGCTCGAACCCGTGTCCCCTGCATTGGCAGGCAGATTCTTTACCACTGTGCCACCTAGGAAGTCCAGTACCAACTTTTGAAAAGCTGACCTCTGTGGTTGTTAGTGAAAAAAGGAAAAAAACTTTAACCTCTTTTATTTAGACTTAACTGAATTTCTTTATAGTTTAAAACCATCTATATTTTTAAGTGCTGAATTTTTCTACTTTTTTGATAACTTTATATTTAACAAGAGGGAAATTTGGGTTTTAGAAAGATTCTTGTCGTTACAAGCTTAAGTTCTGTGAGCGAGGGGTGCTAATCAAATAATTATGAAAGCACAGGTATAGACTGAAAATTGCAGTGAATAAAGGCTTACTCATTTATTTCAGTACAAAGTAAATGTATCCTGTGAATGTCGATAAAATGCCATTCATGTTTCTGAAGTCTAGCCAATGTGAATAGAGGTTAATAAAAATTGTCTTTATTTAACTTATAATTTGAAATTTGAATTTTATATTATAGAAAACATTTAAAAATACACATGGCAGAGAGAAAGTATTTCAAATACCCAAGTATCTCTTACTGTGCTTCAGCCATTATCAGCATGCTCTGATTTATTTTTAAATAAAAATTCTGTATATTAAAGGTGTGCAACATGGTGATTTGATTATACATTGTGAAGTTTACTGGATTATCATGGCTTCTTTTATCACATCCCCAGAATTAGTTATGTCCCTTTAGATTTTCATAAAAATTTATTCTCTTATTTTTGTGTGTATTTTCTCTTATAAATTCATCAGTAGGATGAGAAGAGACTATCGAATTCAGAATTTTGGACTATCCTAAGACTTCAGTTGATAAATTATTTTTGCTTTTTTACTTTTCAGGTTACAAGAATTGACTGTTTGTTCGGAAGACAATGTTGATGTTCACGATATAGAACTGTTACAGTATATCAATGTGGATTGTGCAAAATTAAAACGACTCCTGAAGGGTAAGTTTAAATGTATATGTCTGAAATTAATCACTGTGAGTGAAAAACCAGTATTTTGAATGTACTAATTATACTAATTGTGTTGAGCTAGAACATCAAAGTGGATTTTCTACTGCAAATGTCCTTGAGAAATGGACAGTAATACTTTATAGTTCAATAATTTTTGAACCTTTGGAAACAGCGCAATAGAGAAAATGACTATCTTAAGTCTTGGCAATGGAAAGTTTTGTTCAACTACAATTTTTGTTTTTAATAAAGAGAATGTGAGGATGCTGTTATTTAAGTTTTCTAGAATTTCATCTGTTAAGAATAGCTGTCGGTTATAGAAGTTATTTTTTTAGCTATTGTAGTGCTAAAAGCAGATAGTTTAGCAGGATATAAAAGTTTCACTGTAGATGGAACCAGAAGATTGTGCACTTATGAGGAGAGGAGAAATTGAGTCAGGAATCTCATTTCTTTTTCTTAATTCTTTTTTTTTCATTGATTTAAAAAATTTTTTAAAGTTTTTTTTATTTTTATTTTTTAATCTCTTTATTGGAATATAATTGCTTTACACTTTTGTACCAGCTTTTGAGGTACACCAAAGTGAATCAGCTGTATTTATACATATATCCCCACATCCCCTCCCTCCCGTGACTCCCTCCCACCCTCCCTGTCCTGGCCCTCTAAGGCATCACCCATCATCAAGTTGATCTCCCTTTGTTATCCAGCAACTTCTCACTGGCTATCTATTTTACAGTTGGTAGTGTAAATATGTCTCTCACTTTGTCCCAGCTTCCCCTTCACCCCCCGCCCGCCAACCCCATGTCCTCCAGTCCATTCTCTGCATCTGCATCCTTATTCTTGCCGTGTCATTGGGTTCATCAGTACCATTTTTTCTTTTAGATTCCGTACATATGAGTTAGCATACAGTATTTGTTTTTCTCTTTCTGGCTTACTTCACTCTGTATGACAGACTCTAGGTCTATCCACCTCATTACATATAGCTCCATTTCATTCCTTTTTATGGCTGAGTAATATTCCATTGTATATATGTGCCACATCTTCTTTATCCATTCATCTGTTGATGGGCATTTAGGTTGCTTCCATGTCCTGGCTATTGTAAATAGTGCTGAAATGAGCATTATGGTACATGTTTCTTTTTGGATTATGGTTTTCTCTGGGTATATGCCCAGTAGTGGGATTACAGGATCATATGGTAGTTCTATTTGTAGTTTTTTAAGGAACCTCCAAACTGTTTTCCATAGTGGCTGTACCAACTTACATTCCCACCAACAGTGCAGGAGAGTTCCCTTTTCTCCACACCCTCTCCAGCATTTATTGTTTCTAGATTTTGTGATGATGGCCATTCTGACTGGTGTGAGGTGATATCTCATTGTGGCTTTGACTTGCATTTCTCTGATGATTAGTGATGCTGAGCATCTTTTCATGTGTTTGTTGGCCATCTTTATGTCTTCTTTGGAGAAATGTCTATTTAGGTCTTCTGCCTATTTGTGGATTGGGTTATTTAAGATGCTTAATTCTTTTTCTAAATGATTAAGCATCTGCCCATCTTTTTAAAAATTAATTAATTTATTAGCTGTGTTGGGTCTTCGTTGCTGTACGTGAGCTTTCTCTAGTTGTGGTGAGCAGGGACTACTCTTCATCGTGGTGTGAGGGCTTCTTATTGTAGTGGCTTCTCTTGTTGCAGAGCATGGGCTCAAGGCACATGGACTTCAGTAGTTGTGGCACATGGGCTCAGTAGTTGTGGCCCACGGGCTTAGTTGTTCTGTGGCATGTGGGATCTTCCCGGACCAGGGCTCGAACCTGTGTCCCCTGCATTGGCAGGTGGATTCTTAACCACTGTGCCACCAGGGAAGTCCCAGGAATCTCATTTCTGATGTTCTGTTTTCAACTCTGTTATTGACTTACTGACTGACTTTATAGCATTACAAAGTCTTTTACGCTTTCAGTGCTTAGTTTTGCTTCCTTGTAGAACATGTCAATAGTAGTCACACATGGAAATGTTATAATGCCTAATGTGTGATTTTAAAGCTTTGGAAAATGCTTTCTATGATTACGTTGATTGAAATAAACTACCAGAAGGAATTGGGAGAATTTTTGTGGTAAGCAGGAATGTGTTAATATAAATCAAATATCATTAATAAACTGAGTATAAATACCTAAATTCATTTCACAAAAATTGTTTTTAATTTTATGTAATATTGAATCATGGCTAATTTAAATGTGAAACCTTATAGTATATGATTCACACTTATTTTTATTTTACTTTGTATGTTGATTAAGGAGTTGTCAGTAATGTTTTTTAACGTCTGACTTAAAAGGAGATTTAACTATAATAGCTTTGAAAACCTCAACAGTTCTGCAGTGTAATTTTCAAAATACCATGTTTAGTTTTCTTAACATTTGCTTTTAACTCAACAACTATTTCACCAGAGATGTAAAAAGAGTGTATCTATATAGATGAATGCTATAAGGCTGCTGTGTTCCAGCTGTATTACTCTTGTTCAGAATTTAGGATTTTAGGTCATTACCATTGTAAAATCAAGCAACAATTAAATCACCTTTCAGTAACTTTGATAGAGGAAAAAAGGATCACTTTAGCTATTATGTCAAGATATGGACAAGTGGACAGCAATTATTTTAGATTATAATAAATCACCACTCAGTTCAGTTTAAATTTCAAGATTTTAATATTTATCATTAAACATTGAAAGGTTAAGGAAGTGAATGGTAGTATTTAGAGATTTCCTCTTTGTATAAAATTTAAGAAATCTAAGTGGGATTTTGTGATTTTTTTCATCACTATTCAGTGACATTTGGGAAATCTAGTCCAGGGTGCCTGTGGATAGGTGTTTGTTTAAAAGATCAGTTTTCTTAGCAATGTTTAATCCACAATAATTAATTGAAATGGTTCTCCATGCACAAATGAGAGAGACTAAGTGTGTGGATAAATTATTTTTATTGTGGTAGGTTATCCCCATTGAATACAGCTTCCTTATGATCATAAATGTAGAGTTTATGCTGGTAAATGTGAAGTATAAAGTTAGTATTAAATAGACCAGCAGAAGATGGTTCTACAAGATAATGGTGAAAAGGAATGGAAACTTCTTGTAATATGAATAGTATTAGTAGTAATGTGTGTTTTTTTGGAAATTTTTATTTATTTTTAAAATTTTCGTTTATTTATTTATATTTTTGGCTGTGTCAGGTCTTAGTTGTGGCACGTGGTATCTTCGTTGCGGCATGCAGGATCTTTCCTTGTGGTGTGCAGGCTTCTCTCTAGTTATGGCGTGCAGGTTTTCTCTTCTCTAGTTGTGGCGCACGAGCTCCAGAGCATAGTAATGTGATTGTTGAGAAACTGTATTAAGAAACCATGCTAAGTGCTGGGCTTACAAAGATTAATAAAATATCTAATCTCTCCCTTTGAAGCTCATGACCTGGTTTCTGAGACAAGTATATTATCAGATTATTTGCAAAGCTAAATAGAGTGAGCGTAAAGTGAGAGAATAAGTATGTGTGTATTTGGGGGTGGGAGATGTTAAGAGGAAAAGAGCAAGATATGGAGGTACAAGAGTAGGTCAGATCATATTAATAAAAACATAGTAACATTTGTTGCATTTTCAGTATGTGCCAGACATCACACTATGCAGTTTATGTGCCTTTTTTCTCATCAGTACTCACTGTAACCCTGTGAAACAGATATTATTATTGTCATCCCCTATATTGATGAAACTGAAGCTTAAGTAACATTTCCAAAGTCATATAGCTAGGGAGTGGCAGGATAAAGATTCAATTCATATCTGCCAGTCTCTAGAACCAAAGTACTTAACCCGCTATACTGTTTTGCTTGTGTGTTAAGAGGCTTTATTTTAGTGGCCATGGGAAGTGATGTAAAGGCCTTTGGGTGGGAATTGCCTTGGTCAGTATTTTATTAGATATGCCACTTTGCTTGAAGTTGCAGGATGATTTGATAGAAAGTTACATGAACTTCTGGGACTTGGTTGTATAGTAACATGAGTTATTAATAAGGATAGTGGAGGTCTGGATGGAATGGGGTAGGGTGGACACCAATTTGATATGGTATTCAGGAAGTAGAATACATAGCCTTTGAGTAGAATACATTGCATAGCTTTTGGTGATTAATTTAGGTATAGGATGTTAAAGGGAATTATCACTAAGTGTTGCAGAGCAAGCTGGTTAAAGCAAGAAAGGAAGAGTTTATAGCAGAGAAGAGGGTGGCCAGGAAAATGATAAATTCAGTTCTAGATCTATTGAGTTTGAGGTATTGGTAGGGTATCCAGTCAGAAACTTGTAGAGGGGACTTCCCTGGTGGTACCATGGTTAAGAATCCACCTGCTAATGCAGGGAACACGGTACAAGCCCTGGTCTGGGAAGATCCCACATGCCATGGAGCAACTAAGCCTGTTCGCCACAACTACTGAGCCTGCGCTCTAGAGCCCGCGAGCTGCAACTACTGAGTCCATGTGCCACAGCTACTGAAGCCCGCGTGCCTAGATCCTGTGCTTCGCAAGAGAAAAAGAGAAGCCACCGTAATGAGAAGCTTGTGCACTGCAACAGAATAGCCTCTGCTCGCCACAACTAGAGAAAGCCTGTGTGCAGCAACAATAACCAATGCAGCCATAAATAAATAAACAAGCAAACTAATTAGAAGAAACTTGTAGAACTAGAGTAATAAAATACTTATATATTGGAATTGAGAATAGACTACTGTGTATAACACATTTAAGATGTCATAAAGGTAAAGTTGATGAATATAGAAAGGCAAAAAGACTCAAGAGCACTGTGAAGTGAAATGTTATTGTTTGGAAATCAAAGGAGAGTAAGAGCAAAGAAGATTGGAAGGGTTTGTTTTAAAACTGACTCGGAGGGATTTCCCTGGTGGCACAGTGGTTAAGAATCGACGTGCCAATGCAGGGGACATGGGTTCGATCCCTGGTCTGGGAAGATCCCACATGCCACGAAGCAACTAAGCCCATGAGCCACGATGACTGAGCCCACGTGCCACGACTGTTGAAGCCCATGCGCCTAGAGCCTGTGCTCCGCAACAAGAGAAGCCACAGCAGTGAGAAGCCTGTGCACCACAACGAAGAGTAGCCCCTGCTTGCTGCAACTAGAGAAAGCCCGCGTGCAGCAACAAAGACCCAATGTAGCCAATAACATAAATAAATAAATAAATAAATAAATAAAAAACAAACAGCTGATTTGAAGAGCAAGTTACTCATGTGCAAGTCCAGAAAAAAAGTGACTTTTAAAAGATTAGACAATTTTATAACTCGAAGACTCATCTCTGTCTTATAAAGATATTTAAGTAATTGTATAATTGTAATAAGTACCTTCATTAAAAGTCCATATGCAGAATTCTCTACCAAGACTATTACCAGTAAAATAGTTTGCAGAAGGGTCATCTTTTCCAGATTTAAATCTTTTTATAAATGTGGACAATAAATTTATAGAGAGGATATTGAAATATGTAATATGTTTATATCAAGGAATATTTAGTCTTTTTTTAAAAAATTCATTCTACTGTTTTGAACAATGAAATTAGCTGAATAAAGGAAATGAACACATTTAATGATGGCAAGGATGTGAAGGACGCTTTCGTATGCTGCTTGATGGGAGTGGCCTTTGACCCAACCCTTCTGAAAATCAAGTTGGCAATATTTATCAAGAGCCTTAAAAACATTTGTCTCTTTGACTGGACAGTTCTTTTTCTAGGTATTTATGTGCTTTAAAGACATAATCATAATGTGGAAAAGATTTGGGTGTAAAGTATTTATGTTACTTTTATAATAGTGCATTATTGGAAATATCTTAAATATACAACAATTGGAAAATGTTTAAATAACCAGTGACTTAAATATTCTGAAAGATATCAAAGCATCCTGAAAAGAATGACTTTGAAGCCCAATTTAATCATTTATTAGATGTGTAACCTCAGAAACACGGTTGGCTCTGTAATATCTGAAAGCATTAAGATTTTGAAAGAATTAAATATATTAGATTGAAAATACCTGACATGTTGTAATTGTTCAAGTAATAGTTACTATTGTACATAGAGCCATCAAATATATGTATGAGGAATTTTTAATGACATGGAAAAAGTTGGGGATATGATGTGAAATGTAAAGAACAGGTTTGATATGAACAGGCTTTACTCAGTTGTGTTAAATGTATTTGTCTCATACATGCATAGGAAAAGGGAAGGAAGACAATTCACTGAACTGTTAACTGCGATTGTCTCTGAATGGTAGAATCATAGACAATGTTTTAAATTTCCCTTAGATTATTGTGCATTTTTTGAATTTTCTACAGGGACCATGTATTTTACACATTTTTAACAATGTAGTTATTATTAGTAATGAACACGGAAAAAACTCAACAGCCTTTGAAGTTCAATGTTAAGTTTTGCCTTTGGTGGACATAACCAGTGAGGTTTTGGTTTATACGAATTGTCTTTACCTTTACATTGCTTGTAAGTGATACTGGAACAGAAGTTTGTATGTAAAAGGAAAGTTTTTTTTTTACTAATACCTCTGAATTGTATTTGTGTTAACTAATTAATCTAGAGTTAATTGTAAAACTTTTTTTTCCCCCCAGAAACAGCATTTAAATTTAAAGCCCTAAAGAAGGTTGCACAGTTAGCAGTTATAAATAGCCTTGAAAAAGTAAGTAATAACCTCTTTGGTATTAAAGTTTTGTTAATTTTTAGTTATAAGTATTGCTGTCTTCAGTATTTTGATTTAAGGAGTTATGACTTGAGTGATCATTTCACATTAATTTTTAGGAAGAATGCATCACAGTATTCTTCTGAAGGAAATTAGAATTTTGTGATATAATTGGAGCCGTATGATATTTTATTTACTATATTAAGAAAATATCACATAAAAACATATGTTTTGTTATTTGTAGGCATTTTGGAATTGGGTAGAAAATTATCCAGATGAATTTACAAAGCTATACCAGATTCCACAGACTGATATGGCTGGTAAGGATAAGATTGATTTTTTTTTTTTTTTGGGTCTTTTAAACTGTTATTTATAAGGTAAAAATCTATCATTTTCCAAGTAGTTTTTGTTATTATGGTGCTTTTAGTCTTTTCAACTTATGTCAAATAGGAAATATTTTTTCCCTATATTTCTAAATTACCGTCTACCTTTTTTCTTTGAGCAAATAGATAAGGAAGTTTGAGTTGAAGCTCAGATCTTTAATTAGATTGTTGATTGGATAATGATAGCTTTTTGTTGTAAAGAAGCACTTTGTGTGTGTGTTTGTGCTCTGAGGCTTTATTTTGTATTCAGAGAGATATGTATAAAGTAGGAATATCCTCACTTGCAATTCTCACAACTGGAAGAAGGAGAATAGACTCCTGGAGAGCTTTGGTAATTCCCTTTGAGAAGCTATTCAGTCTTTGTTTCTTGGATACATCACACTTTGCATAAGGCTCTGCACGTTGAGACTAAATACAAGTCTGGCTATTCTAAAAATTGGACTTTTCTAGGATGGATTAAGATAGCTCTTCTCATACAAAGATGATATAACCTCTTCTCCTACATAGACAATACAACATTGCTTGTCTGATTACCTGAATGAATTTGTTGAGTTAAGTGAACTTTCAAGTTTATCTTTTAAAAATGTGGCCTTTTGATTTTTGGATAGCACCGGCTTTTAATTTAATGCTAGAGATTTTCTTCTCATCTAATAATATCATTTAATATTTATATTTTTCACATAGAGTGTGCAGAAAAACTGTTTGACTTAGTGGATGGTTTTGCTGAAAGCACCAAACGTAAAGCAGCAGTTTGGCCACTACAAATCATTCTCCTTATCTTGTGTCCAGAAATAATCCAGGATATATCCAAGGATGTGGTTGATGAAAACAACATGAATAAGGTGAGGAGGGCTAAGTTATTTCTATTATGTCAGGATGTGAAGCAATTTTTTATTTATATTTTAAATTTTAATTTGGCTGCACCACGCAGCTTGTGGAATCCTAGTTACCCAACCAGGAATCAAATCCAGGCCCGGCAGTAAAACTTCTAACCACTAGACCGCCAGGGAATTCCCATGAAACAGTTTATTTTATCATGGTGTATATTACTTTAAGCTTAGCATTTTGTAAGCTTGGTATTTCAGGTGACCATTTCTAGATGCATCATTGTAGGTTTTTTTGTTTGCTGGCCTTAGGAGAGACGTACTTGGACATAAATTTAGTTGAAGGAAAATATGGTGTCAGTGATAACACTCATTGATTTAAATCAATCCTGTAGTTGCATTCTTTTACCAGAAAGGATAGTATTAAACATAGTTCTAAACATAGTATTAAACATAGTTTTCTCTAATAATCACTGCAAGGGTTGCCCTACTAAAATTCATCTTTGCATGTACTTAGGTTTATGTCCACTTGGTGCTAATGGAATTGTCTAGTAACTCATTTTAGGCATTCTAGAACAGTTTCATAGAATTTTATTAGGAAGGCATATGCCATCTATAGTGAAATTGGCACTACAACAACTGATAATTCTCAGTGGCTCTTATAATTTTTTTTAAATAAGAGCTGGGTGTTTAATCTTACTGTTTTATTTGAATTTCTGTATGCAGTTTGTTTTGATAATAAATTTTTTATAAGATAAATATTTAAAAATTTATATATTTTTGCCACTTTGGGAGAAATAAACTTAGCTGATTAAGCATGAAATAGGCTCCTGGAGGGTTGCCTATGGATGGAGATGTTCAAAATCAGCTGAATGATTCCATACTTTGTAGAAATATTGTGTAGGGAATTTATGCATTGATTGGTAAAGAAATGAACTGGATAATCCTTGGGAGTCTATGATGCTTTGGCGCTCCACTTAGGTTTATATCTCAACTTTCTTATGAGGACACCATTTTTCATGTTTGATTGTTTTGGACTCCTTCAGCTAGTATTTTTTTGTTTGTTTCTGTTTATTGGGAAAATACACATAGGTTAAAAAGCTACTCTAAATTCAGTAGTGCTTTTAAGTGAATTTATATTTTAATAATTACAACTACATCTTTCTAGATGCTCATTGATCATTTCTATATCTTCTGTGAATCGCTCATTTTTCTCTTAAATTGTCTTTTATTGATTTGTAGGGTGGGTGTACTTTTTTGCTTGGTATATCTCTTTTTAAACTTTGTTTATGGGTTTTTGTTTTTGCTATTTAGGTATTTAAAATTTGCGTGAAGTCCACTCAGTCTTATTCTTTTTGTCTCCCGGCTTTTTGGGTCAGACCTCTCCTCCGCAGGATTTTATTGAGATAGAATTCACATACTATAAAGTTCACCCTTTAAAGTGTACAATTCAGTGGTTTTTAGTATACTCACAAAGTTGTGCAATCATTACCGCTATCTAATTCCAGAACATTTTCATCATTTCCAAAAGAAAGCTTATACCTGTTAGCAGTCACTCCTTATTCCCCTCTTACCCCAGTCCCTGGCAACCACTAATCTACTTTCTGTCTCTATGTATTTGCCTGTTCTGGACATTTCATGTAAGTGGAATCATATAATATGTGACCTTTGTGTCTGGCACTTGCGAAAGTTTTTTTTTTTTTTTTTAGTACTTTGCTAGGTTAAAAAATTTAGATCTTTAATTCTTTCAGGATTTAAAAGAATGTATTATTTTTAATGTATTCTCTTTTCTAGTCTTATTCCTCCTAATGCGCTAACCAGTGTCAATGGTTGATATGTATCCTTCCATTCATATCTACTTGCTCATACAAACATTTAAATGAAAATACACATACATATATAGGATGGTGGTTGTTATACTTTAAAATGAAATAATTTTATATACATTACTTGGCATCTTACTTTATTTACTTAAAAGCATATCTTGTCTGTTCCTGAAAATAGTTGATAGAGATCTGACACATTCATGTAAGTATTTGGTAATTTTCTGTTACACTAATAATGAGCCTCATTTACTCAACCATTTCAGTGTGAATAGTTAGCTTTTTTTCAGTTTTTTTCCTCCTTTGCATTTAATCCTTAAGTAAATATCTTTGTTCATATATATTCTTGTTAACTGATCTTTTAGTTCTATAGATTAGAATTCCAAGACTTGGATTTCTGTGTCAAGGGCATTTGCATGTAACATTTTTAATAGGTATTCCTAGATTTACATTCCCTGATATTTGTAGCATGTCACATTTTCATCAACATTGAATTAGAATGCCTATTTTCCTGTATTCTCACCAGGACTACATGTTTTTTCAGCCTTCAAGATTTTTACCAGACAAATCAGGAGAAAGACAGTATTTCATTTTACTCCTTAGTGATTAGTGAGGCTCAGGCTCATTTCATATGTTTCTTGGCTGTTTATATGTTTTCTTTTGCATAAAGTGCTGTTGATTTCCTTTATTTTTCTATTATGTTGTTTGTCAGTCTCATATTAACTTATGGAACTTTCTTTTTATTAGGAGCAGTAATCCTTTATTTGCATTTGGTTGTAAATATTTTTTCCAGACCATATTATCTTTTTTAGCAGAAATATTTGAAGTATACAACAAATATAACAGTGACCCATACTCATGTTAGCATTATGATATGTTGCTCATCTTTTTTCTATTTACATATGATTTTAAAAATTGAACAGATAATAGTTGCATAAATTCTCCTCTAATTCCAGATAAAGCTCAAGTCCCCTTTGTTCCACTAATTCCATTTTCTTTCCTTTTTCCCTGGGAACAGCCACTGTCAAGGGTTGGTATATATCCTTCTGGTCTACTTTTTAAAATTTTTATGAGAGATTGAGATCAAGATCTAGTTCAGTGCTTCTCAGAGTGTGGTCTTGAGACCAGCAGCATCAGCATCACCTGGAAACTTGTTGGAAATGCACATTATTAGATCTCCACTCTAGGTCTGCTGAATCAGAAGCTCTAGGGGTGGGGCACAGCTAGCAACCTGTTTTTAGCAAGCCCTCTAAGTGATGGTGATGCACGCTGAAGTTTGAGAACCATTGTTTGTTTAGTTATTAAACAACGCCCCATTTTCCCCTCCCCCAGCCCCTAACAACCACGATTGTTCTTTCTGTCTCTATGAATTTGACTACTCTAGATACCTCATATAAGTGGAATCATAGAGCGTTTGTCTTTTTGTGGCTGGCTTATGTCACTTAGCGTAATGTCCTCAAGGTTCAACCTTGTAGCATATGTCAGAATTTCCTTTCGTTAAGGCCGAGTAGTAGTCCATTGAATGAATGTACTATATTTTATTTATCCAATTTCATTTGTCACTGGACTTTTGGGTTGCTTCCACCTTGTAGCTATTATGAATAATGCTGCTGTGAACATGGATATACAAATATCTCTTTGAAACCCTGCTTTCAGTTCTTTTGTATATATATGCAGAAGTGATGTGGTTAGACTGTATGTAAATTCTGTTTTTAATTTTTTGAGGAATTTTTGTCTCTTTTAAGGTTACTTTTTATTTATTTTTTAAAATTTTATTTATTTTTTTATTTATTTTGCTGCGTTGGGTCTTCATTGCTGCGTGCAGGCTTTCTAGTTATGGCAAGCAGGGGCTACTCTTTGTTGCAGTGGCTTCTCTTGTGGAGCACAGGCTCTAGGGGCGCAGGCTTCAGTAGTTGTGGCTCGAAGGCTCTAGAGCGCAGGCTCAGTAGTTGTGGCACATGGGCTTAGTTGCTCTACAGCATGTGGTATCCTCCCAGACAAGGGCTCAAATCCATGTCCCCTGCACTGGCAGGCAGATCCTTAACCACTGTGCCACCAGGGAAGTCCCTAAGGTTACTTTCAACAATTTATTCTTTGCTAGAGAATATATTTTTCAATTTTATCAGCAAGGAGTTATATATATCTATGTCTACATATTTTATTTATAATATAGAAATATATAGACAGAATATGTTTATTTCTAATATTTGTATAGTCTGTCCTAATTATTTTCTTCAGTATCCATGTTTATAATTCTTTCCTCATTTCTAATATGTCTCATTTTTTCCTCATTCATGTTTACTAGGGTTTTTTCTATTGGTCCTTAAAACCTGGCCTTTTGACTTTATATTTTCTAGCATTTATCTTTTGAGGTAATGGTTTAGTTCATCTATTTACAGTTTTTTAAAAATTATAGAAGTATCTTTATGGCTTTGAATTTTATATTTTAGCAGCAGTCAAGGTTTTCAGAGGAAGGGCTCTCAATTTTAATAATTTCCAATCTCTAATTCCTCTTGCTTAATGATGGCCATATTCAACTTAGAGGAACATTTTATAGTTTCCAAATTGTTAGTTTTTTGGTGATTTAAAAAAATTTAATTGTGGCTAGAATTAAATATTTGGTACATATTTGTTTAAAAGGCATTTCATGGTCATCAGAGTAGAATGTGTATCATTTTAGTAGGACACCAAATTTAATGTAAATCTTTAAAACCACTCTTAGAAGTACCCAATAGGTAGCCTGAGATAGTGTGCTGTGAGAAATACTTGGTTTAGCTGGCTGGGCTCCCACAGGTAGCCAATCAGCTTTGACAGTGTGGCAGAACTCCTCTGAGGCTTTGGTAATCATGCTTAATTAGTGCTTATTATAAAGCAAGCAAGGAAGCAAACAACAAACAAATAGAACCCTAGACAGATCAGATCAGGCTTTCATTTACACCAATCCTAGACTGCAGACTGTGTATGAAAAGCAGTTCTTTTTTTCGTTTTCTAAATTTTATTATTATTTTTAATTGTATTACTGTCTTACTGTTTTAGGGTAGGTAGAATAACAGCTCAGCGCAGGAAAACTTTACAATACTTAATGATATAGTACTGAGCAGCTTAACTGAGTAGCTCTGCAGGACAGTCCTCCTCTTTGTGGTTTCTTAGGACCTTGGCCAGCAAAGACTCTGCCATTTTCCATACAGGCTTCTGTGGGAGTTGTTTCCATTCTTCCAGCCAGAAGGGAAAAAGATAGCATAGAAATAAAGCATGCTGAGGATTTTTATGGGCCAGCCCCTTAAATAGCATGCATCACTTTCATTCACATTCCATTAGTTGAACTCAGTCATACAGCCACATTTAACTGCGAGAGAGGCTGAGAAATATGGCTATATCGCCAGGAATAAGAGGTGAACATGGGAACCAAGGAATAAAGGAGTTAGGGGAGAGATCAGGAGTCAAGGATGGCTTAGATTGCTGTCTCCCTAGAATTCCCAGTTATTTCTTTATGGATAAAAAGTTTTTTATTAAGAGGACCTTTTTTCTAGGATAATAATACAGGCTATATGTGCTGTATGGATTTAGATGAAGCTTCGATAGTGAGGGAGGTTTTGTGGAAGAGGTGTGGAACCTTAGTTGAACTTGAAATAGGAAAGGAATTTAGATTAGAGAAAGAGAGTGAGTGCTGTTCAAGCCAGGGTAATCAAGAAAATGGATATAAAAACATTGAAAGTATGTTCAGGAAAGTTAGCTAGAGAGTGGGAGGTTCATGCAGGCAGTTATAAGAAGTGAAGGTGAAGAGCAGATGTGAGTTATCTGGAAGATGTGAGCCAGTTTGAGTTTAAACTTTATTCTTTAGGCAGTTAGGAAAAGTCTAAAAATTAGGATAAGAGGTGAGATGCAAAATAGTATCTGCGACTGATGAAAGGGAAGTTCAAAGTGGGAGTTGCTTCAGAGGAAATACGAGTTTAGTTTTTAAATATTTACTTATGTATTTATATTGTGATAAAGTAGCAAAAAATTTACCCTTTTAACCATTTTTAAGTGTACAGTTCAGTGGTATTGAGTGCATTCACTGTTTTTTGTTGTTGTTGAGTTGTAGGAGTTCTTTAGATACTATGGATATTAATCTCTTTTAAGATACATGATTTGCAAATATTTTCTTTCCTTCTGTGGATTGTCATTTCACCTTCTCTATAATGTCCTTTGGTACCCAAAAGTTTTTACATTTTGATTAAGTTCAGTTTATTTTTTCTTTTGTTGCTTGTGCTTTTTCTGGTATCATATCAAAAAATCATTGCTGAATTCAATGTTGGTAACATTTTCTTCTGTGTTCTTTTATAGGATTTTATAGCTTTAGTTGTTTGCATCTTTGGTTCATTTTGAGTTCATTTTTGTATATAGGGTAAGTGAGGGATCCGACTTCATTCTTTTGCATGTGGATATTCGGTTTTTCCGGCTCTCTTTGTTGAAGAATGTTGTGCTTTCTCCACTGAATGGTCTTATCATTCTTGTCGAAAATCATCTGATCATATATTCGAGGATTTCTCTTTGGAATTTCTATTCTGTTCCAATGATCTATATGTCTGTCTTTATACTAGTATCACGGAGTTTTGATTACTGTAGCTTTGTAGTAAGTTTTGAAATTAGGAAGTTGGAGTTTCCAATTTTGTTCTTCTTTTTCAAGATTGTTTTGGCTATTTGGCTTCCTTTGAAATATCATATGAATTTTGGGGTGGGTTTTTCTATTTCTGCAAAAAACCCTGAGGTTTTATTAAGGATTACATTGAATCTGTAGATTGCTTTGGATAGTGTTGTCACCTTAACAGTGTTAAGTTTCCAATCTATGAACATGGGATGTGTTTCATTTATATCTTCTTTGATTTCTTTCAACATTGTTTTTATAGCTTTCATTGTACAAGTTCACCTCCTTGTTTAATTCCTAAATATTTTATTCTTTTTGATACTTTTGTAAGTGGAATTGTTTTCTTAATTTTCCTTTTTAAATTGTTCATTGCTAGTGTATAGAAATGCAGTTGATTGTTGTGTTCTGATTTTGTATCCTACAACTTTGCTGAATGTGTTTATTAGCTCTAACAGGCTTTTTGTGTGTGTATTATCTTCAGGGTTTTCTACATATAGATCATGTCATCTGAGAACAGAGATAACTTCTTCCTTTCCAGCTTGGATGACTTTTATTTCTTTTTCTTTTCTTATTTCCTTTTCTTTTTCTAATTGTTCTGGGTAGAACTTCCACTAATGTGTTTAGTAGAAGTGGCAAAAGCAGGCATCCATATCTTGTTCCTAATATTAGGCAAATAGCTTTCAGTCATTCACCATTAAGTATGATGTTAGCTATGGATTGTTCATATATAATTTTTATCATGGTGAGGAAATTTTCTCTATTCCTAGCTTATTCAATGTTTCTGTCATGGGAGCGTGTTGAATTTTGCCACATGCTTTTTCTGCATCAGTTGTGATGATTTTTTCCGTTCGTTTTATTAATATGATATATTACATTAATTGATTTTTGTTGTTGAACTGTTCATGTGCTCTAGGAATAAATCCCACTTGGTCATGGTATATAATCCTTTTACTATACTGATGGATTTGGTTTGCTGATTCATGTTGAGGATTCTTTCATAGATACTCTTTTTTTAAAATTTATTTATTTATTTATTTATTTGTTTATTTTGTTGGCCGTGTTGGGTCTTTTTTGCTGTGCGCGGGCTCTCTTTTAGTTGCAGTGAGTGGGGGCTACTCTTCGTTGTGGTGCGTGGGCTCCTCATTGCCGTGGCTTCTCTTGTTGCGGAGCACAGGCTCTAGGCACGTGGGCTTCAGTAGTTGCAGCACATGAGCTCAATAGTTGTGGCTCACGGGCTCTAAAGTGCAGGCTCAGTAGTTGCGGCGCACGGGTTTAGTTGCTCCACGGCATGTGGGATCTTCCTGGAGCAGGACTCGAACCCGCGTCCCCTGCATTGGCAGGTGAATTCTGTTTTTTTTTCTTATTGGAATATAATTGCTTTACACTCTTGTACCAGTTTTGGGGGTACACCAAAGTCAATCAGCTGTATTTATACACATATCCCCGTATCCCCTCCCTCCCTCGATTCCCCCCCACCCTCCCTGTCCCAGTCCTCCAAGGCATCATCCATCCTCGAGTTGAACTCCCTTTGTTATACAGCAACTTCCCACTGGCTATCTATTTTACAGTTGGTAGTATATATATGTCTGTGCTATTCTCTCACTTCGTCTCAGCTTCCCCTTCACCCCCTGCCCCCCCAGACCTCGAGATCTCCAGTCCATTCTCTGCATCTGCGTCCTTACTCTTGTCTTGTCACTGAGTTCATCAGTACCATTTTTAGATTCCGTATATGTGAGTTAGCATACAGTATTTGTCTTTCTCTTTCTGGCTTACTTCACTCTGTATGACAGACTCTAGGTCTATCCACCTCATTACATATAGCTCCATCTCATTCCTTTTTATAGCTGAGTAATATTCCATTGTATATATATGCCACATCTTCTTTATCCATTCATTTGCTGATGGGCATTTAGGTTGCTTCCATGTTCTGGCTATTGTAAATAGTGCTGCAATAAACATTATGGTGCATGTTTCTTTTTGGCTTATGGTTTTCTCTGGGTATATGCCCAGTAGTGGGATTACAGGATCATATAGTAGTTCTATTTGTAGTTTTTTAAGGGACCTCCAAACTGTTTCCCATAGTGGCTGTACCAACTTACATTCCCACCAACAGTGCAGGAGAGTTCCCTTTTCTTCACACCCTCTCCAACATTTGTTGTTTCCAGATTTTGTGATGATGGCCATTCTGATCGGCGTGAGGTGATATCTCATTGTGGCTTTGACTTGCATTTCTCTGATAATTAGTGATGTTGAACATCTTTTTCATGTGTTTGTTGGCCATCTGTATATCTTCTTTGGAGAAATGTCTATTTAGGTCTTCTGCCCATTTGTGGATTGGGTTATTTGCTTTTTTGGTATTAAGCTGCATGAGCTGTTTGTATATTTTGGAGGTTAATCCTTTGTCCGTTGTTTCGTTGGCAACTACTTTTTCCCATTCTGAGAGTTGTCTTCTTGTCTTGTTTATGGTTTCTTTTGCTGTGCAAAAGCTTTTAAGTTTCATGAGGTCCCATTTGTTTATTCTTGATTTTGTTTCCATAATTCTAGGAGGTGGGTCAAAAAGGATCTTGCTTTGATGGATGTCATAGAGTGTTCTGCCTATGTTTTCCTCTAGGAGTTTTATAGTGTCTGGCCTTACATGTAGGTCTTTAATCCCTTTTGAGTTTATTTTTGTGTATGGTGTTAGGAAGTGTTCTAATTTCATTCTTTTACATGTAGCTGTCCAATTTTCCCAGCACCACTTATTGAAGAGGCTGTCTTTTTTCCATTGTATATTCGTGCCTCCTTTGTCAAAGATAAGGTGCCCATATGTGTTTGGGCTTACCTCTGAGTTCTCTATTCTGTTCCATTGATCTTCCTTTCTATTTTTGTGCCATTACCATGCTGTCTTGATCACTATGGCCTTGTAGTATAGTTTGAAGTCAGGAAGCCTGATTCCGCCAACTCCATTTTTCCTTCTCAAGATTGCTCTGGCTATTCGGGGTCTTTTGCATTTCCATACAAATCATAAGATTTCTTGCTCTAGTTCTGTGAAAAATGCCATTGGTAATTTGATTGGGATTGCATTGAATCTGTACATTGCTTTGGGTAGTACAGTCATTTTCATGATGTTGATTCTTCCAATCCAGGAACATGGTATGTCTCTCCATCTGTTTGTGTCGTCTTTGATTTCTTTCATCAATGTCTTAAAGTTTTCTGCATACAGATCTTTTGCCTCCTTAGGCAGGTTTATTCCTAGGTATTTTATTCTTTTTGTTGCAATGGTAAATGGGAGAGTTTCCTTAATTTCTCTTTCTGCTCTTCCGTTGTTAGTGTATAGGAATGCAAGAGATTTCTGCGCATTAATTTTGTATCCTGCTACTTTACTAAATTCATCAATTACTGCTAGCAGTTTTCTAGTAGAGTCTTTAGGGTTTTTTATGTATAATATCATGTCATCTGCAAAGAGTGACAATTTTACTTCTTCTTTTCCAATTTGGATTCCTTTTATTTCTTTTTCTTCTCTGATTGCTGTGGCTAAAACTTCCAAAACTATGTTGAATGATAATGGTGAGAGTGGACACCCTTGTCTTGTTCCTGTTCTTAGAGGGAATGCTTTCAGTTTTTCCCCATTGAGAACGATGTTGGCTTTTGGTTTCTCATATATGGCTTTTATTATGTTGAGGTAATTTCCTTCTATGCCCATTTTCTGGAGAGTTTTTATCATAAATTGATGTTGAATTTTGTCAAAAGCTTTTTCTGCATCTGTTGAGATGATCATATGGTTTTTATCCTTCAGTTTGTTGGTATGATGTATCATGTTGATTGATTTGTGTATATTGAAGAATCCTTGCATCCCAGGGATAAACCCCACTTGATCATGGTGTATGATCTTTTAATGTGCTGTTGGATTCTGTTAGCTAGTATTTTGTTGAGGATTTTTGCATCTGTATTCATCAGTGATATTGGTCTGTAATTGTCTTTTTTTGTGACATCTTTGCCTGGTTTTGGTATCAGGGTGATGGTTGCCTCGTAGAATGAGTTTGGGAGTGTTCCTCTTTCTGCAATATTTTGGAAGAGTTTGAGAAGGATAGGTGTTAGCTCTTCTCTAAATGTTTGATAGAATTCGCCCATGAATCCATCTGGCCCAGGTCTTTTGTGTGTTGGGAGATTTTTAATCACTGCCTCAATTTCCGTACTTGTGTCTGTTCATAGTTTCTATTTCTCCCTGGTTCAGTCTTGGAAGATTGTACTTTTCTAAGAATGTATCCATTTCTTCCAGGTTATCCAATTTATTGGCATAGTTGCTTATAGTAGTCTCTCATGATCTTTTGTATTTCTGTGGTGTCTGTTGTTACTTCTCCTTTTTCATTTCTAATTCTGTTGATTTGCATCTTCTCCCTTTTTTTCTTGATGAGTCTGGCTAATGGTTTATCAATTTTGTTAATCTTCTCAAAGAACCAGCTTTTAGTTTTATTAACTTTTGCTATTGCTTCCTTGCTTTCTTTTTCATTTATTTCTGCTCTGATCTTTATGATTTCTTTCCTTCTGCTTGCTTTGGGGTTTCTTTGTTCTTCTTTTTCTAATTGTTTTAGGTATAAGGTTAGGTTGTTTATTCGATATTTTTCTTGTTTCTTAAGGTAGGATTGTATTGCTATAAACTTCCCTCTTAGAACTGCTTTTGCTGCGTCCCATAGGTTTTGGGTTGTTGTGTCTTCATTGTCGTTTGTTTCTAGATATTTTTTGATTTCCTCTTTGATTTCTTTAATGATTTCTTGGTTGTTTAATAGTGAATTGTTTAGCCTCCATGTATTTGTATTTTTTGCAGTTTTTTTCCTGTAATTGATATCTAGTCTCATGGTGTTGTGATCTGAGAAGATGCTTGATATGATTTCAATTTTCTTGAATTTGCTGAGGTTTGATTTGTGACCCAAGATGTGATCTATCCTAGAAAATGTTCTGTGTGCGCTTGAGAAGAAAGTGTATTCTGTCGTTTTTGGATGGAATGTCCTATAAATGTCAATTAAGTCGAGATGGTCTAATGTGTCATTTAAAGCTTGTCTGTCCTTATTTATTTTCTGTTTGGATGATTGATGTAAGTGGGGTGGTCAAGTCTCCCACTATTATTGTGTTACTGTCGATGTCCCCTTTTATGGCTGTTAGCATTTGCCTTATGTATTGAGGTGCTCCTATGTTGGGGGCATAGATATTTACCATTGTGATATGTTCTTCTTGGATGGATTCCTTGATCATTATGTAGTGTTCTTCCTTGTCTCTTTTAATAGTCTTTACTTTCAAGTCTAATTTGTCTGATATGAGTATTGCTACTCCAGCTTTCTTTTGACTTCCATCTGCATGGAATATCTTTTTCCATCCCTTTACTTTCAGTCTATATGTATCCTTTGGTCTGAAGTGGGTTTCTTGTAGGCAGCATATAGAAGGGTCTTGTTTTTGTATCCATTCAGCCAGTCTGTGTCTTTTGGTTGGAGCATTTAATCCATTTACATTTAAGGTGATTATTGACATGTGTGTTCCAATTACCATTTTCTTAATTGTTTTGGGTTTGTATTTGTAGGTGTTTTCCTTTTCTTGTATTTCCTACTTAAAGAAGTTCCTTTAGCAGTTGTTGGAAGGCTGGTTTGGTGGTGCTGAATTCTGTTAACTTTTGCTTGTCTGGGAAGCTTTTGATTTCTCCCTCAAATCTGAATGAGATTCTTGCTGGGTAGAGTATTCTTGGCTGTAGGTTTTTCTCTTCCAGGACTTTCAGTATATCCTGTCATTCCCTTCTGGCCTGCAGAGTTTCTGTAAAAAGGTCAGCTGTTATCCTTATGGGTTTTCCCTTATATGTTATCTGTTGCTTTTCTCTTGCAGCTTTTAATATTTTTTCTTTGTGTTTAATTGTCGTTAGTTTGATTAATATGTGCCTTGGAGTATTCCTCCTTGGTTTTATTCTGTATGGGACTCTCTGTGCTTCTTGGACTTGGTTAATTATTTCCTTTCCCATGTTGGGGAAGTTTTCCACTATAACCTCATGAAATATTTTCTCAGACCCTTTCTGTTTTTTCTTCTTCTTCTGGGATGCCTATAATTCGAATGTTGGTATGCTTAATGTTATCACTGAGGTCTCAGAGACTGTCTTCTATTCTTTTTATTCTTTTTTCTTTTTCCTGCTCTGTGGCATTTATTTCCCCCATTCTATCTTCCAACTCATTTATTCGTTCTTCTGCCTCAGTCATTCTGCTGGTTATAGCATCTAGAGTATTTTCAATTTCAGTTATTTTGTTATCCATTGCTGTTTGTTTTTCTGAGTTCTTATGAACTGGTTCTTGTACTTTCTCTATTTTGTTATCGAGATTTTGTATCATTTTTACTATCATTACTCTGAATTCTTTTTCAGGCATTTTTCCTATTTCCTCTTCATTTATTTGGTCTTGTGGGTTTTTTTCCTGCTCCTTTGCCTGCATGGTGTTTCTTTGTTTCCTCATGGTAGTCCAGACTTCTGGAGTTGCTTGTCCTGGCAATAGAGGGGTTTATAGAAGACTGTCCAAGCCACAGACTAATGTCTGAGTGTTGGGTTAAACATACACTAAGTCAAGGAAACACATACATGTATAAGACACACAATTAGTGAATCCATTAGGACATAAGGCTCTGGAAAGACCTGATAGAAGAACCCCAGTGTGCTATCAGATATTCAAAGAGAAAACCAACAGAAATTGAAAACCAAAACAGAAACAAAAGCAAAAACAAACAAACAAACAAATAAATCCAGGGAGATATTGTCAGCTAGGATCAAATATAAAAAAGAGCTAGAGTACCACCAGACAGAATGGAGATTCTCAGAATGAAATTAGACAATTGTACTAAGAACTAAGATAAAGACAAAAACCTAATATTAAATACCAAGGTGGTGTGTCATCTGGAGAATAGAGCAAGGAGTCTGAGCAGACCGATAGTGTTGCTTATAAGTATGTTAAGATAAAATAAACTAAAAATGGATGGAAGACAGGAGAACAGAAGAGCGTAGTGTGACTGGAAATATGCAAATAAAAAGAAAGGAATAGAAATGTATAAAAGATAGAGATGAAAGGAAGGTATGAGAGATATATAGTCTGTACTACCAAAAACTTAGCTAGAAATAGAAGTATATAAAAAGGCAAAAAAATAAAAATAGAATAAAAAATAGAATTAAAAAAATATGTTATATAACTTGTAGATCCCTTAGGACTAGGATCGTAATTAATAAAGGGAAAAACAAAAACAAAAACAAAACAGAACTGATCCCAGAATGGACCAGTTCAATAGAATTGATACTAATATTTCTGTTTCCTTAGAGTCTCAGCTGTAAGTGTCCTTCTGCTCACCTTGGGTTTTTTGTATTATTCTGTGACCAGCAGAGCTTCCTTTATTGTTGGTCTGTAAGTGTTGGTGTGTGGGGAGGGAGAGGGTACAATAGTGGCTCCTTCCCCTGGGAGTGAGTGAGCAGTGGCACACTGTTGTTTCGGTTGGGCTTGGAGGTGCCTGTTGCGGAGGGACTCCGGTGGCTCAGGTGTAAACAGAAAGTCTCAGAGTTGGGCCTCTCTCTGGGTTTTTTTTTTTTCTTGGCAGCCTCCCTGCTGCCAGCGTTCCAAGCCTGCTCTCAGCTGCTTTCCAGGGCTTTATTGTAGCCCCACCTGAGGGCCTCTGGGTACTTGTTATCCCTGAGTGCCTTAGGTGGCCCACAGGGGTCCCTGTACTGCCTGCTGCAGGCACTGAAAGAGAGGGAGAGAGGCTATGCCCGCGGCTCCTCCCCGCCCCCACCCATGAGCCTGCAGCATCCAGCTGCCATCATGGCCGGGCAGCTCTCAGAGGCAGGCTCTCTTCGTTGCGGACCTCTTCCCTCCTGTCGTCTCGGTCCGTCACCTTACTGGCAACAATTTTTCTCACCCTGAAGCAGCTCTCCGGTTCCCACGCTCCCGCTCCCGGACCCTCTGTTCAGCAGTGAATCGATGTCTCAGTCCAGGAACGCTGAGCTGTGGTGTGGACCCTCCATGTGTTTCTCTCTCACTCCCGTCTGCCACAGCTCAGCCGCTTCACCCTCTTTGAGCCTTCGTAGATGCCTCCCTACCGGTTATGTCGGGATCCTTGCGGTCCTTTCTGGTGTCCGAGGTCACCTGCTGGTGTTCAATTGGTTCTCTGTGGAAATTATTGCGTCTTTTAGTGCATTTCCAGTGCATATGTGGAGAGGGATGCATTCCACGTCCCTCTAATTCGCCGCCATCTTTCCAAGTGGCAGGTGAACTCTTAACCACTGCGCCACCTAGGAAGTCCTTTCATAGATATCCTTAAGAGAAATTCATCCATAGTTTTCTTTTCTTGCAGTGTTTTTGTCTGGCCTTCATATTAGAGTATTGCTAGCCTCAATACTCTAGGAAGTGTTCTTTCTCCTTTAATTTTCTGGAAGTGTTTGAGAAAAACTGGTGTTATTTTCTGGAAGTGTTTGAGAAGGACTGGTGTTAATTCTTTTTTAAATATTTCATAGAGTATTCACCAGTGAAGCCATTTGATCCTGGGCTTTTGCTTTGTAGGGAGGTTTTTTATTACTGATTTCATCTCCTTACTAGTTATAGGTCTATTTAGATTTTCTGTTCCTTTTTTCTTTTTAATATTTATTTATTTATTTGGCTGCGTCATGTCTTAGTTGTGGCATATGGGATCTTCGTTGCAGCATGTGGGCTCTTTGTTGTGGTGCTTGGGCGTCTCTCTAGTTGTGGTGCATGGGCTCTTGAGTGCGTGGGCTCAGTAGTTGCAGTGCATGGGCTTAGTTGCCTCGTGGCATGTGGGATCTTAGTTCCCTGAGCAGGGATTGAACCCACGTCCCGTGCATTGGAAGGTGGATTTTTTTTTTTTTAAGCTCTTTATTGGAATATAATTGCTTTACACTCTTGTACCAGCTTTTGAAGTACACCAAAGTGAATCAGCTGTATTTATACATATATCCGCATATCCCCTCCCTCCCGTGACTCCCTCCCACCCTCTAAGGCATTACCCATCATCGAGTTGATCTCCCTTTATTGTCCAGCAGCTTCCCACAAGCTATATATTTTGCAGTTGGTAGTGTAAATATGTCTATGCTACTCTCACTTCATCCCAGTTTCCCCTTCGCCCCCTCACCCCCCTAACCCCGTGTTCTCCAGTCCATTCTCTGCATCTGCATCCTTATTCTTGCCCTGTCACTGGGTTCATCAGTACCATTTTTTTTTTAGAGTCCATATATATGAGTTAGCATACAGTATTTGTTTTTCTCTTTCTGGCTTACTTCACTCTGTATGACAGACTCTAGGTCTATTGGGAGGTGGATTCTTAACCACTGGACAACGAGGGAAGTCCCAAGAATTTCTGTGAGTTAGTTTTGGTAGATTGTATGTTTCTGGGAATTTGCCCATTTGTCTAGATTATTCAGTTTGTTGGTGTATAATTTTTCATAGTGTAATAATCTTTATTTCTGTTAAAACAATAATGTCCTCACTTCCAGTTCTGATTTTTAGTAATTTGAGTCTTCTTTTTTTCTTAATCAATCTAGCTAAAGGTTTGTCAAATTTCTTGACCTTTTCAAAGAACCAACTTTTGATTTTTCCCCTATTTTTCTATTCTCTCTTTCATTTATCTTTGCTTTAGTCTTTATTATTTCCTTCCTTTTACTAGCTTTGGGTTTACTTCGCTCTTATTTTTCTAGTTCCTTAGATATACATTTAGGTTATTGATTTGAGAACTTTCTTCTTTTTTAATGTAAGAGTTTCCAGCTATAAATTTTCCAATTAGCCCTGTTTTCTTTAAGTTTTGGTGTGTTGTATTTTTACTTTGATTTGTCTCAAGATATTTTCTAATTTTCTTGTGATTTTCCTTTGACCAGTGAATGGTGTTGTTTAATTTTCACACATCTGTGAATTTTCCAGTTTCCTTCTGCTATTGATTTCTAGTTTCATTTCATTGTGATCAGAAAGATTATATTATTTTAATCTAAGTTTATTAAGGCTTATTTTGTGGCCTAACATATGATCCATCCTGGAGGTTGTTCCATGTGTATTTGAGAAGAATGTGTATTCTGCTGTTGTTAAGTGAGTTTAGCTTTTGGCATGTTATATTTGAGAATGTGTGTAAGTGTAGATATATTATTTTCAGTTAGGAGTGAAGTCAAGGTGAGAGATTTGTTCGTGAGCTGTAGAGAGGGCTTGAGATCACAAGAATGCATAACTTTTTGTGAGGGATGGAATTTAGAGCAATAGAACAGCCTTAGATATATCCTTAGTTAGAACACTGAAGGTTGAATATAGCCTGGAGTTTTAGATAAAGATGGAACAATTTGAGATAGACCGTAACCAAGAAAGTATAATATTTAGAAATCAAAGATAATATAAAAAAGAAAATTTGATCAGCTGAATTCAGGGTTGAGAAGTCAACTACAATGTTTTGGAAGGACTGTTTCTCCTGTTCCTTTAATAATTAAACAGAAAGGGAAGAACAGAGTTTTTTGTTTTTTTTTCTTTGAATTCGAGAAACATTTAAATGATGATAGCTACTTAAATTGTGAAATTTAAAACCACAAATATCAGTTATGTATTTCCAGAGTATAATTTTTAGAGGCTGATAATTTGCTACTTTATTAGGTGAGTATGAAATCTAAGAAACTTAATATATTGTCTTATTGCTGTATTTGAATTTTGTAGAAGTTATTTCTGGACAGTCTACGAAAAGCACTTGCTGGCCACGGAGGAAGCAGGCAGCTGACTGAAAGCGCTGCAATCGCCTGTGTCAAACTGTGTAAAGCAAGTACTTACATCAATTGGGAAGATAACTCTGTCATCTTCCTACTAGTTCAGTCCATGGTGGTTGATCTTAAGGTAACAAGTTTCTTATTTCTCTTATAGAAACTTTAAAAATGTTAAATGAAGAATAAACTTGTAGTATAAATACTATAGTAGATTATTGTCAAAGATCATTGCTAACACAAAAGTTCTGAGTCTTTTATTCAGTTCATAGGACCTGCTTTTGTTACTGTTCCTCAGGCTACGTAAAGTGGCTTAGAATATGAAGAAAACACAGAATTAACTAGTTTTCTTAAATTAGCATAAATCTTCAGACTTGGATTTAAAATAATGTAGAAATTTGGGCCTGAAAGGAACCATATGTGGTATAGTAAGAATTTTATCAGACTCATAAACCACAATATTAGTGCTTTGTGTTTCTTCTGGCAACTAAATGTTACTACCATCTGTGTGGATGATGTGTTATTATTAAATACTAGCAGAAAAAAATACTATGTGACTGTTTAAAGGTTTTTGTTTTCTATTGGGATTTTCATAGAACCTGCTTTTTAATCCAAGTAAACCATTCTCAAGAGGCAGTCAGCCTGCAGATGTGGATCTAATGATTGACTGCCTTGTTTCTTGCTTTCGTATAAGCCCTCACAACAACCAACACTTTAAGGTGAGAGCATTGGTTTTCATCCAGTTTTGTTTACTGACGCTGTTGATCCTTTATAAATGTGAGAAGAGTAGAATGATGAATAGCTTACACCTCTGTTGGTATTTTTCATTATTATATGTTAATTTCAAGACCTTAAAAATTCATTTTTAAAAAACTTTCTTTTTGTTGTGCCTTTTGTCCTCATTTATGTTGCTATCTATTTTTCTCATAGAAATAACCTACTGTTTTTTTTTCTTTCCTCTGTAGATCTGCCTGGCTCAGAATTCCCCTTCCACATTTCACTATGTGCTGGTAAATTCACTCCATCGAATCATCACCAATGTAAGTCCAAAAGGTATTGCTAAATTACTTAAATTTTTTTTCCTTTTTTTCCTTTACTCCTTTTTTATTTCTTTCTAAGAAAGATATTTTTGTTGCACAAAAGATTTTGAATTTAGATGTATGATATAGGAAGATTACTCACACATGATTTTATCTAATAACTGATACACAATTATATTTTTCATATTTAATCTTGATCTCAGGGCCTTTATTGAGGAAGATGGAGTTAATAGTATCCTTTGGAAAGGTTAAACTTAAAAGATATTTGGATCAGAAGCCCTTGAGAACAATGCCACTGAAAATATAACTTAACATTTTCATCCCAAAGCTCTTCACATATTATTTTAATACTCTTAGCCCTTTCCCAGTGTTTGATACATTCTGACTTGTCACCTTACTGTTTAAAAGTAACAGTATTTATTTTGTAGCCCATTGTGTACATTAAAAAAATGGCGAGACCATATTTGGTTGTATTTTTTAGTCTTTCTTAAACAAATGAAGCATTAATACTTAGAGGCGTTTACATGATATAAAAGCATATCAGACAAAATAAGCATTCATTTAAAAGGTATTTGTGAAACCTTCAACTCTGATGTGAGTACATTAAGTAGAAGGATAGTAACCTTATCAGATTTGGACCATGGATTTAAAAATTTCTGTTCTTCTGATCATAGTTTGAAGGTTTTCAAGTGTTATTTACCATAGCTCCACTTTTATCGATTTTTGGATATTCACACATATGTGTAAAATTTTCAACTTTTTCCTGTTTTCCTCCCTTAAAAAGGACTTTAATCATTGATAACTTGTTATATTTGTCCTCTTTATAATCAAATTTCACTTTAAGAGTGTGTCTTCAGTGAGTTAAAAATATCCTTCCCACCTTCATTTGCCTTGGATGTATTGAATTATATCAAATTCTCCCACATTTTCTTTTATCCATTCCTGCAGAGGAATAATAACTATAAATAAAGCTAATTAGTGACACATTTAGTTTTTCTCAGTGGGGTGCTGGTAGCATTTTTGGTCAGGACAACCTTTGTTATGCAGGACTGCCTTGTGCGTTGTAGGACATTTAGCATCCCTGGTCCTCATTTCATTAAATACCATTTGTGCCACTTCCCTTGTCTCCCTTCGCTGCCCCCAGACATTATGAATAACTAAAAATGCCTGAGGGAATGAATCCTCTCTCAGTTGAGGATCATTATAGGTAGAAGTAACATTAACTACTGTTTCTTCCAAAACAGAAAGTTTAATGAATCTGATATTGCAGATAAGGTATGTTTGTATTAAAAACTTAGAAAAATTTTTACTTTACTTTTGCCAGTGTAATGAGCCAGGACATTTTACCCTTAAGGGTTATTTTCAAGGCCATTAATTTAAAAAAGCAACAGTTTTTACCTTTCAGGTTTATGTGTAATTCAGAAATAAAGTGTTTTTTCTCCTTTGGTTTATAATACTAAAATCATTCCATTTATTAGAGTGGATAGTTTACGTAAATGCTTAAAGCTGTATTTAATAAACCCAAATATATACTTTTTTGATACTCTGTGGCTAGTTACTTTAATTGTGAAATATTTTTGTCTACAATTGAATATATAGAGCACTTTCAAGCATGGACTTGGCACTGCTGTAAGTGGCTGAGCTGCTCCTTTGTGGGTTTAAAGCATGCCTGGAGTGGTACTTCATGCATGCCTCAGTGTATATGGTGAAGTGGTTGTGCATCCTTCTGTACTCTAATGAGCACTGCATGTGTGAAGGTGGAGTGTGTCTGTATCAGAGGCCACGTCAATATGAAATCTGTTTTTATAAAGAGCAACCTGTATTGACCAGCTTAAAATGTTAAGCATCAGTAACCTTTTAATGAATAGCTTGAAAAGAAGCATAAATTTGAGTCTATAAAATGTCTTCTGAAGTTGGACATTATGTAATGATACTTTATCATAATAGATTGATAAATTGTTTCTTGTTAGGGTTTTTCTTTCCTTTGGTTTGAAGCTAATCGATATTGAATCTGAAGTAATTTCTGACTGGAAAGGACTATGTATAAAGTAAATATGCAAATTTATGGAATTGACTACTATAGAATCTCACTGAATGCAGTTATTATGGAACTATTTTGTCTTGAAATCACATAAAATTTTTCTTAGATATTTGGACTCCTGATCTTAAACTTATTTGTAGTATAAGATTTACTTTTAAATGATTCTTGGTCCAATACACCTCATAAGTTCTTTTCTTCCTTGGTTCTTTAGCCAGTTCACAGATTTTTTAAAATTACCATATTCTCAAATTAGATAAAAGTTTTACTGATGTGGTTTTGAGGGTTTATGTAGAAGTAGTAATGATGTTTTGTTTTGCTTTTGTGAAACGTACTCATATTCAGTTCATAGCTACTGTTTCTTCTTAAGAAATCTGAAAATCTAGTCACTATTTGATTATAATTTAAGCTTTTATCAGTTTCTAAAATGGTACGCATAGTACTGTCACCTTTTTTATTCTGGAATGCCATAAGAGATGAATTATAGTCATAAGATCTGTGTTATGTGTTTAATCTTTATAGGCTTCCTTTAGGTTAGGTTAGATATGTTGTTATAATTGGGCAATTAAATAAATAATATATACACATATGAGCCAAATATCTCTCCCATCAGTGGAACGTGCTTTAGCTAGTATAGTACTTAGTATTGTTTTTTCCTTATGGCAGTTTACTGTAGTTTTCTTATGGATAGTTCACATAGTGAGGATGAGATGATCTCTTTCTACTGAGAGGGTTTGGTTGAAAAGATTATTTCCAAGGCATGTGAAATTTATTGAAATACTCTTGAAGAATTGCCACATGGTTTGCTTATAGTATAAAAGTGTTACCATTTGTTTGGCAATAAACTTAGAGTTTTCAAGGACAAAAAAGAATAAGTCTACCTTAATTGACTAGTTTCAGAAAGGAGACATTTAATAACTGCTTAGAACAGTAAAATTTTTACCAACTACATGATGTCTAGGTTTTAGTGCCTATTTTATTTGAAAGTGTATCTTTAACTTTTACATTAAAATGAATGATTTTATATATTATGAAAAATAGCAGTTATGAAAATAGCTAAATCTTAAGTTAAAATCAAGTTATTTGATAGGGTATACTTGGTACCGTGATACAATTTCAGCAGCTATCATAGTGCGGATAGGATGTTGCATGGGATTGCATGTCTTTAGTTCAGCAGTTTCTGACAAGATATTATAGGGTCAGTAGAATGAGGAGGACCCTTATCTCAATGCATTTTGTGATTATTCAGCCTTTGTTACTTTAAGCTGATTAACACAAGCTGTATAAATTAGTAAATGTATGGAAATCAAGGTGTATTGATTGCTCTGGGCAAGTCAGGTGACCAAATTAACTAAAGTTTAAGGAATTCATTATATAACCAAACTAATAAAACTTGATCATTTGTTAGGAAGTAAATAAAGTAAGAGTTTGAGAGAAAAATGGAAACAACCATACTATCCAAATGAAAGTATTTCTTCCCTCATAGTTTTGGAGTTTTTCATAAATGGAGTTCAGTATCGATTGTATTTTGTAAATTGGTTTTCTAGTACACTATCCAGTAAATAGAGTTTATAATCCAAAATTTGAGGTTTAGGTAATATAACCTGATGCTACTCAAAATATTCTCAGAGTTATGGCTAAAAAAATTAAATGTTGAGAATTTAATTAGCTTAGTTTCAAATTAGAAGAAACTTGGGACTAGAATGTGAAGCTATCACATCCCCCTTATCTACTATTTCAGATTTTTCTTCCAGGTATTTCTAATCGCAGGAGTATTATAAATTGGAAGCCTGTATTTTAAGTCATCCTATTCCTTGCATACTCTTCATATGTAGTGAAAATTCATCCAGTCATTTTTATATTCAGTAATAGACAAACTTAACAGTTGTAGTGATTTTCATAATTGTCATTTTTTTCATACTATACTAATTAATTCATTTAAAAGTAAAAGCTAAAGATACACTTTCAAATAAAGTAGGCACTGAAAACTAGAATCAAAACTAAAGAAACAGGTTAAACTATAGAAGAATATTTACATAATTACCTTTAAAAATATTTAGCTATCATCATTTTGTCTTTGTGGCAATCATTAGTCTTCTCATGTATTGTGCCATCATTGCACATCAATTTAAGATTATAGGTTTACTAATAGCCTTATGTCATTTACTCATTTCATGTTGTAATTATCATTGTTGTTTGTCTGTAGGCATATAAGCAGTGGTTTACCACATATTCCTTCAACATCATGTTGAACCACTAATCTCTTTTAAAACTGATAATAGCATTCTTGCCTTGGGAAAATATATACTATACATGCATATGTTTCTGAAATTGTAAAACATTACACTTATAAAAAAGAAAAAGATTGGCTACACAGTTAGCTCTCTAAAAACTTTATTTTTCAGATTCACTAGATTATCAGTGAGAAAAGACAGTCTCATATGCTCGTGCTCATGTAGTGAGCAATTTGTCTCATGTTCATTATGATATTTTAAAATAGATGTATGGTTTGGTGTTTCAATTATTCAGAGACATTACTTGAAGACTTTGGAAGTCATAATGTGTGTTTGCATGGTCTTAGAAAATTTCTCACGAAGTGATAAACCGTAAAACTATAGTGAGTACCAGGGCATATAACTCATACACATTTGGACTTTTCTTTCCTATGGTCTCTGTTTTTCTCCAGTCTGCATTGGATTGGTGGCCTAAGATTGATGCCGTATATTGTCACTCAGTTGAACTTCGAAATATGTTTGGTGAAACACTTCATAAAGCAGTGCAGGGTTGTGGAGCACACCCAGCAATACGAATGGCACCGGTAAGATTAATCATGAATTTTGAATTCCACCTTCTTGCAGTTGCATTTTCATGTCTTTATCCATTCTTGCTGTTTTGATTATTTTAGAAAATCAAATGGACTGAAGGACACGAGGTTGGGGGGGCGGGGGGCGAAGGGGAAGCTGGGATGAAGTGAGAGAGTAGCATAGACATAGATACACTACCAACTGTAAAATAGCCAGTGGGAAGTTGCTGTATAACAAAGGGAGATCAACTCGATGATGGATGATGCCTTAGAGGGCGGGGACGGGGAGGGTGCCTGGGAGTCACGGGAGGGAGGGAATATGGGGATATGTGTATAAATACAGCCGATTGACTTTTATGTACCTCAAAAACTGGTACAAGAATGTAAAGCAATTGTATTCCAATAAAGAGCTTAAAAAAAATCAAATGAGACTTTTCTTTTCAATAAGTATTGTGGTGTGTTGAATACTGCAATTTTGTTGCAGTACTAGTTGATGTATGTTTTCCACTGTTTCAGTGAGTTTAACTTATTTTTCTTAGATTTTCTAACAAAATGCTGTTAAAGTCTTAATGAATGTGACTTTTTCTTTCTTTTTTTAGTTTCTTTTTCCTTTAATTTTTACTTATGAATCAAAATATTTTGATTAGATCCTCATCTTTTGAGGATGAGTAAGGGAAGCTGACTCCTGGGTTAGAGTGAATGTTCCTACTACTAATGCACAGTTTTGCTCATTGGGTGCTGAATATTGCACATAGGAAATTAGAAATAAAATTTAAAGTTTATATTTAAAATAAAAATATTCCATATTTCATTAAACATGCTTTGAACATTTAAAATGATAGGCACTTTGATATTAAAGTTTGACTCTAAACTTAATAAAAATAGACCATTTTCAAATAGGCATTCTAACAGATTAATACTCTTATAGGCATCTGTGGCTGTAAGTATGACAGTTGTAACTAACTCAGAAAAGTCCTTGGTTTCTTTGACTTTTCTGTGTATAGTTACCATTATAGTCACATCATTTCAAATGAAAATGTGGCATGCTTCACCTGTTGGTTTTATTAGTAAATTAGCCATTTCACACTTGAAAGATAAACAGCTTCCTTCCTGGCATACATCTCTTTTCCAGGTTCCCTTAGTCAATAAAATATTTTGATTTTATACAGTTTTAGTTCACTCTGATCCACTTGTTAGTCAATGTTTCTGAGGATTGTTTATCTTAGATAGTCAAATAAAGAAGTTTGCTATATATTTTGGTATTATTTAGCCCAAAAAATTATAGCCCAAAGAGCATGGCAGTCCTGTTTTAGTAAATAAAATGGAAAGTTATCTTTAGTTGACTTTTTGCAATGCTAAGTATTTAATTTTTTTAAAAAATGAAAATTTTGGGCTTCCCTGGTGGTGCGGTGGTTAAGAATCCACCTGCCAATGCAGGGGACACGGATTTGATCCCTGGTCCAGGAAGATCCCACATGCCTCGGAGCAACTAAACCTGTGTGCCACAACTGCTGAGCCTATGTTCTAGAGTCCAAGAGCCACAACTATTGAGCCTGTGTGCCACAGCTACTGAAGTGTACGTGCCTAGAACTCATGCTCCACAACAAGAGAGGCCACCACACTGAGAAGCCTGTGCAGCGCAATGAAGAGTAGCCCCCATTCGCTGCAACTAGACAAAAGCCCGCTGCAGCAACGAAGATCCAACGCAGCCAAAAATAAATAAATAAATAATAAATTATTTTTAAAAAATTTAAAAAAAAATAAAATTTCAATCCAAGTGTAACTTAATTGGAGATAAACATAAATAATAACTACTTAAATGTTATTAACTTGACATTATTTTTAAAAAGTTGTAGAAAATGAAATAAACTGTTTAAAAATTATTTACTGACCTATTTGTGCATTCCAGATATCTTCTGGGAAGTTAGAACTTTGACTTTTATTTTAAGTTTTCTACTTCTTACAGTAGAACATTAATGGCTGGCAATAATAGGAATTGATGGAAAGTTGATATTCATTTCCAATTTGACTTCAATATCCAGTTTACCAGTTGTCTGTAATTTTCTGTGCATGAGGACTGAAAGAAAATGAAACTAAATTATTCTTTTGAACAAAAACAAAACTTTATTGGTAGTCTGAAAACGTTCCCCACGTTTGGAAGTTTTTTTACTTTTTAGCCCTAGTTATTAGCTGATTCTAGGAGCCACATACTATACTCACTATTAATCGTAAGTATTTCATAAAAGCCATAACTACACTTCCTTTGGTCCCAGGATACCTGTGGTAAGAATTTAGTTTTTATTTCTAATTATTCTCTGAAAGTTTCAGTATACATTTGATTTTCAAAATCTTTCTTAAGCTGATTATATCCATGTATTTATATATATACCTGTGTATGAAGTTTCATATATATGTCTATTTGTACATAATGGCTAAGGATGGCTTCCTGGCTGATACTCTTTATTTTTTTTTTAACTTTTTATTTTATCTTGGAGTATAGCCGATTAACAATGTTGTGATAATTTCAGGTGCACAACAAAGCAACTCAGCCATACATATACATGTATCCCTTCTCCCCCAGACTCCCCTCCCATCCAGGCTCTGGCTGATACTCTTATCAGGGAAAATAATCACAAATTTAATATGAAATAATCTTTTTAGAATAAGAAAATGCTATAATTTGGATCATCTTTAAGGTAAATGTCACCCTTCTTAAGCCTGGTGAGTGAACAATTGGACAACAAATATAGGAAGTATCACACTCCCACTCACTGCCAAGCGTGTTGTTAATGCCAGGGAAGCGTGATGAGCTAAACAGACACTGAGATGCCCGTCTTACAGGTTTTGCTTGAAAACTAATAAAGAGCCAACTACGGTAGCCATAAAGTCTGCAAGTAGTCAAATATACATAATGAATGGTTTAGAGATACTTTACATCAGGGTTTCTCAACCTTGGTACTATTGACATTTTGGCATGGTTAGTTCTTTGTTGTAGGGGACTGTCCTGTGCTTGGTGGGATGTTTAACAGTATCTTTAGTCTCTGCCCACTAGATGCCAGTAGCATCCCCTTTCCCCCAGCCAGCCATGAAAACCCAAAAATGTCTCCAGACGTTTTCAGATATTCTCTGGGGAACAGAATTGCCCCCAGTTGAGAACCACTGTATTACATGATGTGTTCAGTGGGTTGTCCTTATTTGCATTGCCTCAGATAGTTTGTGGCTCTGATAAATCTTAGCTTTCAGCTTGCTGCAGAAGTAGCTATCAGGGAGTTCCATTGTGTAAAGTTAAAATAATATCTGTGTTTCTAGGCTTTACAACTACTCTGTATTTTGGATATGGATAAATTTCTTTCTATAAAGAGCCAACTACTTGAAAATTTTTCTTCAGTGAAAATCAACTCATGTCCCTATCACTCCCAGCCATCATTATCCTCTCTCTTTTTCTATAGAACTCTTTCTATAGGAGCTCTATAGAACACTTCTGATTCTTCTATAAGACAGCACTGCAGATATTTGAATAAAGTTATACTGTACTGCTAAGGGTTCTTTTTATTTTTACATCATTTTAGCATTGGAAGGGATTTTATTATTTCAGCTCTCTTTAAAAGTGCATGTGTGGGACTTCCCTGGCAGTCTGGTGGTTAAGACTCTGCCCTTCCACTGCAGGAGGTGCAAGTTCAGTCCCTGGTCTGGGAATTAAGATGCCACATGCCATGCTGTGCTACAAAAACAAAAACAAAAACAAACAAAGTGTGTGTGTGCTTTCTTTCATCTATTTTTATAGCTAAGGAAACTGAGGCACAAGTAATGTTAAGTGAATGACAGATCGTCACATGGTTGTAGTCAACATTCAGTCCAGTGTCTTTGTAGTTCTTCAGCTGTCTTCCCCTGCCCTTGTGTTAGCTTGATGAAAGCAGGAGCCTTGTCTGGCTTGTCCAGCACCCGGCTTCTGGTCCCTAGAACAGTGTCTGGCACATTGGAGGCATCTAGTACATATCTGTTGAATTTCTTACTTGACCTGCTTTCAAAACCCCCCTCCATCTGGTATGCTTCTCTTCTGGAAAGAATCTTCATTGCTTTTTTTCAGTGAAAATGACATGTAAAGTTATGAGTTTAGTGTTCCAGATGTGGTGTAGTAATTGATGAAAAGTATTAACCTGCTGTGTCTGCATATACAATGTTTCTAGTCAAACTTTGCCTCATTTTAAATTAAGCTTTTTATCACTTAAACTCTTTAGCCTTTTTTCATATGAACATTAGCCATAGCTTCTCCATTTTGTACTTTTGTAGTGTTTTTAAAAATTTGAGATGTTTATAGCAGCACTAATCATTTATGTTCTAAAAATAAGATAATCTGTTAATATGTGTAGATTCTGCACAAAAATTTTCCTTCTTAAAGGGCATCCTGGCTCAGCACATGCTTCTTACATGTGTATAATTCAGTCATGGTCTTAAATAAGTTAACAAATGGTTTGGGCCCTTCATAAGCACCTGGATACTCTGAGTCATGATTTTTTTCCTGGACGTGACTGCCTCTCCTCTTTAGCCAATGCCCTTATACCAGGTTGGATTCCTACTGTTATTTACAGTGTGGGAGATCAATTAATAAATTAATGGATGGTTTATTTTTCTTGCATTTCTAGCTAAGAAATATCTTTTGTCTTTAGCATGTTATTTCTGACTTTATGTAACCCACTAATGGTCATTAATTAAAAGGTAGTTGAATTTAAAAATCTATTAAAATTTTCAAGTCTTTCCCCCCAGTTTTATTGAGATATAGTTGACCCACAGCGCTATGTAAGTTTAAGACATGCTGCATAATAACTTATGTATACTGTGAAATGATTACCACGGTATGTTTAGTTAACATCCATCATTTCATATACGTACGAAAGAAAAAAGAAAGCTTTTTTCCTTGTGATGAGAACTCAGGATCTACTTTCTTAACTTTCCATATAGCAGTGTTAACTGTAGTCATCATGTTGTACATCCCCAGTACTTATTTGTCTGATAACTGAAAGTTTGTGTCTCTTGACCATTTTCATCCAGTTCTCCCAACCACTACTCCCTGTGTCTGGTAACCAGAAATCTGATCTCTTTTTTTCTATGAGTTTGTTTTTTGGTTTGGGGTTTTGTTTGTTTGTTTCATTTGTTTTTTTTTAAGATTCCACATATAAGTGAGATCATGTAGTCTTTCTCTGTCTGACTTATTTCACTTAGCATAATGCCCTCAAGGTCCACTCATGTTGTCGCAAATGGCAGGATTTCCTTCTTTTTATGTTTGAATAACAATCCATTGTGTGTGTGTGTGTGTGTGTGTACACCACAGTTTTCATGACACTTGTTTCCAAGCCTTGGCAATTGTAAGTAATGCTGCAGTGAACATAGAGGTGTAGATATATCTTTGACATAGTGTTTTCATTTTCTTCGGATAAATATCCAAAAGTAGAGTTGCCAGATCATATGGTAATTCTGTTTTTAATTTTTTGAGGAACCACCATACTGTTTCCCTTAGTGGCTGCACCAGTTAAATCCCACCAGTAGTGCACAAGGGTTCCCTTTTCTCCACATCTTCACCAGCATTTGTTATCTCTTGTCTTTTCCATGATAGTCACTGTTACAGGTGTGAGGTGTTAGATAGCTCGTTTTATTTCCATTTCCCTGATGATTAATAATTTGAGTACATTTTCATGTATCTGTTGGCCACTTGTATATCTCCTTTGGGAAAATGTTTATTCATGTGCTTTGTCCCTTTTTAAATTGGATTATTTGTTTTTTTGCCATTGAGATATATGAATTCTTTACATATTTTGGATAGTAACTGCTTATCAATTTATGATTTGCAAATTTTTTTCCATTACCTAGGTTGTCTTTTTGTCTTATTAATCATTTCTTTTCCTGTGCAGAAGCTGTTTAGTTTGAAAAACAACACCCCACTTGTTGTTATTTTGTTGTTTGTGCTTTAGGTGTCATATACAAAAAATCATTGCCATTGTTTTTTTTGTTTTGTTTTCTTCTGGAAATTTTATGGTTTCCAATCTTACGTTTAAGTTTTTAATCTATTTCAAGTTAGTAATTGCAAGTGGTGTAGAATTTTTCAAGTCTTACAATGTGTATTACACAGCCATGTGGGAACAAAATTTGTATGCTGATAGCTGAGATTCATGTGATACAAACTATTATTTACTTTTTGGAAGTGATTAATAAATAGATAATTTGTATATCAGCTGATTGTTCTCTGCTCTGTTTTTCTGTGTAGTGGCTGCATCATGGAAGAACAGTTACACTCAGTTACATCTTAGTAAATAAATTTGTTTAATGAAAGTTTTACCTTGATCTAAGGTGTTACCTTGACTTAGAGTGGAAGACAGTTTTGTGGGAGCAAACAGTAAAAACAGCAATATTTTAAAATTATTTTTTTAAAAATATTTTTTAATGGGGCAGTTTGTGGTTTTCTTGGCATTTTTTAGGAGTCAAGGATATATATATTTCTTAATTTATTCATGTATTGGCTGCGTTGGGTCTTCATTGCTGTGTGCGTGGGTGGCTACTGATTGTTGTGGTGTGTGGGCTTCTCATTGCAGTGACTTGTTGAGGAGCGTGGGCTCTAGGTGCACAGGCTTCGGTCGTTGTGGCATGTGGTCTCTAGAGTACAGGCTTGGTAGTTGTGGCACACAGACCTATTTGCTTTGTGGCATGTGGGATCTTTTCAGCCCAGGGATCAAACCCGTGTCCCCTGCATTGGCAGGTAGATTCTTTCTTTCTTTCTCTTCCTTTCTTCTCTTCCTTCCTTTCTTTCTTTTTCTTTTCTTTTCTTTTTTCTTTTCTTTTCTCTTTTCTTTTCTTTTATTTTTTTTCTTTCTTTCTTTCTTTCTTTCCTTCCTTCCTTCTTTCGATTGTGTTGGGTCTTCGTTGCTGCACACGGGCTTTCTCTAGTTGTGGGGAGCGGGGGCTACTCTTTGTTGTGGTGCGTGGGCTTCTCATTGCAGTGGCCTCTCTTGTTGCAGAGCATGGGCTCTAGGCACGTGGGCTTCAGTAGTTGCGGCACATGAGCTCAATAGTTGTGGTGCACGGGCTTAGTTGCTTCACGGCATGTGGTATCTTCTTGGGGTAGGGATCAAAACCATGTCCGCTGCATTGGCAGGCAGATTCTTACCCACTGCGCCACCTAAGAAGTCACGGCAGGTAGATTCTTAACCACTGTGCCACCAGGGAAAGGTCCCAAATAACAATTTATTAAATACATTTGGTAAGACATTTACTGTGGGATTATAAATACAAAAGCAGCTAGTATTTGTAGGTTTTGCTATTTATTTTCTGTAGTGACATTCCTGTAGAACATTAGATAGTTGTTCTTCCACACTGAGGACAAAAACCTTCAGTGTTCTGGGCATAATAACAAATGCATTTCTCACATGTAAACATTGACGGTAATTGCTGCGTGTTATAGATATGCATCTGTACTTTTTACCTTTGAAAGATAGCCTGTTTACATAGGCATTTTAATTATGAGCCCATAGATGCTGGGTGTTCTTCTGTCTGCATATTTGCACATATGTGCATATAAAAGCATACATGTCAAAAGCACAGATTTTTGTTTCCATTTAAAGGAAAAGGGGAAATGTTGTAAGAATAGATAGAAAGGTGGTATTGGACCCAGAATATAATTGTTGGATTTTCAGTTGAATAGCATCCATACTTATAATATTAACACAACATCCACCATAGTATCTCTGTAATTGAAACACATTTTCCATGATTTAATTTTTTCAAAGAATTCTTTCTCTGTTTTATCAGTGTTCTTCAGGCAAAACATGCTCATTGTGTAACTTGAGAGAGATGGAATGCCACTAAAGGAAAAAGAAAAACAGTTAAACTATAAAATACAGATATTGCCTATATAGCATATTTCTTTAATTCTAAGAAGCACCTATTTAACATTTTTGAAATTGGGGGTGCATCTTATTTGTGTGATGTCTTACAGTTGATAGTGAGTTTTCATTCCTTGTGGTACATAAAATAATGATGCATCTTACAATTAATAATGTCATTGATTCTATGAAATATTTGTGTATATGTATATGAGATGTTTTATTAAATGAGTTGCTCACTGTATGTTCTGTGAGAACTATATAATAAATATTTTATCCCTAATGTTATCACATTTGGAAGTTTGCTTGTAACATAGGAGTCAAGGGGCTTCCCTGATGGTGCAGTGGTTGGGAATCTGCCTGCCAATGCAGGGGACACAGGTTTGATCCCTGGTCCAGGAGGATCCCACATGCCTTGGGGCAACTAAGCCTATGTGCCACAGCTACTGAGCCTGTTCTCTAGAGCCTGCGAGCCACAACTATTGAGCCAACGTGCCACAACTACTGAAGCCCAGTGCCTAGAGCCTGTGCTCTGCAACGGTGCAGGCCACCGCAATGAGAAGCCCGCGCACCGAAACAGAGTAGCCCTCGCTCTCTGCAACTAGAGAAAGCCCACGCACAGCAATGGAGACCCAACACAGCCAATAAATAAATAAATAAATAAATAACAAAACAAAACAAAAAACATAGGAGTCAACCTTACATTAAAGCTTTTAGTATGTTAGCAGATTTTTCACTTAAACTTTGTTAGATTATATAAGAATAATATAAATGTTACAAAGATAATTTTTATTTGCTTTTTAAGCTTAATTATATTAATCTTATACTTTATATTGAATGTTTCTACTAATACTACACATTTGGTGGCATAAAATATGTCCCTTTATTTTTCAAAGCTTTTTAAAAATAGATTTATTTGAAAAGTTTAATAGCTATTATGTGATTCTGATGTCTGATTCTTACAAGGTGAATGTCATGTTTTTGTTTTTAGAGCCTTACATTTAAAGAAAAAGTAACAAGCCTTAAATTTAAAGAAAAACCTACAGACCTGGAGACAAGAAGCTATAAGTATCTTCTCTTGTCCATGGTGAAACTAATTCATGCAGATCCAAAGCTCTTACTTTGTGTAAGTATTTTTTATAAAATGCCTTAAAATTATTATACTAACTTAGTTTAGTTTAACTGAAATGCCAAAACCTTGAAGGTGATTGTTAGCTCAGGAACACTGAATGATCCTTCCTGATCATACATGCAACCTGAGACATCCCTAAGAAAACGAGCTTACAGAGAATACTAATATAATTAGATCAGATTTCTTAACCTTTTGTCTTAATTTTTCTTGTCATTAAATTAATATACTTTGGTAAGATCTTCTGTCCATACCCTGCTACCAGGTTATATATTATTCAGGCATAATCCTGGGATAGGGTTTGGATATAATGAAGCAACCATAAATTGAGTGCTTCCTATATCTAAACAGTTGGTTTTTTAAGTCTCAAATTGCTGTTGCCAATAATGGAGCTTTTCTATCCCCTTTTCTTCCTGTCATCAGCTTTTTATTATCATTGGCTTTGCCTGCGTATACTGTATTGGGAGGAAGAGGAGATAAAAATGGGTATGGTTAGTACTCAATTATTGTGGTAACTCTGCTCTGTGTTACAGCCTCAGATGGTATTAGATTCCTGAGAGTATCACTGTAGTACACAAGATAATTAGGAACTAACAAATGCAAATGAGTGATCGTTATATGAAATGATGAAAAACATGGGCTCTGAAGACATATTGGCTGTGTGATTTGTGTGTCTTAACCTCTCTGTGCTTTAGTTTTCTTACCTGAAATATTGTGGTGATAATAATAGTTCCTAACTTAGATTGTTGAACAGACTGAGATAGTACGTGTCATGCTTTTACGAACAATGCAGTGTAGGTGCATAATGAGCACTAAATAAATGTTACATATTATTACTATTAATAAAATACAGTTAACATTAACACTAATACTATTAATGCCCCAAACATAACAGAAGTATATTGTGCAGCTCATAGGATAACATATTTAACCCCTGTGGAGTTTCTCCAGTCCTTGGAGAGCAGCGTCCAGAACTATTTCCTGTTTGCTTTGTTCAACAACAGACTTTTTCAGTGCTAAGGGTGCTTTCAATTTTCATGGTATATTTTTCAAATGACTATACTATAGGAGTTCATAACTTGATGCCCATAGTTTCAAGAGTTCTTTGAGTCTCTGAATTTAAAAAATATATATATGTAAATTTTTTTTCTGGAGAGAGAGAAGGGAAGAGAGACAGAATTCCCAAAAGGATTAGTGACCCCCAAAAGAAGGCCTGTGTTGTTTTGAACTCTTTGAAAAGCGCATCCAAATTTGGGAGTCTAATAGAATAAATTGTTAGAACTTTGGTGTAGAAAAAGCCCTAAAATCTCTCATTAAGTCGTTATGAAAGGAATGAAATACCTTTTCCACTCATTTCTTTGTTATGTAGCACAAATTACTTGTGGTGTTTTTTAATCATGCATTGTCATGTGTTAGCACCACTCTGTTTGTATGGCTATAATTCAGGATCAGAGAGTGCATCAGAGTCACCAGTGCCTTCTGTGTTAAATGTTTGTCAAGGAACAAGAATTTAAGCAAAACGTGCTATTTTCCAAGTTTGAAATTTAGCAAGCAGAAAAGGATCATTTAAATTGAAATTATTTTCTTTGCTGCCATCTAGTGGTTAAACAACTTTTCTCAGAGTAATCAAAGATAAATTAAAATAGTGAAAGATTCATTGTAAATATTTATTTTATATTTTACCTATAAAAATCTAAATCTTAGTAAATAGGATAAATATAGGAATAATTACTAAATGATCTTAATCGTGTTATTTTAAGGTAATGTGATTTTATTGTCTTCTATGTATACTGTCTATCCTAATTCACACTACTCTCAATTTTTCAAGCCTCCTAATTGCTCAGCTTACATCATCTCCTGCTTCCTTTTAATCATTTCTCTGCACTAAAGTTACAGTGATCTCTTCAAAAAGCAAATCGTATGCTTTCTGCCCAGCTTAAAATAAATCTTATGATTTAAGTTGAAATTACTTTTGGGATGAAGCAAACTCCAAATAGACCTACGTGGTCATTCAGTGCTTGACGCCCACCTACCGCCTCTGCGGAATCTAGCGTTATATTTGTCTTCTTTAGTCATGGTGGCCTTTTACTCCCTCTTACTACATTCCTCATGCCTCTCCATGCACTTGCAGTTCCTCTGCTACAATATGGTTCCCTCTCCTCTTCACGTAGTAATTCCTACTGATTCTGAGCTGTATCACTGCCCTAAAGAAGCATCCGTGACTGTACCACATTTCCCTGTTACAGGTGCAAATAACTTCATAGTTCTTTCTCATTTGCAGTTTAAACTTGTTGAGCTGATTATTTTATTGATGTTTGTTTTTCCCACCAGACTACATGCTCCAAGAGGGTAGGAAACACATCTTTTTTACTTGTTGTATCTTTGGTGTTCAATAAATGTTACTGGGTTATTAGTGAATGACTATAAATGTCAGAAAAATAGTCTAACAGTTTTTGAATTATAGATACAGTGGGGTGAGGGCTTACCTTAATCGTTGTAATGGGCAAGAATCTGTAGTTAACAAAATAAAATATGGGCACTAGTTGTATTGGCCTCACTTAAATGAACTATGTGTGCTTGAAGTGTAAATAGATTCTTTCAAGTTGCAAGGAAGCATTTTAGTCTCTTTAAGTAGGTAGACATTCACATTTATATATACTGCTTTGCTTTGTATATAATGTCTTTCAACAATGAAGAAGCCTGAAGTATGGGTATCTGGAGGTGTGGATTCTAGCCCTTTGTGGATTTGGATAGGTCCTTATACTGGACAAGAGGGCTACACAGGATAATCATGTAGTTATCAAGCATGCATGTTCTTTGCCTTTCATCACAACAATTTTAAGATCCCAAACCATAAGTTCCAGATCAGAGGTATGTTTTTTAGCCAATGTAGTGTTGCTGAAAGAAAATTATTTACTTCTATTATTGGTGTAATTTCTTAATTGAACAGCTAATACCTAGTTTTTGTTTTCTTTTAATTAGGATTTTCTCTGGATATTATTCACAGTAATGAACAAGTATAGATGTAGATAAGAGAACTCTTAACAAAAGCAGTTTTTATTTTTTAAAAAACCCCACAATTATTATTTTTGAGGTTAAAATTCACATACCATGAAATTTACCTTTTTAAAGTGTACAATTCACTGGGGTTTGGTATATTTACAAAGTTGTGTACCCATCACCGCTGTCTAGGTCTAGAACATTTTCATCACCTCAAAAATAAACCTAGAATCCATTAGCAGTTAGTCTCCATTCCCTCCACCCTTCGGTTCCTGTTCAGTGATTTTTTTTTTAATTGAAATTTACTTTTTTCTTTGCAGAATCCAAGAAAACAGGGGCCTGAAACCCAAGGCAGTACCGCGGAATTAATTACAGGGCTTGTCCAACTGGTCCCTCAGTCACACATGCCAGAGATTGCTCAGGAAGCAATGGAGGTAAGGGGAAAATGAATTCTAGGCTCTTGAGGGTAAGGTTGTAACTATGTACATTCCTTTTTTTTTTTTTTTTCATCTATTCCTTTTAAAATTTTTCCTTAATTTTTATTTTATTTAAAAAATTTTTTATCCAAATTTTAAAGGTTATTTTCCATTTACAGTACTACAAAATATTGTCTGTATTCCCCATGTTGTGCAATACATCCTTGAGCCTGTCTTACACCCAGTAGTTTGTACCTTCCACTCCCCAACCCTGTATTGCTCACCCCCCAAATCCCCCTCCCACTGGTAGCCACTAGTTTGTTCTCTGTATCTGTGAGTCTGCTTCTTTTCTGTTATATTCAATTTGTTATATTGTTGGGTTTTTTTAGATTCCACGTATGAGTGATATCATATAGTGTTTGTCTTTCTTTATCTGACTTATTTCACTTAGCATAATGCCTGCCAAATCCACCCATGTTGCTGCAGATAGCAAAATTTCTTTCTTTTTTATGGTTGAGTAGTATTCCATTATGTACATATATATTCAGTACCACATCTTTATCCACTCATCTGTTGGATGAATGGGCACTTAGGTTGTTTCCATATCTTGGCAGTTGTAAATAATGCTGCTATAAATATTGGAGTATACGTATCTTTTCTAATTAGTGTTTTTTTGTTTTTTTGGATATGTGCCCAGAAGTGGAATTTCTGGGTCATGTGGTAGTTCTGTTTTTAGTTTTTTGAGAAGCCTCTGTCCTGTTTTCCACAGTGGCTGTACCGATTTACATTCCCACCAACAGTGTACAAGGGTTCCCTTTTCTCCATATCCTCACCAACATTTGTTATTTGTGTTCTTTTTGGTGATAGCCATTCTTACAGGTGTGAGGTGATATCTCATTGTGGTTTTGATTTGCATTTCCCTGATGATTAGTGATATTTAACATCTTTTCATATGCCTGTTGGTCATCTCTATGTCTTCTATGGAAAAATGTGTATTCAGTTCTTTTACCCATTTTTAAAATTGGGTTGTTTGTTTTTTTGGTGTTGAGTTGTATGAGCTGTTTATATATGTTGAATATTTCTCTCTTATCAGTAATATAATTTGCATATATTTTCTCCCATTCAGTAGGCTGTTTTTGCATTTTGTCAATGGTTTCCTTTGCTGCGCAAAGCTTTTAAGTTTAATTAGGTCCCATTTGTTTATTTTTGCTTTTATTTCCTTTGTTTTAGGAGACAGACCTAAAAAAAATACTGCTACCATTTATGTCAAAGAGTGTTCTGCTTATGTTTTCCTCTATGAGTTTTATGGTTTCTGGTCTTACATTTAGGTCTTTAATCCATTTTGAATTTATTTTTGTATATGGTGTTAGAGAATATTCTAATTTCATTCTTTGACATGTAGCTGTCCAGTTTTCCCAGCACCACTTATTGAAGAGACTGTCTTTTTTCCATTGTGTATTTTTGCCTCCTTTGTCGTAGATTGACCATAGTGACCTTTGGTAGTATGGTCATTTTAACAATATTGATTCTTCCAATCCAAGAACATGTATATCTTTCCATGTGTGTCATCTTCAGTTTCTTTGATCAGTGTCTTATAGTTTTCAGAGTATAGGTCTTTTGCCTCCTTAGGTAAGTTTATTCCAAGGTGTTTTTTTGTTGTTGTTTTTGTTTTTTTGATGTGATGGTAAATAGGATTTACTTAATTTCTCTTTCTGATACTTCACAGTTAGTGTATAGAAACGCAACAGATTTCTGTATATTAATTTTGCATTCTGCAACTTTACTGAATTCTTTGATGAGCTCTAGTAGTTTTTTGGTAGCATCTTTAGGATTTCCTACATATAGTATCATGTCATCTGCAAGCAGTGACAGTTTTGCTTCTTCCTTTCCAATTTGGATTCCTTTTATTTCTTTTTCTTCTCTGATTGCTGTGGCTAGGACTTCCAAAACTGTGTTGAATAAAAGTGGCAAGAGTGGGCATCCTTGTCTTTTTCTTGATCTTACAAGGAAATGCTTTCAGGTTTTCACCATTGAGTATGATGTTAGCTGTGGGTTTGTCATATATGGCCTTTATTATGTCGAGGTGTGTTCCTTTTGTGCCTGCTTTCTGGAGAGTTTTTATCATAAATAGATATTGAATTTTATCAAAAGACTTTTCTGCATCTGTTGAGATGATCATGGATTTTATTTTTCAGTTTTGTTAATGTGATGTATCGCAGTGATTGATTTGTGGATATTAAAAAAAATCCTTACATCCCTGAGATAAATCCCATTTGATCATGGTATGTGATCCTCTTAACGTGTTGTTGAATTCATTTTGCTAATATTTTGTTGAGAATTTTTACATGTGTGTTCATCAGTGATATTGACCTGTAATTTTCTTTTTTTTGTTATATCTTTGTCTCATTTTGGTATCAGGGTGATGGTGACCTTGTAGAATGAGGAAGCATTCCTTCCTGTGCAGTGTTTTGCAGTAGTTGGAGAAGGATAGTGTTAACTCTTCACTAAATGGTAGAATTCACCTGTGAAGCCATCTGGTCCTGAACTTTTGTTTGTTGAGAACTTTTTATTATTGATTCAATTTCCTTACTGGTAATTGGTCTGTTCATATTTTCTGTTTTTTCTTGATTCAGTCTTTGGGATTGTACATTTCTAGGAATTTGGGTTTTTTTAGGATGTCCATTTTATTGTACATACATTTATTGGCATAAAATGGTTCACAGTAATCTCTTGTGATCCTTTTTATTTTTGTGGTGTCAGTTGTAACTTTTCCTTTTTCATTTCTGATTTTATTCTTTTAGACCCTCTCCCTTTTTTTCTTGATGAGTCTGGCTAAAGGTTTATCAGTTTTTATCTTTTCAAAGAACTGCTCTAAGTTTCATTGATCTTTTCTATTGTTGTTTTTTAGTCTCTATTTCATTTATTTCTGCTCTGGTCTTTATGATTTTTCTTCTACTAACTTTGGATTTTGTTTGTTCTTTTTCTCATTCCTTTAGGTGTAAGTTTAGCTTATTTCAGATTTTTGTTGTTTCCTGAGCTAGGCTTCCTCTTACAACTGAGGTAATCTTCCCTCTTAGAACTGCTTTTGCTATATCTCATAGATTTTGGATCATCTGGTTTTCATTTTCATTTGTCTTCAGGTATCTTTTTATTTCTTCTTTGATTTCTTTAGTAACCCACTGTTGTTTAGTAGCATATTGTTTAGCCTCCAAATGTTTGTGGTTTTTTGTAATTTTTTTCTTGTAGTTGATATCTAGTCTCATAATGTTGTGATTGGAAAAGATGATTGCTATGATTTCAGTTTTCTTAAATTTACTGAGACTTGTTTTGTGGGCTAGCATGTGATCTATCCTGGAGAATGTTCTGTGTACATTTGTGTGTATTCTGCTGCTTTTGGGTGGAATGTTGCCTACATATCTGTTAGTTGATCTAGTCTAATGTGTTGTTTAAGGCCACTATTTCCTTATTGGTTTTCTGTCTGGATGATCTTGCAGTTGATGTAAATGGTGTGTTAAAGTCAGTACTATTATTGTGTTACTGTCAGTTTCTCCTTTTAAATCTGTTAATATTTGCTTTATGTATTTAGGTGGTCCTGTGTTGGATGATAAAGAGAGACATCTCATTATTACAAAGGGGTCCAATCCATCCAGAAAATAAAATTTTGTACGAGTCTAATAACAAAGATTTAAAATATATAAAACTAAAACATATAAAATTTCTAAGTATATAAAAACACGTAAAAGGAGAGATAGACAAAATACAGTTGTAGTGGGATACTTGAGCATATCTTTGTCAATATCTGATAGAATAAGCAAGCAAACAAATGGTAAGGATAGACGATCTGAACAACATGGTATCAAATTTGACCTATTTGACACTTACAGAGCATTGCATTCAATAAATGTATTTTCCTTTCAAGTATATGTGGAACATTTAGTATATCTTGATCATAATGCAAGTTTCAACAAGTTCTGAAGGATTGAAATCATTTAGAAGTTTTTTATGACTACATTGAAATTAAGCTAGATAGCAGATAACAAAAAGCTTTATGAAATATCAAATGACTATACAGTTGACCCTTGAACAACACAGGTTTGAACTGTGCAGGTCCAGTTATATGCAGATTTTTTTCAATAAATATATTGGAAATTTTTTGAATATTTACAACAATTTGAGAAAACTTTGCAGGTGAATTACTAGCCTATAAATATCAAAAAAATTAAGAAAAGATATGTCATGACATAAAATATATGTGGCTACCAGTCTATATTATAATTTTTTGAATCATTTATTTTATTATACTTTTTAACTTTTTTAATTGAAATATAGTTGATTTACAATGTTGTGTTAATTTCTGCTGTATAGCAAAGTGATTCGGTTATGCATATATATAAAAATATACACATTCTTTTTTTAATAGTCTTTTCATTATATTTTAATCACAGAATATTGAATATAGTTCCCTGTGCTATACAGTAGGACCTTGTTGTTTATCCATATATTATCATTTATAAATCTATTATGAAAAGTTAAAATTTATCAAAACTTACACACACATGCAGTTACAGACTGTACATGGCATTTTTCACAGTCAAAAGAAATGTAAACAAATGTAAAGATGAAGTATTAAATTATAATTGCATAAAATTAACTGTAGTACATACTGTACTACTGTAATAATTTCATAGCTGTGTTTTGTTACTGTTTTGATGAGCTCAGGTGTTGTGAGTATCCACTTCAAATGCTTTATGAGACTCATAACCTCTGCATGAGCAGTTTCTCTCCAGTAAATTGAGTATCAGTAAAAAATGATCTCTTGTGGTTTTTGTGTATTTTTCATCATGTTTAGTGCAGTATCATACCTTGAATAATACCAAGTGACCCATACGAAGCACCACTGGTGATGAAAGCAGAAAAAAGCCATAACATTACAAGAAGTTGAATTGTTTGATATGTGCTGTAGATTGAGGTCTGCAGCTGTGGTTGTCTGCCATTTCAGGATAAATGAATCCAATGTAAGGACTTTTGGGGGGCAAAAATGGAAATTCATGAAGCTGTTGCAGCTGCTCCAGTAGGCGTGAAACTTTGCACTTTTTGTGAAATATCTTTTTATCTTGTATTGAAAAGGCAGCTTTTATGTGGGTGCAGGGTTGCTATAAGAATGATATACCTATTGACTTCAGTGGGATTTGAGAAAAACTGAAGCCTTTATGTGACATCTATTTTTTTTTAAGATTTATTATGTTTGTTTGTTTGTTTGTTTGTTGCTGCATTGGGTCTTTGTTGCTGCACATGGGCTTTCCCTAGTTGTGGTGAGCAGGGGCTACTCTTTGTTGCAGTGTGTGGGCTTCTCAGTGTGGTGGCTTCTCTTGTTGCGGAGCATGGGCTCTAGAGGCGCAGGCTTCAGCAGTTGCGGCACGTGGGCTCAGTAGTTGTGGCTCACGGGCTCTAGAGCACAGGCTCAGTAGCTGTGGCTCATGGGCTTAGTTGCTCCCCAGCATGTGGAATCTTCCCAGCCCAGAACTTGAACCTGTGTCCCCTACATTGGCAGGCAGATTCTTAACCACTGCACCACCAGGGAATCCCTTTATGTGACATCTTGAAGCAAAAGGAAAGTGAAGGATCTAAAGCTGGAGAATTAAATGCCAGCATAGGATGGTTTGATAATTTTAGAAAGAGGTTTGGCTTTAAAAATGTCAAGATAAAGGAGAAGCAGCTTCTGCTGACCGAGAGGCAGCAGATGATTTCCCAGATGCCATTTAGAAAATCATTGAGGGGAAAGGACACAGTCTGAACAAGTTTATAATGCAGATGAAAGTGCCCTATTCTAGAAAAAAATGCCGTAAAGGACATTTATTGGTAAGGAAGAGAAGCAAGCACCAGGATTTATGGTAGGAAGGGATGGGCTTAACTCTACAGTTTTGTGCAAATGCAGTTGGGTTTATGATCAGAACTGCCCTTATCTATAAAGCTTCTAACTTCCAAGCCTTGAAAGGAAAAGATAGGTACCAGTTGCTTGTCTTTTGGTGGTACAGCAAGAAAGCCTGCATAGTGAGAACCCTTTTTCTAGATGAGTTCCATCAGTGCTTTGTCACTGAAGTGAGGAAGTACCTTGCCAGTAAGGGACTGCCTTTTAAAGTTCTTTTGATACTGGACTATGCCCCTGACCACCTAGAACACCATGAATTTAACACTGAAGATGTCAGAGTGGTCTGATTGCCCCAAACAGCCCTAATTCAGTCTTTAGATCAGGGGTTCAAAAGGACCTTTAAGGCTCATTACACACAGTATTGTATGGAAAGGATTGTCAACACTATGGAAGAGAACCCAAATAGAACATCATGAAAGCCTGGAAGGATTACACAATCAAAGATGCCATCATCGTTATAGAAAAAGCTGATTCATCTTGTAAACATGATGTAAACTTACAGCATTAATACTGTACAGTACTGTAAATGTATTTTCTTTATGATTTTTTAACATTTTCTTTTTACTAGCTTTATTGTAAGAATATAGTATATAATACATGACATACAAAATATGTGTTAATCAACTGTTATTGGTAAGGCTTCCAGTCAACAGTAGACTATTAATAGTTAAGTTTTTAGGGAGTTAAAAGTTATATGTAGATTTCTCAGCACCCCAACCCCCTCATTGTTCAAGGATCAATTGTACTTTGTTTTTACTCATACTCTGCTAGTAAGGAAGTAAATTAGTACAGCCATCATTAAAAATTGTTTTGCAATATCTACAAAAGCTAAATATATGACTTAGCAGTTCTCCTCCTAGGTGTGTATCCAGCAGAAATGTATATGTATGTTTACCAAAAGACACATACAGAAATACTAATAGCAGCATAATTTGTAATAGCCAAAAAAGTTGGAAACAACTCAAATGTATCAACAGTAGAATAGATGAATGATTTTGGTTATTTCATTCCATTGATTACAGCAGTGTGAAAAAGAATAAGCTGCTGCCAAGTGCAAAGCATGGATGAATCTCACAGACATAATATTGACTGAAAAGAGCCAAACACAAAAGAGAACATGCTGTATGATTCCCTTTATATAAAGTTCAGAAACAGGCAAAAGTATCTATGGTGATAGAAGTCAGAACAGTGGCTACCTTTGTCAAGAGCTGATGACCGGAAGGGAATGTGATAAGGGCCTCTGCGTATTGATAATATTGCTCTGGGTAATGGTTATATGGGGTAGATACATTTGTGAGAATTCATTGAACTGTGTATTTAAGATTTGCTACTTCGTTATTTATCATGCTTTATTTTACCAAAAATGTTTCCACACTCATTGTTACACTCATTGCTTGTATTTGTGTACCTTGCTTTTGGTTCTATAAAATAGTACATTCTTTGCATTCTTTTTGGAAGGCTATTTGACAGTATTTAACAGGAGCTATACAAATGTCCCTTTTTTTTTGTCCAAATAAGTCCATTTTTAATCTTATGAATATAAGTTAAAAGGAAAAAGCTGCACATATATGTGCTTATTGCTCTAATAGAACATTAGGAGAATTTTAAATATTTACTGGTAAGAGAATGTGTTAATATGTAATAACAAGAGAATGATATTTCAATTTGGTGAACTGTTAAATGCCCATTAAACCATGCAGATCACACAGCAATATGGAAAAATACTTATGAAATGTCGAATGTACTGTGTTTACAGTTTTGTTAAAATATATGTGGAAAATTTAAAAATGGAAAGGAACGTGAAAAGGAAAACAATCATTAAGGCAGAGAAAAGGCTAACACATTTTCTTTGAATATTTCAAAAAAATGTTTTGTCAAAAATTTTAGGGGATTTACCACTGAAAGTGTCAGTAAATTGTACTGTTTTTGCACAATAAGTGACAGAATTGAATGTTTATTTGTGCTGTTTTTCCTTGATATGAGAGAGATAACCTATATAATTTTTGAAGATTCTCACAGTGAATTGCAGTTTTCACTAAATATCTCAAAGTAATTGTAGTGTAAGTATTTGAAATAAGATAATATAGGTCTGGTCTTTATATAATTTATAACTTTTGGAGTTATAAAGTTGTCCAAGATTAGAAATTTATATATATTTTTTCCTAATGTGATGCCGGTTATCATTGCAGTATATTTGCAGTTTATGCATCTGATTTGGTTTTAAGAGAAGCAATCGGTTTGCATTATGTGTTCCAAACAGTGTTGCATTGGAGTTTTAATAAAAGGCTTTAAAGAAGAGTAAAGAATCTCCAAATATGCTGACCAAGGACTAAGAGGAATGTGCAGAGCTCAACAGTGTGTGTCTGGGGGAAGTGTTGTGGAGCCGGAGTTAGGTTAGGGCTGGTTTGAAGAAAGAGTGTAGTTTTACTCTTTATACCTTAGGTGGCATTAATTTAATAATAGTGTCTTTGTATGTAGGTTGTATATTCCTGTTAATGTTCTGTGAACCAAATCCAATTTCAGTTCTATGGTCAATTGAAATATTTTAGGATGAATGACCTGCTATGAAATACAAAATCTATTTTCCTCCTCCTCTCTCCTTTTTGAAAGATAATTTATCCTTTCTGTTCCAAAAGAATTTGTGGCAAATGAGATAACTGCTACTTTATCTTATGGCCTAGAAGTAAAATATTGTTATGTGTATTAGTTTTAGGGAGATCTCCTTACTTGGAGTTTAATTTTATTTTCCATAGAGTTCTTTGATACTTACTGAAATTATTTTGTTTGTGTCTTAAAGCAGTTTTTACACATGTGTATTGCTATTCTGAATTCATCAGTATTTAACTTATGTGTGTATGTCATTTAAAGTAACAATGATAGGAATAAAGTGACTTCATTTTATATATATATTACAGATATGTATAATATATATTTATAATCCTCTAGAGATTTTTTTCTTCAGAGTTTTTCTGTTGTGCCTTATACTGTATGTTGAGGCTACAATTAAGTACCTCAATTTGTTAGCATTTGTAAAATAAATACTCCAGTGTTGTTTACCAAAAATATTTTGAGTAAGTCTTCTCTCTCTCTTTTTTAAAAATTCAGGCTCTGCTGGTTCTTCATCAGTTAGATAGCATTGATTTGTGGAATCCTGATGCTCCTGTAGAAACATTTTGGGAAATTAGGTATATGAACTCTAATTTTTTAATTCAATTTAAAATTTTATTTTGTATTTTTTGTCTTTAAATATTAACTCTGTAGTACTTGGTTTATTGTAAAACTTTTTTCACTTATACTCCCAGAGGTTTTATGATTTTGTATTTTATTTGGCTTGAAATTGTTAGATTATTTCTTGTTTTAACTTTAAGAACGTCACAGCAATTTAGAAAACAAATTTTTTTAAATTGTGTTAAATTTCATTACCTAGCCATAAGTACTGTTATTTGGTATGTTCTTGTCTATTTCAGATTTTTATGTGGTTACAACTGTGTTTTAAATTGATTTTTACAGTTATAAGCTTAGTGTTAAAATTTTGTAATGTTAACAGTTTATTTCTGTTTTTTAAACTATGATCTTTCATACATTTTCAGTAATACCAGTGTTTTTGGTGGATGAATTAATAATGAATATCTACTTAGAAGGCAAAATATATATAGAATTTTATAATTTATTTCCTTGGTTATATAAATTATTACCTTTCAGTGAGCACAGAGGTAACACATTGAGGAAAATATGTGTGTAAGCCTCAGGTTTTGTCATTATCTTATCATAGAGGTGGGTACACCAAGTCACTTGGCAGCTGAGTTAAATCCTAGACTCTGGAGCAATGTTCTTTGATAGCAATGTAATGTGAACCGCATATGTAATTTAAAATTTTCTAATTGCCACATTAAAAAATAAAAAGAAATAAGTAAAATTAATTTTAATAATATATTTTAACCCAGTATATACATATATATAAAATATTTTTCAACATGTAGTTTAATATAAAAGTTTTTAATAAGATAGTTTACTTTTTTTTTTTAGTAAAATCTTCAAAATGTGGTATGTTTCATACCTACAGGACATCTCAGTTTACACAAGCCACATTTCAAGTGCTTAGGAGCAGCATGTGGCTGGCTAGTGGCTACGTGTTGGACATTGCAGCTCTAGAGGAGGAATAGCAAACTTTTTCTCTAAAGGGCCAGGTAGTCAGTATTTTAGGCTTTGTGGGCCAGATAGTCTCTTTTATAACTATTCAGTTCTGCTGTTGTGACATGAAAGCAGCCATAGACAATATGTAAATGAATGAGTGGGGTGTGACTGTGTTCAGTAAAACTTTATTTACAAGAGGCACATGGTGGACTGGATTTGGCCTGCAGGCAATTGTTTGCAGACCCCTGCTCTACAGCACTAGGTTTACATACAGTTTGTGCTGTGCACCTTGTCTGTAATTTTTTCTTGAGTCCACTGCAGGGATGAGATGCATGGATGAAAAGTTTGGGAGTTGGGAGAGTAGGGGGCTTAGAAGTACTTGCTTTTTTTTTTTTTTTTTAAACGAAATCTGTATACTTACTTCCTTTGATTATCATGCTATTAATGTTTTGATAACCATTTCTCTAAAACAAATCCTAGAAAGGAAAATAAGGTTCTCTAAACTTTGTTATTTTATTTTGTTATTCTCTAAACTTTGCATTATTAGAGAATGCCATTTTTATGTACTGATTTTATCTGCAATAGGTTGTTTATTGACGATGCTGGTAACAGTGAACTTTGTTTCTGCAGCTCACAAATGCTTTTTTACATCTGCAAGAAATTAACTAGCCATCAAATGCTTAGTAGCACAGAAATTCTCAAATGGTTGCGGGAAATTTTGATCTGCAGGAATAAATTTCTTCTTAAAAATAAGGTAAGCAAGATGACATCTTTCAGAATGGAAGAATATTTGGAATGGTAATGAGAAGAGATTAAGGAAGTGTTTATTAGCCAAATTAAGTCCTAACTCAGCTCCTCTCTCCTACAAAGTCTTCAAGGGAAATATATGTGCAGAAGACAATGGCTGACAAATCAACACTTTAAAAATTATTCTGATCCTTTAGCTTTAAAGCCGCAATGCTGATAAAGTCTAGTTGAGTTAAGCAGGACTCTGTGGGGGCAGTCCATAAAGAAGCTGAAGGGAAGAGATTGAGGGCCCTCGATCTAGGTTTATTTATATTTCTGCAAGAAAGCTTTTACCTCTTGACAATATCAGGAGTCTTCTTCCTTAGGGTTGAGTGATAAGTTTTGATTCTGAACTATTGAAGCATGGTGACAAGGTTTTGGGGGCTAGAGAAGAGCCTTAAAATTTTTGTAACATGAAGTTTCTATAATTAGTCAATTAAAAAGTTCTTTTATGGCATCGTTGTAGGAGTACTTGATTCAATGAATTTTTATCCATTTCTAGAATGGATAAAATCTATGAGAAATCTTAAAGGTATCAAATGCATGTGCTTTTCAGTGTACCGTGCAGCGTGTTAAATTTTCTTTGCTTAGAAATGGGCTTATGGTGAGTTGGATTTATTCATATCTGGCTCATCTTAGTGTGTTAATATAGTGGAATTTGGCATTTTTCCAAAGATAAGGAATGAGATTAGGACTTCAGTGTTTCATGCCCTTGCCTATGGTATACTGCTCCAGAGTGCAGGCATTAGTAATCCAGTGATGAATCTGTAGTCCTCTGGCCAGTGAAGTCACTCTTATAATGTACTTAGTGTATGTACCAGTGTTAATTCTGGTCCAGCGGAACTTAATCTCAAAAGAGTCAACTTCTAGGTATCCTGACCGTAGCACAGGATATAAATCTTATGGGAGGACCTCTTTGTAGTTTTTAATTGACCGAGAAGTACATTATATTTTTCATGTGGTAGATTTATGTTGTTGATCTTTTACTTGTGTCCATGTTCAACCTAGAAACATTAATTTACATTTCTGGAATCTGTTGATTTTGATGATTTGCAGAGTGGAAAACTGAGAGGTGTTTCAGAGATATTGAGGAAACATTATTTGTACTCCTGGGTTTCTAGTGAATGTTCCTCAGTGTGAGGGGAATAGGAGTTGGAAGGAGAGGTTTTCCAGGATAGTCTCAAACAGAAAGACAACTCATATTAAGTATTTATTTCTTGTGGTTATCAGTGCTTTGAAAATACTCACTTATTTTTTCTTTCTAGCAGGCAGATAGAAGTTCCTGTCACTTTCTCTTCCTTTATGGAGTAGGATGTGATGTTCCTTCAAGTGGAAATACCAGTCAGATGTCCATGGATCATGAAGAATTACTACGTACTTGTACTTCTGGAACCTCTCTCCGTAAGGGAAAAGGAAATTCATCCATGGTAAGGAGTTTCTTTTGTAGTTTTCTTGTATCATCATCTGTGCTCTGTACTTTTTTCTGAATGAACTTGGGTAAATTTCAACTAGGTAATATAACATAGTAAAGAACTACTTACCTTCTAGTTCTGCTACTGCTCTTTGTGGACCCTCAGGCAAGTTCCTAACATCTCTGTGACAGTTCCTCAACTTTAAAATGGGGATTATAATTTCTGCCACAGAATTGTTGTGAGGATTAAATGAAATTATGCGTAAACAGCACTTGACACAGTCTTTAACTGATAGCTATAATTATTATAACTCTCTATTCCATAAGAAAGATCATTCATACCCCAGAAGTTTAAAAGGTCTATCAACTAAAAAAAGTACAGATTTACTGGGAAAAAAAGCATTTTGCTTGATGTTATGCATAAGTGTTTTCATGACTTTTGTGCCCATAATTCCCTTTAAAAATAAATCATAATACAAGTGAAAATATCAAATCGTTACAGAAGAGTTTCTTTTCCGGACCAAAGCTTTTTTTTTTATCCCTAATTTACAATATAATCTTCAGTTGAAGGGAAGAAAGAAAAAAAAAAAAAACTACTAAGCAGTGTGATATTTACTGCAGAATTTAAATTCATTTTGTAAATGAGGATTTCTCTGTTTTGTGTTTCGGGAATATGTTATCCAGAGCCCAATATATCCTCTACAGTCATGTTTAGTTTTTATTCATGTCCTTATTTTAGTCAGTTGTGCAGCATGATTATTTTATTTCTTCCCTCTGGGTGGATAGAATTTCATGTTACTTTCTCTTCCTCTGTCATTGATGATTGACTGAGAAGTGCATTATATTTTTCATTGAGTAGATTTATGTTGTGCATGTTTTGTGTTCATATTAGACTCAATCTATATTTCTGGAATCTGGAAAGGATACCTATTCTATTTGAAATTGAACAGATAGCAGTATTACGTTGGTCCAAATAATCTGAGTTCTCATTCAGACAAGGTATTCTGAGGTTGGAAAATTCTATCATGGTTAAAGAGGAGAAGCTCTTGTGGGTTATTGTATGCAGACACGTATGGTACAAAGCTTGTTGTATCATTGGGTTTTGTAAGTAACATTACATACGTTGCAAATATTTGCCTCCCACCCCCAACTCCAGGATAGTGCAGCAGGGTGCAGTGGAACCCCACCAATATGTCGACAAGCCCAGACCAAACTAGAAGTGGCCCTGTACATGTTTCTGTGGAGCCCTGACACTGAAGCTGTTCTGGTTGCCATGTCCTGTTTTCGTCACCTCTGTGAGGAAGCAGATATCCGGTGTGGAGTGGATGAAGTGTCAGTGCACAACTTCTTGCCCAATTATAACACATTCATGGAATTTGCCTCTGTCAGCAATATGATGTCAACAGGTAAATCATGGATCATGTTTTTTTTCACGGGGTCTGCCTTGAATCACGTGACATCTGATTGCTCTAGGAACATAGGAATGTATTTAAGATTACTACTTTGTAAGTTTACAGGGCTAATTCAAATAGCTTACCTGAAATCCTTTTCTGCACAAGGTAAGGTGAAAGTAAATAGTATTTAAAATAAGTTGTTCATTTCTCACTGAGTTTTTAATATTCCATATACATTTGTTTAAAAACTAAATTGCTTTCAGTTATAGATTATATAATTTACTCTGCCTGAACTGTACATAGTGAAGTTTTAAAAACACTGGCACATGTTATGAGTAAGTGTAGGTGGGAATAGCTGTTTTAGGCTGTGGACATTGTGGAGTCCCAGTTAAATATCCCTTTCCTGTGAGGCTGGTAAAAGAAAGTGTTCAGCTTTATCATTTGAAGTATTCATTGAACTCCTCCTTCTCTGCCTTTTGGGTTGGGCTTGCCAGGTTCTCCACTGGCAAGCAAGGCTCTAAGTGCAGTAGGTTGATTTGCTGTTGTCTTTGCTTAGGAAGAGCAGCACTTCAGAAAAGAGTGATGGCACTACTGCGGCGAATTGAGCATCCCACTGCAGGAAACACTGAGGTATGCCCTTAGCAACAGAAACATCCTTCGCAGGCTTCCACCCTCAACTTTAGAAGGCTTGTGTTATGTGTATGTGACCAGGAATAGCATTTGAAGCAATCTAAGATATGTGCATATTACAAGCAGGATATTATAATATGCACCAAGTTTGAAACCTGTCTATTACTGATTGATTTTTTAGCTCTAGGTTTAAAGTTGCTTTCAAGTGGTAATTGCCTTCATTTCAGGCTTGGGAAGATACACATGCGAAGTGGGAACAAGCTACAAAACTAATCCTCAACTACCCCAAAGCCAAAATGGAAGATGGCCAGGTGAGTTTGTGAAGCTGATTTTGTCTGTTGATGGATCTGCTAAACATACGTACTTCACTTCATCTTTTGTGAGTGACTCTTAGTATAATAAGTGTGTGGATGTCTTAAGACTGATATTTAGTTGTGGTTCATTTAAACCTGCACTAATATGGTAGCCATTAGCCACTCGTCAAATTAAAATTTAACTTGAAATTAAGTACAATTAAAATTCAGTTCTCTGTCATACAGTAGCCACATGTGGAAATTGACTGCCATATTGGGCAGTACAGATATTAAATGTTTCCATCATTGCAGAAATATTGGACAGCTCTGAGCTAGAGATGATTTATGGTAGAGACCATTCCTTTCCCCTCTTTTCTTTCTCTTTCTCTATCAGAGTATTTCACAGAATTTGCAGGAAAGGAGCGACAAATGTAGAAAAAAATAAATTAAAATAGAAACAATACATTTTACTCTTTTATTAGATATTTTGATTAAGGGATCTGGTGGCCAGAAGATTGACCCTAGGTTAAATGAAATTTTAAAATTTGGATATTTCATTCATCAACTTATCATCTGTTAACCTGGAAATTAACAATTAATTGATATTTCTGTATGTTTGATTTGTAATGGCCATATTGTTCTCATTATTAGATGTTTTAGAAAAACTCATTAGTCTCCCATTGTTTTTTTTTTCTTGTCATGTTTAATTAGAACAAGAAAAAAAGTTATGTTTTTGTGAAGCAAAAAATCTGTACCTAATGTCATTATTTGGAGAGGGACACATGGCTTTAGAATGAAATTTTTTTTTTGGTAGCTGTTTTGTTGAGAGATAATTCACATAACATCAAATTCACATGTTTAAAATGTATGATTCAGTGATTTTTAGTATATTCAGAGTTGTGCAGCCACCACCACAATTTAATAAAAACCCATACCCTTTAGCTATCATTCCCTAACCTTCCCCCTACACCTCCACTGCCGGCCCCCAGCCCTAGAAAACCGCTAAGCTACTTTCTGTCTGAGTAGACTTGCCAATTCTGGACATTTCATATAAATGGAATTATATAATATGTGGTCTTTAGTGACTGGTTTCTTTCACTTGGCATAATGTTTGCAAGGTTCATTCATGTAAATCAAAGCTTTCTAAAGAAATTTGATATTCTGTGTTGATTATATTAGTCTATGATAAAAATATGTTAGTGGCTCTTTAAAAATATAGATGATAATCTCAAGTTTGGGTTTTTTTTACTTAAAGTTTTTTTTGCATCTTTCACATAGTTTTTAAATTGAAGTATAAGATATATTCAAAAATATGTGTAAATCGAAGTGACAGTGCAGAGTATGAGGTGAGCATACCTGTGCAACCAGCACCCACATCAAGAAAGAAATCATTACCAGCATCCCAGAAGCTTTCATTGTGCCCCTTCCAGTTACTAATGACCAAGAGTAACCATTATCCTGATACAGTCATTTTCCTGTCGTTAAACTTATATGAACGGAGCAATACAAGTATCCTCTGATATCTGGCTTCTTGTACTCAACATAATGTTTCTGAGATTCAGCCCCACTATTTCATGCAGTTGTAGTTCATTTATTGTTATTGAAATATATTATTTTATTCAGTCCTCATTTTAATTTTTCCTTTCTATTCTTTTTTTTTCTATTAGATAGTTATACAAAGATTAGTTATTTTGAATAGTGCTGCTATAAACATTCTTGAATGTGTCTTTTGCTGACCTTATAGATGTATTTCTGTAAGGCACACACTTAACAGTGGAATTGCTGGGTCAAAGGGTATGCAGATACACATATGGGGAATATAAATGGATATAATCACATTAAAAAACTTTGATAGTTTCACCAAAACTTTTAAAAGATAACTAACATTTTAAAATGAACTGCCATAGGGGACTTCCCTGGTGGCGCAGTGGTTAAGACTCCATGCTTCCAATGCTGGGGGCCTAGATTCAGTCTCTGGTCAGGGCACTAGATCCCATGTGCATGCCGCAACTAAGAGTCCATGTGCCACAACTAAAGGAGCCCACGTGCCATAACTAAGGAGCCAGCAAGCTGCAACTAAGGAGCCCATCTGCCACAACTAAGACCTAGCACAACCAAATAAATAAAATAAATATTTTTAAAAATAATAAAATAAAATGAACTGCCATAATACCTGTGTAAATGATCGAGTATCATCCAGACATTAAAAACATTCCTTTTAAAGAATATATACCAAATGAGGCAATTGATCCACTAACATCTGTTAATGGTTTCTTATCCCTGCATGAACAAGTAATTTTTCTTTTGGGATTGTTCAGATTGTAACCCTTTAAAGACCAAAAGTAGGAAATAAAATATTGTACATACTTTTTCTAATTCAACTAGGTAAAAAATATTTTGAAGCACTTAAATATTCAATAAAATTAGACATTTATATCAGGCCTGGGCAGAGCTAAGCTGAAAATATGTGATATATGCTGTAATATATTCAGTTAATAACTGAATTATGTATGTCAGAGAATGGAACAATATTATCAAAGCAGTATAAGACAAGGGAAACTTGAAATTGTACCAGTGGAACAGAATTGAAAATCAAGAAACTTGTGGTAATTGTTTGAGCCCTGATAAGAAGTATGTAAATATACAGCAGAATTCAAACTAGAGAAAAAACACTAACCTCGTTCTTTATGCATTATGAAAGTCAAGACACAAAAGATCCCCTAGACGGGGCTTCCTAGGTGGCGCAGTGGTTAAGAATCCGCCTGCCAATGCAGGGGACATGGGTTCAATCCCTGCTCCAGGAAGATCCCACATACCTCGGAGCAACTAAGCCCATGTGCCACAACTAGAGCCTGTGCTTTAGAGCCCGTGAGCCACAACCATTGAGTCCATGTGCTGCAACAACTGAAGCCCACGCGCCTAGAGCCCGTGCTCCGCAGCAAGAGAAGCCACAGCAATGAGGAGCCCGTGCACCACAATGAAGAGTTGCCCCCACTCACCGCAACTAAAAGAAAGCCCGCGCACAGCAAAAAAGACCCAACACAGCCAATAAAATAAATAAATAAAAAAAAAGATCCCCTAGATGAAAGAACAATGCCATAATCAAAATGTTTATATTGCAGCTTCAGTTTAACGTCACTTATTTAGCTTCTTTTGTATATACTGTGACACAATTGAAGAACATTTAACTGTAATTTGAAAACAGAGTAAGCACCACTATGTTCCCAGAGTCAAGAAGAGAATAAGCATTACTGTTATTCCTTTGTTTCTGTTAGAGATGATCTAATCAAGAAAAGTGCTAAAAAGTACTGAGAAAAGCAAGACAGTGATAAAATATTGGATCGGCCAAAAAGTTTGTTCAGTTTTAAGGACTCATTTTTCATTTTCACCAAGAACTTTATTGAGCAACATATTCTTTAACCAGTCGAACTTTTTGGCCAAGCCAGTATGAACCCTGTAAGGGAAGTCTTTAAACCTAATATGAAAACCACAGTTACTAAAAAATAGGCTGATAATTGTACGTGAAATGCTGTGAATTCACCACACCTAGTTGATACGAATATACAAAATGAACTTTGACTACTGCATAAAAAATTTTTAGATTCCTGTTTACCTGTTGTTTCCTAAATTTTCAGTGCAACCTTCAGTGAATGTTGTTCAGATCTTTCTATCTGTAAACCAGCCTACTAAGGAACAGAGAAGTTTCTCTGCTTCATTTATCAATCCTTCAGAAACATTAACTGTGTCACCATGTTGGACTGTATCCCACAGCAAGGTGTTTCCTTTCTTGCTTACAGTATCCACATTAATGTCTTTCACAGAATTACTGTTGAATTGATGTTTATGAATTTTAGATCCTTGACCAAGATGTTTATGGTAAATAGATGCTACATTGGGAAGATGTTGGAGGTGAGATGGCAGCTCTGCCTGTGAATTACTCTGAACTAGCTCCTCTTCACACCAGATTATTCACTGTCAAAATCAGCCATATTTTTTTCTGACTTTGCACTGACCTGGGAGCTCCCATAACTGACACCATCTGCACTTAGCTTGTCATCAGCCATATGCTCATCATGGTGGTGGTGATGTGGCAGTGGTGGTCGTGGTGGTAGTGATGCTGCATTTAGTGATGCTACATTGCCGACAAGCAAATGATTCGTTTCCAGTGGCCTCCCAAGAAAGTCCCCAGTGCACATAATGCTGCAAGATTCCTGAGATGCTTGTGCTATATGAGCGGCATTCATTTCCTCTGAAATGTGTTCTGGGTCTTTAGAGTGTGAACAGGCATCTAGCATTTGTATTCCATTATCTACTGATGGCATTGGCTCAGTGTTAAAAAAACAGGTCCTTTCCTGTTCCATTGCTTGCTGATGGGCCTTGGGAATCCCCTAAGTAAATGCCTGCTTGACTTTCTTTTTGTTCCAAAGATCTGTACCACAACTACTTTAAGAGGATTATGCCCATGATCTTCATCTTCTTTAAGGGCTTCTAGTCTGCGATGTCTTCTGCCTGCATCTCATTGCCAGAGCTCCCAGCTGGACTGGCTTGCATTACTACAGTTCACCTCATAGCTAGATGCGTTACTGTGCTCACTGGTGCTTCCAGGACCACTGCTTCCATCTTCACCACTGTTGGCAGTTTTGTCAGAACTTCCTTGCTTGGATTTCTTTGTGTTTGAAAGTTGCTGTTGCACATATTTCGTTCTATATATAAGTTGCTTATCCATTTCAATATCACTGCCTCCATTTTGATGAGTTTCACTATTATTGCTGCTTTGAGGACTAACTGAAGGTGACCAAGGTGATGGAGCTGGTCTTCTGAGCTCTTCTTCCTCTTTCCTCTTTTCAGTGGGAAGATTAGTTTTTAATAAAGATACAAAAGAACTGTTTAGGTAACATTATCCCATAATGCTTTAATTAACATCAGTGCCAAGTACAGTGTTTGTTCAGTACAAACACTTGGTTGAAGAGCTGAAATCAGATTAAGAAGATGTCTAAGTGGCACTGGATCCAGATTCTTGATGAGTAAAGGAAATAAGTCATGTAAATACCAACTACACTGTTTCAGCTGTGCTGCAGCCCAAATGCAGTCAATATGCTATGTGCTCAGTCATCCTTCCACTGCTAAAAAAAAAATTCAGAGTTACTTGACAATGTTTGATAATCTCAGTGTGTAAATTTGGTGCATGTATATGCTCTACCACATTGTTGCTTATAAGCCAGTCTGCACGGGTTTTTTGCAGTGGACTTTGTATCTGATACCAGTGACTCATTATTGCATATATCATTGAAGGTGTGAAGTTGATTCATTATCTGACTGAGCCCAGTCAACCTCTTAGTCAAAATAGATCACATAAAGTACTTAAATGCAAGATCTAGGCTTACTTTATCAAAGCATAATGTTGTATCCAGTGGTTCTTTTACTGTGCTACACGTTGTCACCTATGTTGTGAGCCCCGCTCTGTCTTACCTCTTGATCAGGGAGCTTGCATAAATACCTGATAACATAGGTCCTAAAAGAGATAATGGGCTGTGTGACAGCAGAGATATGTAGCCATATTCTAATACTAGATAAAACTGTAGTAAATCCATGTGCTGTAAGAAATAGCAAAGTTTTAAGAGTTGCATATTCAAAGCAGTCATTCATGAGATGTCATTTTTCCCACAAAACAGACACACAAAATGAAGCGAACGCAGTGGTACTTCTACAGCATTCATATCACAGATTTTCCCTAGCATGTTGCTTTCTCGGGTTGGTATATCCTCTGTAGTAAACTGAGTATTGTGCTCGTAAGCAGTAGGTAAGGGAAATTGAATTTGAAAAACTTTTGCCACGCGTAGTAAGAGTTGTTCTTTCTCATCTCTACTCCATAAACTAAAAGGACCAAAACTCCTGGAAGATTCCTCCTCTGTCAGGGTACAAATTCTTGAAGAGTATTATTTTTTATATTGATTTTTGTCTTTCTGTACTCCTTTATTACACTCTTTTCTATATTCGGTGGTTCTTTCACTTGGTTACTCTCATCTTCCCGTGTGGGAATCTATAAGATCTTATGGAAAAATCTGAACAAACTTTTTGGCCAACCCAATATGTTAATAGTAGTACTGTGTTTATAAAGCTGGTCCCAGAGCACTTGAACTTGGGCAGTCACTAACTTATTATGTGCACACGCTGCTTGGTTAAAAATCTCCAAATGCTTATATTCCTTGAAGCAGCACAGATATTGCCTCTCTGTCCAGGAATTGATATAAGCAAATATTTTGAAAGTATGTTCCTTTCTGAACTGCAGTCCATCACCACCTTCTATATCTGATACTGGCTCTGTGTATCACTACCTTCAATTCTGCAAGTTAAGACTCATCTGTCCTCGAGCAGTAAGATACCTTGATGTGGCTAGAAATTGCAGAGTGAAGACTTGGATTTTTTAAATGTAAAAAATCTTCTTTTGTCACGGGGGGATGTTGATAGAAAGTAATCTGTCAAATCTCTCAACCAATTTAGGTTGAACTCATGCTTTTCATAAAAATTTTGTGTTTAGGCTGCTGAAAGCCTTCACAAGACCATTGTCAAGAGGCGAATGTCTCATGTGAGTGGAGGAGGATCCATAGATTTGTCTGACACGGACTCCCTGCAAGAATGGATCAACATGACTGGCTTCCTATGTGCCCTTGGGGGAGTGTGCCTGCAGCAGAGAAGCAATTCCGGCCTGGCAACCTATAGCCCACCCATGGGCCCAGTCAGTGAGCGCAAGGGTTCCATGATTTCAGTGATGTCCTCAGAGGGAAACGCAGATGCACCTGTCAGCAAATTTATGGACCGGCTGCTATCCTTAATGGTCTGTAACCATGAGAAAGTGGGACTTCAAATACGGACCAATGTTAAGGATCTGGTGGGTCTAGAGTTGAGTCCCGCTCTTTATCCAATGCTCTTTAACAAACTGAAGAATGCCATCAGCAAGTTTTTCGACTCCCAAGGACAGGTAAAGTGTTCTCTGTTTTATTTTTCACCCTTCCCTGTGAATAGAGTGACTCATTTAAAATAATGAAGCCTTTTTCTTTTAGATTATTTAATTTTGATACTGGCCTGAACTTTCACATACAATTTAAAAAAAAAAAATAGGTGAAAACATTGCAAAAAGAAGAACCATCTAATGTAGGAATCAGTTTGCTTTTTAGGGACTCTGGTGCATTGGTGTGCCTAGGGTTAACAGTGTCTTGGGTGTGGGTATGAGTGTCTGTGTGTGCCTGTTTGGATACATGCCCATGGGTGCATTTTTACACATGTATGGCATTTAGATCAGGCAACTTCATCTCTCTATGGTCTTCTGCTGTGCATTGCTTCCCAAATCAATTCCTAGTGTTTTGTTCTTTGTATATAGGTTTTATTGACTGACACCAATACTCAGTTTGTGGAGCAAACCATAGCTATAATGAAGAACTTACTAGATAATCATACTGAAGGCAGCTCTGAACATCTGGGGCAAGCTAGCATTGAAACAATGATGTTAAATCTGGTCAGGTAAGCATTCTCCTGACGTGTAGCAGACACATTGGTATTGGTAGTTAGTAGTGAAATAATTTGCCATCCTTTTCTTTGTCGCATCCAAGTTAGGGGGTGATAATAAGGTAACTAGAAGTTATATATGTTCTCATAAAAACAAAATGAAAATCTTAGAGTTCTTACGGTTATATTTAATCATTTTACTTAGAGGTGAAAGCATTTAGAAAATCTTCTCTTTTGTTTATATCTGATCTTTTTTTTTTAATGCTTCTGTCTAAATAGATATGTTCGTGTGCTTGGCAATATGGTCCATGCAATTCAAATAAAAACGAAACTCTGTCAGTTAGTCGAGGTAATGATGGCAAGGAGAGACGACCTCTCATTTTGTCAAGAGATGAAATTTAGGTGAGTTCTCAAAAGAGCAAAGTAAGGTCTTGTGAATCTTATTATGTGAAATGAAGTACAGAAAAATAGAGGGCACCTGGTTATCATGGGAAGCAGGGAAGGTGGAAAAGGAGCATTTCATGGGGTTTTTTTTTTCCTTCATATCTTTTCAAATTTGCCAGACCTTTGTGCCCATGACACTTCCTTTTTCTAAAATTATACTACACTTGAGCTAAGAATTTGGTTCTGTGTCCAAACAGATACCATAGCTAAGGGCTGAAGTGGCGTATCAGTATCCAGGTTGCCCATGTTGGTGCCCTTCTCACTGTTAGATTGGTAACAGCAGTATCTCCTTTATGAAATTGTCATGTTGCCTGGGTGGTTTAGCAAATTGCTTGAACTATTAAAAATTCTTATATGACTAAAAGTGTATGTGTGACTTTAAAAAGGCTGTTTCCTGTTTTCTTTTTCTCTGCCATCCTGTAGGAATAAGATGGTAGAATACCTGACAGATTGGGTTATGGGAACATCAAACCAAGCGGCAGATGATGATGTAAAATGTCTTACAAGGTAAAAAACAAAACGAAACAAAACCAACAAAAAATCTTTATTAGCGGGTTTACTCGAGGCATTAGTGACTACTTCGTTATAGTTTGTATACAGGTATGTTATGTGTATTGAAATTGTTTTTTGAGAGATCAAGCTTTTGCATTTGAATTATATAAAGATATTAATATTTATTATTTCTTTTTCTTTTTAACTAAAAGACTTTCAGTAAAAACAAATGTGAGAGAGTGTTAAGTTTGGAAAGTGTGTGTTGTCTATTTAGGAAGAATAGTCTACAGTTGGAAAATAAGATATATAAAGCCCTAGATTCTTTTTATTTTTTTGATTGGATAGAGATATTATTTGAGGAACTTAGTTTTGAGTCTTTCTAGAATGCAATTTCTTAAGTTTGCTCTAATGATAAATATTTACTGCCACGTATCAGAAATGTTTAAACATTATGAATTATGTAATAACCATTCACATATATTTCTTTGACCAGGCTTGGTTCCATAGTAAGTGATTTTAAAGTTAGTCATTTTGCCAAGATTACTTTGTAGAAAGTTATTGCCTTCTCCCCAGCTTGAAATGTCTTTTCATTCTGGGCTCTGCATATGAACTCATTAGGTTTTCATAACAACTTGTTTAATGAAATAGGTAGTTATTAAAGTTCATGTCTGTTAGGAAGAAGTTTATTTGAGGAGATAGTGGAGTGGAAGAACCTGAAAGATTGGTGGTCTTTAAATTTTTTTTTTCTTCAGAGATTTGGACCAGGCAAGCATGGAAGCAGTAGTTTCACTCCTGGCTGGTCTTCCGCTGCAGCCTGAGGAAGGAGATGGTGTGGAATTGATGGAAGCCAAATCACAGTTATTTCTTAAGTAAATTTCAGTTACCAAAAATACAAAGCAAAAAACAAAGCTCCACACACAACAAATCAAAATGTAACCAAAGTAGCAAATGATTATATTTAGAAAATGGACCTCATTGCTTTGTTATTATGGCCATCAGCTGCTGTTGCACAAACTATAACATGTGCTTGAAGCAGTATTCCCTATGATAGGGCTGGTATCGGAAAACAACTGTGTTTTGTGGTTTTTAAAGAAAATAATTTGATCAGTGAGTTTTTATTGGCAATAAAACCCAGATCACCTCATTAAATCATTTAAAATATCATTGTCTAAACTATTTGGACCACTAATTTTTGTATTCTAAACATTAAAAGTGATGCATTTACCAGGAAACATTGCATCTATTTCGTGCTTATATTATGAAATATTTACTGGGCTTTGTCAGAATAAAATCATATTCAACACAGAACACTTCATAATGAGCCATGCTGGCTGATTACCCCAAGACTGGAGAGAAACAGATACCCAGAGCCACTCATGTGATGCACATGTGATAATTTCAGAATGTCTGATCAGCTTTCTGGTTGACATGGCCTTCACTGGGTAAGGGTCAGTCTTTTTATTTCTCAGGTATTTCACATTGTTTATGAACCTTTTGAACGACTGTAGCGAAGTTGAAGATGAAAATGCACAAACAGGTGGCAGGAAACGTGGCATGTCTCGGAGGCTGGCATCACTGAGGCACTGTACAGTCCTGGCGATGTCAAACTTACTCAATGCTAACGTGGACAGTGGCCTCATGCACTCCATAGGTGAGATAAAATGAAAGCTTCATACAGAAATTTAAAACGTAGAGAACTGGCACATAAGACAAGTGAAATTACTTCAGAAAGACCATGTTAGTAAATTTGCATCTGTCTGTCCATATCAGGTTTAGGTTATCACAAAGATCTCCAGACAAGAGCTACGTTTATGGAAGTCCTAACAAAAATCCTTCAACAAGGCACAGAATTTGACACACTTGCAGAAACGGTATTGGCAGATCGTTTTGAGAGACTGGTGGAGTTGGTTACGATGATGGGTGATCAAGGAGAGCTCCCTATAGCTATGGCTCTGGCCAATGTGGTCCCTTGTTCTCAGTGGGTAAGTTCATTGAGTAAGAGGAGAAGAACAGTGCCTGGCACATAGCAGATGCTTCAAAATTCATACACTCAGTGAATTTTTTTTTAATTGAGGTGAGGTTGATTTACAGTGTTTCAGGTGTACAGCAAAGTGATTGAGTCGTATATATATATATTCTTTTTCAGATTCTTTTCCATTATAGGTTATTACAAGATACTGGATATAGTTCCCTGTGTATACAGTAGGTCCTTGTTTATTTTATATATAGTAGTATGTATCAATGAATTGAATTAATTGCTAAAACTTTTAGAGCTGGAAGAAACTTCAGATATTATTTGAGTGATTTTCAGCTGTGGAAAGTGGTTGACTTTTCTAGCCCTCACTAGATTTCTTAAGTATGAGGATCTTATTTCTCATATTTAAAGAAAAGCTCAAACTCTTTACCTGACCCACTGAAAAATTCCATTTGAAGATTCATCAAAAGAAAATTAAAACCACTGATCTGGTCTGGTGTCTTCATATATTAAATGAGATAATTTGGTTTAAATCTCATATAGTTGTTAGTAATGCTAGAACTAGAATTCAGGGCTTGTGCCTATTTATCATTGATACCTCTAGTTCACAACTCTTTTTTTTTTTCTGTAATGCGTTATGCAATTTTTAAAAAATTTCACCACTTTTATTTGCATTTGAAATTATGACATTGCTTGTTTTAAATACAGAAGACATAATATGGCTATTTGGCATCTCTTAAAAAATTTCCTAGAACCATATCACTTTTGGTAACACATGCTAAACATTTGAGAAGGGTCGTCCCTTTCCATGTTAAAAACAGTATAAACTGTTTAGTTTATGCTGTACCAAAAATGATTTCAGTTTAGTAAAGTATATCTAACAAGGTAATCTGTTGTTGCCTGTAGATGTGTTTCTGCTTAAAACCAGTAGGATCTTATTCTTCATACTTACAGTGAAACTCAAACTCTTTACCCTGGTCTACAAGACTCTAGCCAGCCTGGGCCATGTCTCATCTCTGGTATCATCTTATGCCATTTTTCTTCTTGTTCACCAAACTGAAACCACACTGGCCATCAAACATGTTAGGCTTCTTTCTACCCTTGAGCACTCTTGCTGCTACTGCTGCCTAGAATGCTTATTCCCTGGTCTCTTGTTATTCAAGTTTCAAGTCGGATATCAAGTCCTTAGTGAGGTCTTTTCTGGCCACCTAATCAAAACCACACCCACAGTCATTTTATTCCATCCCTTGTTATTTTTTCTTTGCAGCAGTTATTTACTATGTGAAATTATCTTGTTTATTTGACTGCTTGTCCTCATTCCATCACCATGTGAGCTACGTGAGAGCAGAGGCTGTGTCTGTGTTGTTTACTGCTGTAAGTTCCAGGTCTTGGAGTAGAGCCTGGCATGTAACAATGACTTAGTAAGTAATTGTTTAATGAACGAGGATGGAATCCTGCTTGTAGCTAGGGAGTTAGAAAAAGGAAATTATTGAAATCCTCTTGAAGCCTAATATTAGTTCACAAATCTTCATGTATTTTGAAAATGGATATTCTGAACTACCTTTTAGCACCTACCTATAAATTAGTCAGCACTAAAAATTGAGTAATTTTTTTCAATAAAAAGAATTAAAGTCCAAGAGGCTTTAATTGTTTTGTTTTCTTTCAGTAAGTCATTTCTTATGTGTTTTATATTAAATGACTTTCTTTTTAAAGAAGGACTTCTATATTAGTCCAGATCTATTAGAACTATATCTAAAGGAGAACAAAATGGAAGACAACTTTAAAAGATTTTAAGTCTATTTTGTAGATTTAAATTCTGGTACTTAAAGTTTTCAGAATTTTGCAGTGGAAGGATTAGAGTGGAAAAAGACATTTAGGACCACAGTCTAAAAATAGTTTTGTTTTGTAACTGAATTATCTTTCGTAATTGTACTTGGCTTTAAAATGGAGGATAGAATTTTTATCTAGCCAATTATGTACAATATTATGTAACTACAGGAAGTATAGCAGAATATTGGGTCTTATTTGGCTTCAGGTTATCTGTAGTTAGGGTTGTTAAATTTTTTCCTTTACTCAAATAACAGATTATAATAATCCTGAGTCCAGACAAGAATAAGAGGAGCTACAGGCCGTGATCCTGGCTTTGTGGTCACAGAGTTTGAAGTTTGGGTCATCTTATTATGGCTGCCCCTGTTCTCTCTAAATCTCTTCCCAACATGTGTCATTAAACAGTGATTTACTATCACATTCATTTTTCTTGAGTGTTAACTGTGGGGAATTATGAGGGTACTAGATGGGAATTAACCACCCATCCCCACTGTGTAAATCTGGCTAAACTCTTGGTTCTGAATGCACAGCCTAGGTCTTTTTCCTGACTTGCTGCAAGTCCTATAGTTTTTCCAGTTTTGTTCTTTCTTGCCTAGGCCATTTTCAGTGTTCACTGAGTTTCCCTGACCATATGAGAAGAGAGTAGAGCTCTGTGGTCACCAAAGTCTTATTCACTCTCAGAAAATGATCTGTGCATATCAGATTCATTGTCAACATCTTCTATTTCTGTCTTCTTTCATTTTGTCATAGAATTTGAGCTGAATCCTGGATTTTTTTATCTTCTGGTAAAGTCTTGGCCTCTCTTTTATCATTTAATCTTTAGAATTAATAACTACTATAGGTATATAGAAATAGTTGTCTGTCATAGACAAATGTACACAGATAAACCACAGGGGAAAACTTAATCAGTCACCATGTACCTCGGTTCAGCAGGTGGTTGTCAGCTTTGGATTTGCCTTTCAGTTTCCTGTGTAAGGAAAAATGGAGCAATTTACACTAACAGTTTTATTTTGTTCTCAGGATGAACTAGCTCGAGTTCTAGTGACTCTGTTTGACTCTCGGCATTTACTCTACCAACTGCTCTGGAACATGTTTTCTAAGGAAGTAGAATTGGCAGACTCCATGCAGACGCTTTTCCGAGGCAACAGCTTGGCTAGTAAAATAATGACCTTCTGCTTCAAGGTTTGTATCCATTCATCTTTCTTTTTTTTTTTTTTTTTGGTGCGGAGATATGCCGAACAGTGATTATGTACAGAATGTATAGAGCAGAATGTCTTCTTTAATACAAGCTATTTGGAGCAGGCGTAATGAATTCCTACGTGTGTATTTCTTTAGGTATATGGTGCTACCTACCTACAGAAACTCCTGGATCCTTTATTACGGATTGTGATCACATCCTCTGATTGGCAACATGTTAGCTTTGAAGTGGATCCTACCAGGTTTGTCCTCTCATCTGCAACAGCTCTCCATTTTTTCATTGCCACTACATGAGGCAAGGCCCTCAATTTCTTCCCTTGATTCTTTTTTTAAAAAATTAATTAATTAATTAAATTTATTTATTGGCTGCGTTGGGTCTTTGTTGCTGCACATGGGCTTTGTTGCTGCGAGCAGGGGCTACTCTTCATTGTGGTGTGTGGGCTCCACATGGTAGTCGCTTCTCTTGTTGCAGAGCACAGGCTCTAGGTGCATGGGCTTCAGTAGTTGTGGCACACAGGCTCAATAGTTGTGGCTCATGGGCTCTAGAGCACAGGCTCAGTAGTTGTGGCACATGGGCTTAGTTGCTCCGTGGCATGTGGAATCTTCCCAGAGCAGGGCTCGAACCCATGTTCCCTACATTGGCAGGCGGATTCTTAAGCACTGCGCCACCTAGGAAGTCCTCCCCTTGATTCTTAAAATTAGTATTTAATTATAAAAGTTACATACAAGTACATTTTTCTTAAAGAAAAGTACAAATAACATTAAAGGTGTCTTTGATTATCACCTCTGGAGACATGGCACTGTTAGTAGTTAGGCTGTTCTTCTGTCCTTTTTTTCAGTGCATTTGCAAAGTGTGTATTACAGTGTGAGCACTTAATATAAATGGTAACATATTATATACATGGTTTTGCAACTTTTTTTTTTAACATACCCTATATTTTAGAACATTCTTTGTCAGTATAGAAAGATAATGAATCTCATTCTTTTTAACTGCTGCATAATATTTTGTGGTTTGGCAATATCATAGTTTATTTAGTCAGTGCTATGGTAGCAACCATTGATGGCTGTAGTAACTTTCTAATTATTGTCTTACATTATCTTCTTATTTGCAGGTCATTTGCTGCAGGAGCTATTCTGAAACCTAAATTTTTTAATTTTTTTTTTAGAAACCTAAATTTTTTTGTCCTTTTGTTCAAAACCAAAAGGGTGGAGGGCAGGGAGGGGTGAGAGGGAAACACCCAGGAATCAGCTATCTCCTGTATTCCTGATAAAAGTGATTAAAGAGTGGGGCTTTAGATCCTGTGGGCTCGCAGGCTGGTGCATATTTCACCTTGAGTTAGACGCATCTTCCCCATGCCCTGCACAGCTAGGTAACTACAGGCTTCTATCACAGGGACCAGCAAGCTTTTTATCACAAGTGAAGAGAAGACCAGAATATATCTTTTCTGCAGGCAGACGTATCTAGAATGGAGAGGATGGCACTGAACTGAAAATGCTTGACTCTATTTTTTTAAATCTATCTTGCTCTTCCTCCTATAATGAGGAGTGACTTAGAAGGGAAAGAGGCCAAGGGGTAGTAATGCAAGGCACAGTTTAAAAATTACCATCTCTGGGAAGCTTTCTACCTGTCCCCATGGTATCTGGCTTTTGGTTGGCATTTCATAAATGTTTGTTGAATGAGATTTTAAACACTTATGCTTGCTTTTTCTAAGGCACAACATCTCTTGTCTTTCAGTTAGGACCTTTTATTTTATTTTACTTTATTTTTTATTTTCAAGTTCAGAGCTTCTTGATGGTTTCTTTTCCTAAATAATTTTATTTGGCAAGTTCACATCAGTTGACATTTTTGGCTCTGCCTTTGCTGAAGTAATGTAATATCTAATCAGAACTCTGGCACCTAAATTAACCAGTTATTGTTAAAATAGTTAAATAGTTGTAGTTTAAAAAGCAACATTCTTTTAATGTCATCTTGGATTTTGTTAACATTAGGCAATTTCATTTTCCAGAGGGTAAAAAATTACTTAGAGAGTGAACTAACTGCCTGAAAGAAATCTGCTGTACTAAGTGTTTTGGTACAGAGAAGTCAACTAGATGACAAACTTCCTGTGTTCAGATTACTTAAGATCAAACCGACATCTTTTCTGACATGTAGAGAGCATGGAAGTCCCATGTACACAACAAGAAAAAGCTGAAAATAGAAAATCAACAACTCTTCTTAGATTCATCAGAGAATTGAAGGGCACCCCTCCTCCCCCCAGTAAAGGGAAAAAACTGGCATGAGAGCCAAATTCAGAGAATCCCAGCTTATAAGGAGAAGGTGCTGCTGGAGTCAGTAACTGGTAGGAAGCTTATACTGTAATTGACAAATTGCTGGAATTTGAGTGTGGTTTAGCTTGAGAAGGAAAACTCCTGGGGGCCCTGTGTTAGGAGGACCCCCACACTTTTGTGAGGTTGACCTCTAGAAACCCTACCAGGTTCTCATGGTGAAGATGGGAGAAAAGTACCCTTGTGCTCTGGGCAGGGGAGGGGGAAAAGTAACCATTTTGGAATGTGCCCATAGTGTTCTGTTCTCCTTTACAAAGGCCTGACTTCAAGGGAAACTACCAGAACCTTATCTGACCTGGAGAATGGGCAATTAGTTATCCAACTTCAGCCTCCTCTAGCCTTCCTGACTCACATAAGGGGAGAAAAAAGGCTAAGAAATTCTTATGAAGGTCACAGCCCAGTGACTCTGGCCCAATAAAACAATGGAGATATAAACATAAGATTATAGACTGCTTCCCCTCCCCAGTACTCACTACTACATCAACAGGACTGCAGCGTATTAATAGTAGGTTACAACAGAGCTTCAACACAGAGACTCTAAGAAGAAATTTCTTGGGAAACCAGACTGCTAAGTAGACAAAAACAAGGACACTGAAAGAAACTGACACATATAGCTACAGCAAACATTAAATATAAAATACAACCTAAGTCCTAGCCAGGTTAACATAAAACCTTACACTAAAGACCTCTTTTCTCTGTTCCTGCCACCCAATCTGTCTTGGGTCTTTGAATAAAAAATTGCAAAGCATGCTAAAAAAACAGTTAAAATCACAGTCTGAAGAGACAAAGCAAGCATCAGAACTAGACTCAGATGTGACAGATTTTGAAATTATCAGACTAGAAATTTAAAATAACTATAATATGTTAAGGGCTCTAATGGAAAAAATTGGACAACATGCAAGAACAGGTGGGTGATTTAAACAGAGATGGAAGCTATGACAGCATCAAAAGGAAATGCTAGAAATCAAAAACATCGTTAACAGAAAGGAAAATTGCCTTTGGATGGGCTTATCAGTAGACTGAACACAACTGAGAAAAGAATTAGTGAACTTGAAGATATGTCAGTAGAAATTTCCAAAACTGAAATGCAAAGAAAAAGAAAAGTGAAAGTATATCTTATCAGAATGTGTGGAATATAGTGAAATGTATTTGCAGCATTAAATGCATATATTAGAAAAGAGGAAAGATCTAAAATGAATGGGCTAAACTTTCACCTTAGAAAATTAGAGGAAGTTCAGTATAAACCTAAAGCAAGCAGAAGGAAAGAAATAAAAAATAGGTTAGAAATCAATGAAATTAAAAACAGGAAAAGAGTAGGATAAAAAAAGCAAAAACAAAAGCTGATTGAAAATCAGAGGGAAAAATTTTTATACACACAAACACTTAAATAATTGAACACGAATAGATCATAATTAATGAAATAGCCAATAAGTTATCATTGGCATGTGGAAGGCAGGAGGGCTAGATGTTTTAGAGGGACATCTGAAATAGAGGGCAGCATACCTGCTGCTGTGTTGACTCATTAAGAAAAAGTTCCCACAAAGTAGACAAGAACTGTCAAGGTTTCTAGGAATCTCTTCTAGCCCTGTTAAATAAATTGTTAATCTTCTCTTTCATATACAGAACTCCTATGCCCTCCATATTTCAGATTTGAGTTACTGTTGTAGCTTCTTAAGTGATGTCCCTGCATAAAGCCCTCATATTTAGACCAATCTCTTTTTAGTTCCCCATATATCCCAAGTTCATTTTCTGCCTCTGGCTTGCCGGCAACTGGTAGCCATGTGAATTAATCATGTCTATCTCTGGTTTGCAGTTTTGACCTTGCTATCTTGTCCTGCCTTCCTCTTTCTGAAATGCCCTTACTTCTTTTTGCCTATGCAAATTTTATCCCTTGTTTAGAACTCACCTAGTCCATGAAATCTTTCCAGCCTGTAGTCTACGTTAATTTCCAAGCTCTTACTGTATCCATATGCTGTACCACATGGTGAGCTGCAAGGAATCTGGAGTGATGACTCGAGTGTCCCAAACCTTTATGTAATGTGTAAATTAGCATAGAAGTAGAAAATTACTAGTTAAGAGATTAAAAACAAGTATTTACTCAATAAATGAGTAAATTTTGGTTTGGGGAAGGAACTGTGCTAGTTTTTAAGGGGACGAAGATGAATACATCTTTCATGGAGCTTCCAGTTGAGTAGGGGAGAGGAGACGTGTAACAAGTAGTTAAGTAGTGACTTTCACAGGGATGTGTTTTGAGAGTTCACATTGTGCCAGTTGGGCAGCTCAAGTAGAAGTTTGTGTATTTGATAGCCACTGGGTAAAATTTAAACCCCATAAAGTAGACATTATAATTATTCCTGTCTTGCTGATGGAAAAAATGAGGCTCAGAGAAGTTAAGTATCTTGACCAAGGTCATAATGGTCAATAAGTGGTAGAGCTGAAATTTAAACCTAGTTAGTCTGCCTTCCGAATATCTGCCTTTAATCACAGCAGGAAGACTTTAGAATTATACAGATGAGGGGCTTCCCTGGTGGTCCAGTGGTTAAGACTCCACGCTTGCACTGCAGGGGGCACGTGTTCGATCCCTGGTCTGGGAACTAAGATCCTACATGCTGTGAGGATTGGCCAAATAAATAAGTAAATAAAATACCTTTAAAAAAAAAAGAATCATACAGAAGAATTAGCAACACTAATTGGATGTGGGGAGTAATGGAGTACTGCAGGCAAAGACAACATCAGAGGTCACCTGAATGATGTGACTGAAACAGTGATGGTGCCATTGACAACATGGGGAACACGGGATGAGACATACAAGTAGGAGGAAAAAATCAGCTAACTTTGAACAAACTGAGTTTTAGATACTGGCAAGAGGGATACCTAGCAGTTAGAGATATCAGACTGGATATGAAAGGTAGTTCAAAATAGGACCTAAATGGCCACAAAATATTGGAAGCATGTCTAACTTTACTGAAGTTATGGAAATAAAAGTTAAAAATGTGAGGTGCCCTCTCCTACCTACTAGATGGATAAAAAGTTAAAAAATCATATACTAAATTTGTGAAAATATAGCAGGATAGGAATTTTTATACACAGTTCTCAAAATTGCCTTTTTTATAGTTGGTTTGTTCAAATCAGGTTCCCAGCAAAGTCCAAACATTGCATTTGGCTGAATGTCTCCTAAGGAGTCTCTTTTAAGGAGTATGTTTGTTTTTAATTGATTTCGCTTTTTGTTTTTTTCTTTCGGTAGATTAGAACAGTCAGAGAGCCTTGAGGAAAACCAGCAGAACCTCCTTCAGATGACCGAAAAGTTCTTCCATGCCATCATCAGTTCCTCCTCCGAGTTTCCCCCTCAGCTACGAAGTGTGTGCCACTGTTTGTACCAGGTATGCCTAAGGTTAGCAATTACCATTATTAATCCACAGCTAAATTTAAAAGAATGCTTTACCAAAGAGGGATTTAGCTGCTGATAGTGGTGGTTGATAATACTGAGTCAATTTAGATGAATAATACATTAAGAATTGTTTAAATTGGCTTTAAAAATATAAAGTAGTTTAAGGGGGTACTTTAAAAATAATAAGTTTTTCTTGTGTTGAGAACAAGTTTAAAATGCACCATATCTACTGGGTAAAATAGATGTGATTAAAATGAGATATATAATGGAATTTTTGTTGTTGTTTTTATCTTTTACCTAAATTACTCATAGGGTCTTTCACATTATGAGGCCAGTCTACTCCTTGCTTTTTGCATTGTGGATTGCTTGATCTATAATTTTGATTTCTTCATTAAGGTCTATTGTGTTTGTGTCACATTTTCCCCGGACAGGCTGATGTCTATGTTATGTAGAATGCTGCTTAGAAAATATATTACATCATGATTCACATCAAATTATTAGACTTTCCAACACTAGAACTGCAAGTAATGCTTCTGAGTTCGGATGTCCACAGTCATACCCTACTTGTTGAGGAAATTGCATCTGTGTTCTTATATGGCTTCCACTGTGTTTTTGATTGGCATATGCAGCTTCAGAAATGATTTAATCACTCCAAAGGAGATTAGTGCAAATCCACATTAGCCTGTTAAAACTGATTCTGGAAGAAACATTAATGGGTCTGGAGTTTGGAACAGGGGCAGGTATAGGGGAAAGAATCTATGCATTTATCAAAACCTATGCCTTTTGTGTGTTTTTCTTTGCAGAGTTATTCCCAGCCATTTGTTTTTTAGCACAGGGCTTCAGTTGCTTAGAGACATTAGCAAGATCAGTGAAATCATCATTTAAAAAAGCTGTTTCAGGCTGCTCTGTGTGAATTTTCCCCCCGTCGCTATTTATAAAGATGTATCTGCTGTATCTATAAAAAAAACTTTCATCATATTCATAGATGATAAAGCATACTTAGCATTAAAACTCTCTTAATTTATCATGACTTTTCCTGCCTTTTCAAAATAGCTTGAGGAAGCTTCGGAGAGCCCCACATAAATTTTTCAGCTAGTTAAATCTGAGACCAGAGGGTGGTTTAGTTATAATATGAAATCTAATGCAGTAAATAATATCTTACATTTGGGCATTATTCAGGTTTCTCTTTAAATCCAATTCAGTCTTTCTTCTGTTTATAAAACTAGGCAGAAAAGCAGTGGTGAGCACATATTAAAAATAGTCTGGACCAACTTCTTGGCTGGCCTAATAGTAACTTTTCAGAGAGCAGATGAATTTCTAAAGTGGCAGTGGCTTTGACTTTAGCTGGTTAGAAGTGAATAGGTAGTGACTACCTGGTTACATATATGGTCTAGTAGATTTTAGTAGAAATTCTTCATGTGGTTGTCTCCCTAAAAGAAAAAAATTTTTGTATTATCAGCAAACTTGGAGTCCCATTTGATAAAGAAAAAGGAACTAAGTGCTTGGCACTTAGTACTTGGGAAATATTTAATGAAGGAATAAATTAACCACATTCCTCCCACCCAAGTAAATAAGATTCTTGCCAGCTTTCATAGTTAGGAAGGGAGGGAAGTAGTGAAAATAATGCAGAAAATAAAGCCAACTGATAGTTGGTGGCTTATTTAACCAGTATGTCTTGTGCTTTATAAAACATTCCATAATACAATATCCCATATAAGAACAGACCTGAATTATTGTATTAAAATTTCACATACAGTTATTCTCTTTAAGAATATTATTTAAATGTTAGTGCATTTTTGGAAAGTATTGGATAAATTTATTGTTGAAATGTACAATACTATAGAGGAAAAGATATGCTATGCTATTTATAAATAAGGGTTTGTTTTTTAATAAGTGATAATGGGAGATTTTACATTCACTAATTAAAAAAGAAAGAAAAATAAACTTTGATCTCAAGGTATTCTTTCATTGAGTCTCCTTCCAAATGTAGTTTTTGCCTTAGTTTGCTCTTTTATTTTTATTCATTTTTGCTTCTCCTGGCTTTTCCTTGCCCTTTTGACTTTGACAGTAGCATAGTGGTATGTTTTTACTTCTATGTTCTGCTGGGAGGAATAGCAGTCAGTTGTTGTTTTCCCTCTAGTAAATATGTCTCCTGCTTTGGGAGCTACTGGGGAAAATTTGAAAGCAAAGTGCATGTATTGCTCGCTAGTGAATTTCTCTGAGCTTTAGGTCTTTTTACTTGAGTTAGTATTTTTGACTGTTAAGCCTTTTTAAAATCATGCTTTAACCAGCTCTTTCATTTTATATGCCTCCTTGTTTAGTGGACTGGGTTAAGGTTATATAGGAATAGCCAACTGTGAACTAAGGCATTTTCTCATGTATTTATTTCCACTTTTCCTCCTGATAGTTTTGGAATAATGAGAAAATAATTCCCAGAGTAGATATTCTCCTAAGTTGTGGTGAGAGAATTCTGAGAAAGAGCTAAATATGATTCTAAATAAATGTCTTTTCCTAGCAGATCTGCTTCTGCAAACAGAAGTAGCTTACACAGAAATTTTAAGGCTGTAATTGATGATTATATACCATAATTGAAAATAAAAAGTATATAAAACTGCATTTTTGTGATACATTGGGTTACTAGTGCTTTTGTATATAGTCTAAAGTTTGAATCAAAGCTTCTTGAGAAAAGAACTGTGTCTTCTTGTTTTGCTGCTTTCTTGGAGCGCTTAGAATGGTATCTAGCAAGTAGGTACACAGTAACTATTTGGATGAATGGTTGGATGGATGGATGAACAAATATCGAACTAACTTTAATCCCAAATTAGCATTGGTTATGGTGTTGAATGCACAGAATTCCTGGAATAAAATGCCATGTATGGTGGATTAAAGAATTCTAATTTGTTTTCAAAATATTTTAAAAATAATTATTTTGTCTAGTCTAGTCCAATCAGGAGTCTTAATTTTAACAGAGCTCCTTGGCCTAGAAGGAGCTCTGAGAGATGAAACCAATATGTCTCTGTGGGTTTTGGGGTGGGTTTTTTTTATTTTTTTGTTTTTTGTTTTTTTGAGACATTCTGATAAATGGTCAAATCTGTGAAATTTTAAGCAGGCTTACAGTTTTATGCTGTAATTTTCTCTGCAGTTTCTTCACTTTAATATTAATGCTTATTTCTAGTTGAGCTGATAACATTCTTTTCCCAAATGTTGCAGAGCTTTTAACCTCCTCTGATTAGAACTTTTTCAGGAAGTAGCCTGCAAACAAAAATAAGTGAAATTTTAAGAATAATCTTTCTTAAAGAGAGAAAGAGAGACTTTTAGCTCAGAATCTCTAAAGTGTATTTTTCTATTATATTTAGCCACTTAATGTTTATTGTTTTAATCAGTAGGCTATGAATTCAGTGCCAGCTATTGAAAAAAGAACTTTTTAAGTCAATTGAAGGATACACAGAGAAGTATATATAAATATATATATCAAGAAAAAATTATGTATACACATAGAAGTGTTTTTAGAGTATGATCTACTTGTAATGAACATTTTACATAAAATTTATCAAAAGCTAGGAATTAACTGAAATGTAAAAATTAAATATCCTCAGATTCACTTGAGGAGAGCTTTTCTGTGATTTATAGCCAGAAATAGTAGATATGATTGCCTCAACATTTCTTGCTGTTTATTTAGTGCTTTGGCTTAAAAATGTAATAAAAATTAAAATCCAGAAATAAAATTCATCCCTCAAAATTAAGTTGATTTCTAATTTTTTGTTGATTCCATTTGTGTTACATTTTGATCATGTAATTTTATGTACAAGCCAACATTGTTTTTGTTTCTGTATGTAGTTGGTGCTGTGACTTGTTTGTGCTCATCTCTGTTCTGTAGGCAACTTGCCACTCCCTACTGAACAAAGCTACAGTAAAAGAAAAAAAGGAAAACAAAAAATCAGTAAGTTTGGAGAACTTTTTTTTAGCTGTTTCTTTCAAAGCAAAACAAAAATCTTTTGCTGTTTGTTAAGAACATCTTCACTTCAGCCTATTTGACCTTCACTGTAAAATCATTCTACTAATTCTGGCACAAAATAGCTTTCATTTCAATTAACCCTGGAATTAAGTTACATTGAAACATTCTCTGTGTTCCTTTGGTTTGATTTATCCCAAAGGCATTTTGGGGGCATTTGTTGCTTTGGATATCCCTGGTCTAATTTTATTATTCCTATTTTTTAAATTATAAGTGAATGCAAAAGAAACTTAATTTCAAGGCCTTAGGAAATGCTGACTCTCTTCATTCTTGCTTCTTGTTTGCAGGTAATGTGAGTGATTTCTTTTCCTAGAGATGAAAGTTTTTCTTAATTGTTAGAAGTACATGGAAGGAAAGTGTCACTTTCTGAATCTTACCTAAAAGTAGCTAAAGTTTGTTTTTTACTTGTTATATTTTTATCTAGACAGTCTCAGCCAGAATTTTAGATAATTGTGCTTAGATTATAAAAATTCTAATGGTTAAAAAAAAAAACCACTTTTACCTTAGAAAAAATCATCATTAAACTATTGGGACTGAGAATATAGTACTTTTGAAATAAAGGAAAACAGTGAGTCCATATTTATAGAGAAACACCTTATTTGCAAACATGATATGCATATACTACCATGCTTCTATGAACTTGCCCTAATTTAAAAGGAAGAAAATTATGGTAGTCATAATTATTTTCTTCCCGTGAGTGACATTTGTCCAAAATATTAACATGCATTCATTTTAAATTTGCCGTTATCTGTCAGTATGACCAGTCTTTATCAGGCTCAGTACTGCCTTTGTTCATACAATCCAAATGAATCTAGAGAAAGATATAAAGAAAACCTTTAGGAGTCATGTAGGTAGTTTGCTTTAAAAGATAAAATTTAGTGTATAGTATTCATCTGGTTTCATCTTTCATTTCTCATCTGAGCTTTACATATAATAAATTTCTGTTTTAAATTCAGAGCTAAATTAAAATTTAGAGACGTAAGCGTTTATGTCCATTCAAGAGATTCTTTTTTGGGTATGTTAAGTAAATTTGATCAGCTGTGAGCAAATGGATTGGATTGGATGGCCATCTTGCTTAATAAAAACATTTCTTTCTAATGCTGCAACCTTCTAATTCTCAGCATATGTGGATTTAACATAATATGCACCATCACTGTTGAAATTAATTTGCTGTTTCTAACACTCTTGTTTGGTGTTTTACTAATGCCATTGTATAGTATATCACATAAATTAAAATTCAGGCTTTCTCTGTTTCTCTAGAGCATGTTTTCTAGCCTTCCTAACATTGCTTTATTTATTAAGATTTTGTCTAAAATTGTTCCTTGAAATGTTTTTTTTCTACTAGTGTTATTTTCAGATTTTTAAAAAAATGTTTCTGGGTAACACTAAGTTTTGGAATGTATTTCTCAGCACAAGTGATATGAGGTCCTTGTGGAAACAAAGGAAATCTAATTGGCAATATGAGATATTTTAGAACACATTCCAAAGTATGAAGACAGTATAGTTATTATAAATTTAAAATGTTGGTTTATGGAGTTGTTGGCTAAACAGAATCTAATGATCTTTAAAAAGCAAGGTAACTGTCCTTTGGGGTGTATGTACCATGGATTGTAATATGTTAAATATATAGAGAAGGTTCTAGTTTCTGGTATATAGGTGTATAGTCATAGATAATTCTCTTTATTATACTCAAACATATACTGTAAATTAGATCTCCTCTGAGAAGTTGTCACCCTGCCTCAGGTAATTAAGGATGGATGGGTTGTGATCCTCTTGCTGATGTACACTGTATGACTGCATTTATTCGTAACCTGTAGTTCGGTTTTCATGGTGAGGGGGAGGTAAGTTAAGGGGATATTTGACTGATAATTGGTTTCAGCATACAGACTAGCCCTACTTTGACCTTTTATGTAGAATGTCTTTTGGATACAAATTAGATTTTTACAGATTAAAAATAAAACCGACTTGAGTATGTGTATATTATGAAGTAAAATTACACTGATTAATTAGTGGTGAAAGGAAAAGAAATTTTTTAATAAATTAACTCATAAAACTTGTTGAGCATTTTTAGGATATTGATTGTTTTATCAGGTCTTAGTTTCAAAAATATGCTGTCGTCAGTGGGATATGTAATTATGTGATACATGAAACAGTGTGTGTTCTTCTAGTGCGGATACTTGGAGTTTTGATATGAATTATTTTTGACGGTGTGGAAGTTAGTTTAGATGTAGTACCTTTCATAATTTTTACAATATTCCCTTTGGGAAATAATTCACTCAGATATTCACTAAATTCTGAGACTGAGTAATATTGAGTATAAATCAGTTAAAAATGTGAGTCACACTTTAAAAACTTTTCTGTCCTAGAGAAAACCAGGAAATAGCTACTCTAAAAATGCATTTTAAAAGAGTTCTCCATGTGCATATAAGTAATTGACTTTTTTTTGAGGCACTTTCCCAGCAGGTTAGTATTTTATAATTAACCAGTTCTTTGGAAACCAAACTCTAACTTCCTCTTCTTTAAAAACCATTTCAGGATTTTAATGGATTAAACTGAATATATGCTATTCTTTTAAAACAACCTATTTGCAATTTAAATATAAAGCAGTGTTTAATCCCTTTCCTTCTTGCTAACTCACTCCTTAAAGACTTTAAAAATTTCTAAGTGTGTTGAGATGTTTCTTATGTTTTAACATTAAAATTTGTGAGTTCTAAAAGAAACAGTCAGTAGCAATTGTGGTCTGTGAACATTCTAAAATTGTATGAAGAATTTTGTCTGTGCGAAAGTAAACGTTCATTTTTCTGTTCCTACTCCCCAGAAGGTTAAACACTGCGCCAGAGTAATAAAAGCACTTGAGTTTTCTTCTTAATTCTGTTTCTAAAACTGTATTTTAGCTAAAAATAACTCTAAAACAGTATATTGGTTTTAAAGCCATTCTACTAAGGCTGCTATGTGTAGCCGCCTTCACCAGTTTCCTCCTACTAAAGTGTAAGGTTGTCCTTCATGCAATAGCACTCAAAGTACTATAACACCAAGAAAGCTTCCTGCACTATGCAGTATACGTAAAGGTGAAAATATATCAGTTATAATTCACCTCTGTTATCACCTCTTAACAAAGATTTTCTCGGCTTAAAAAATCGCTCTCTGAAGTCTTGTTTGTACTAACTTCCTATCGTATATAATTGAAACTTATTTTGAGAGTTTAGATTAAGAACACATTTAAAATGTATACCACATGAGGCACTGAAGGAAATAGAATGAAGTAAAATAATTCTTATTCTTTCCAGAGTTGATCTGGAGTCAGTGAGCCATGTGAATTCATGACAAGAAGTATTACTTTATTGAGGCATTGTGAAGAAAACTAGAGCTATGTGAGATTCTGCACATAAATCCTGTTTTCTCATTTTCCCCCAACAGCCTTTGAAATGCAGGTTTATCCTCAGAATCCCAGGATATCGAGTGGAGTACTGCGGCCTTGCCGTTAGTCAACACTGCTTTAAGCAGCAGTTAGCCACCATGAGCATGAGTAGTTGTAGAGATTTAAATGTTACATGAGTGTTCTTTAAAAACGAATATGTGTTATCTGTAAAAAATGTAAATTTCAGAATTATATAATTTTCATGTGTTAATTTAAAGCAGGACGCGCTAGGAAGAGACGGGAGCTGAGCCAGCTTCATAACACTTTCCCAGTCTAATTTACCTTCAAAGTGGAATGTTTTATAAGGAGAAAAAGAGAAAATAAATCATTTTAAATGTTGGGCTCACGTTGTTTTTCAGCGTGAGCAACATTTCTTGTTATCTTTAACTTTTTTAGTTGACAGAATTACAAATTGAGGTGCACATGGAAGTTCTCTCTTTTGTTGGTGGGATCCTTTTTGCTTTTAGGTCCCCAAGAATTCCCATTCCTCCATGGTTTAAATAATAAGTAGGTCCTTATATTCTAAAGCATTCTAATGAAGAAAAAGAACTGGCAATAATGTTACTTGTAAGTAAGTTTTTTCTCTCGATAGGAATCTAAGAAAACTAAGTTTTGTTTTGTATATGGCAAGCCTTTTGTTCAAGAAATTCAGTTGTACCTGGTATACAACAAAATGTAAGTATTTACTGTTAGGTATTGGATGTTTCAGGGGTATGATGTTGAAAATTTAGCTTTGCCTTACAAGAGTTGACCACGCTCTCATGTCTTGTAATCTTAGTAAAATATAATCTCTGTGAAAAGTTGTTCTGCTTTTGTTGTTCATCAAACCTACAGTATAAACAATAATGATAAAATTAAGATCTTTATCCAGAATCTCTTCTACGCAACTCATCTATGAGGCTTCTCTTTTTTTCTTAGTTGCCTTTATTGTGCTTTTAAATGATAAAAGAGCAAGAATTGAGGATAAATTTTTGTTTACTGATGTTTTGGGAGTAGGAAAAATTAGAAATGTGTTGTTCACAAGGATTGGTCTGTTCAGAGTTTTTGTGCAAAGTTTGACTTTCGAGCTCTTTCTTCCCATTTCCTTGTTTTAATTCAAACTGTGTACTCAATTCTCAACTCCTTGTTTTTAGGTGGTTAGCCAGCGTTTCCCTCAGAACAGCATCGGTGCAGTAGGAAGTGCCATGTTTCTCAGATTTATCAATCCTGCCATTGTCTCACCATATGAAGCTGGGATTTTGGATAAAAAGCCACCACCTAGAATCGAAAGGGGCTTGAAGTTAATGTCAAAGGTGAAGACCATTTTGATAATATAACTATTTTAAATTTCTCTTCCATAAATTTCCTTTTTTTTCCTTCCATAAATTTTCAGTTTTTCATATTCACTGTACTTGCTCTTAACTTTTGAAATGCCCTGTGGTTTTCACTTATATGCCTTTGTTTTGTTTTTATTTGATTATATTACAAAGAAATTCTTTAGACTGATACCGAGAGACCTTATTATCATTTGAAAATATTTTAGCAAATGCCTTCTGAAGATGGTTTTCTGTGTAATCATTCTGGAAATTCTGAAATGGAAACCAAAATGTATACTATATGATTTTTAAATTAAAAATGCATTAAAATTTTAGTGTGTATTTTATATATGTAAATAGATGTGTTTATATAATTATATTCATATTTGGGAAAGCATAGAAACAAAACCTAGTATTTATTGAATGAGCAATAATTGATTTTAACCACCAGTAGAAATTGTATCAGTGAGAAAATTATTTTTTAAAGACTATATGAATGTGTAGATTTCATAAATAAGTAATCTGATCCTTTATAACCCTATTTTATTGTTTAGATACTTCAGAGTATTGCCAATCATGTCCTTTTCACAAAAGAAGAGCATATGCGGCCTTTTAATGATTTTGTGAAAAGCAACTTTGATGCAGCACGAAGGTGAGCGGCCTGCTGCTTAGCCAGGTGCTCTGTTTGGATCAAATGTTTTCAATTTCACTTAAGTCTGTGTACTTGATCTACATGAAGCTCCTGTGTAGGTTTTTTTCTTTTTTCTCTCTAGGTTAAGAACATAATCTTATTTTATTTCACTATAAAAGACATTAATGAAGTAAATTGATATTCTTTATAATTTGGTAGTGATTTCCATATTTAAAAACCAAGAGGGATTTTTGACGTATCTACTGAAATAAAGGAATTGAGTTTGCCACAATATGGAAGAGAGGAAGAAGGAAAAAGATTTCTTTCTGTAAAAACTAAAACCAAACTGGTACAGATAATGCATTATAGTATATAATCACAACTTCTTTGATGTTAGAATATTTTTGACACTTTAATTTGGATATGTGTATAAACTAAAAAGTTACTCTTTAAACCAAGTAATGCAAAAGCATAAGATTTTGTTCGTAACTGGACAACTATTGAAGTTTTATGATTTTAGAAAACTTGGGTTCTGCTAGGTTCCCAGAGCTAACTAGTTTCTTCTCTTTATCTCCCTGATTTGTTGGTTTATCTGCAAAGCAGGTATAAATAACACTATGTTTGCCTGTAAGTTGATGTTAGAGACACAAATGAGGTAACTTACGGGAAAGTGCTTTGTAAATGTAAGTTAACATTAAGAATTCTACTTTTCATACAGTGTGAATCTAATTGATTTGGCTGATAATCTAAGCTATACTTGTACAGTTCTTCCAATTTTTCATTATAGTTCAGCACCAACTTCTTTTTAATCGTAGTTTAAAATGGTATATTTTTGGACTGCAAATCATATTGGAAAGAAAGTGAATGTCAGCATAGGATTTATATTCTAGCAGATTGACTACCCATAGAAAGTTAAAAGAACAAAGGTTCTGATCCTGGCTTTGATCTAAGAGGCTGTATAACTTTGGGGAGGTCTTTTGTCTTGTCTGGGCCTCTGTTTCCTTATCTAAAGTACTATTTTCTCTACAAAACCTCATCTGTCTAAATTTTGTTGTCCGACTTAAGAGCCTGCTCTGAAGTTGTAGCCAGGTATCAGAAATGGAAAACCAACTTTCTCGTCTCTTCTTGTTTCTTTCAATGATAGTCACATGTATGAATAAAACCTCCATATTTGTAATAGCAGTAATTTCACGAAGTTACTTCACATAAATTTAATTCAAACATAGACATGAGTACATCTGGTTTTTGAAATTCTAATAACTTTGCATTTTTGAAGGTTTTTCCTTGATATAGCATCTGATTGTCCTACAAGTGATGCAGTAAATCATAGTCTTTCCTTCATCAGTGATGGCAATGTGCTTGCTTTACATCGTCTACTCTGGAACAATCAAGAGAAAATTGGCCAGTATCTTTCCAGCAACAGGTAAGATTCCCCAGTCATGCGGATATTGAAAACTGTGAAATTTTTAAATGCAAACATTCTTTTAAATGCATTTTTAAATGCAAACTCTTATATAATTTACAATCATATTCATGTGGTTTAATGCTAGAGAGTTTTTTTCCAATTTGGTTTTTTAAAAAAAGACACATTCCAAACATATGAGAAAAGTATAGACCATAGTATAACAGAGACCCATGTCCACCACCTAGCTTTAACATTATTTATTTTGCTGTGATTACTTCAGATTTTTATCACATTTTATTTCTTGGGGGAAAAAAGATATCACTTCCCTCTTGTGTAACTGACAAGAAAAAGGGAATTATAGGTATAACATGGGTACGTATAAAATAGTTTTGTGTGTTTTAAAATTATACAGCAATGATACACTGTATATCGTCTTTTCACACAATATTCTATTTGAGATTTATCTTTTATTTAACTTCTCTTAGTATTTCATTGAATGACTATCACAGTTTATTTTTGCACTTCCTAATTGATGGATATTTTGGGTTTCCTGTTTTTTATTATTTTAAATAGTGATGTAATAAATATTCCTCATATTTGTATCCTTGTGTATTACCTAAATGTGTAATTGCTGAGTTCTGGGGTATATGCAGCCTCACCTTAACTAGATATTACCACATTACTTTTCACAGTGTATATGCTTGTTTACACTTTGACAGCACTGTATGAGAGTACCTCTTTATACACATCCTTACCAAAATGGGCATTAGCAAACTTCATAATTTTTTGCCAGTTTGATGTTTTTGAAATAGTATCTTGTTCCCTTTAATGTTTAATGCTTGTTGAAAATTCATAGTTACCCTGGTAAGCAGAAATCTGATAGCAGGGACAGTATGTCCACTTCCTAAAAAGTGGATCAGAATGTTATATTTACTTACTGATTGACCATTGAATGGTAATGGATTAATACTAGAACAAAATGAATTTTTATGTAAATTTTGTAGTTTGAGGAGCAGTCATGTTTCTAAGATGTCTCAGTGTAAACTTATAGCCTCTGAGGTCTTTTGGATGCTGTTTACAAATCAGCAGGAACCACCAGCTGACAGTAAAAAGAAAAGCAGCCAGTGACAATCTAAAGAAATGTGTTCTGCTAAACGTGAACTGCTACTTTTTTCCTAAGTAGTTTGCTGTATCTAGGGATCACAAAGCTGTTGGAAGACGACCTTTTGATAAGATGGCAACACTTCTTGCATACCTGGGTCCTCCAGAGCATAAACCTGTGGCGGATACACACTGGTCCAGCCTTAACCTTACCAGTTCAAAGTTTGAGGAATTTATGACTAGGTAAAGTACCACCTTGAAATGATGATTGCTTTCTTTTTCATTGAGGTGCAAGGTTTACCACCAGGCCACTTGTTAGATATGCTTCTATATTTGATAGAGGATTATTAGGAAAGATGTGCTTAATAACCACGTTGCCATGTTTTGCGATCCCACTTTTCTCTTACCCTGTATGTTGTTGGAATATGCTTTGTTTCATAGTTGATTTTCTTATAAAAATAATAGTACCTTATTGAATAGTACTTTGTCATGTTGTTTTGAGGTGTTTTTGCATTTAATAGTTAGAAGGGAGAGTAACTAATGTTATTTTCATATTATAATTAGGGAAAATAGAGTTCAGAGTGAATAATTAATTTGCCTAAGATTCCATACGTAATTCATAGGTCCTTTGGTTCTAAGTGCTGAACTCTGTCTACTATACTGTAACATTTTTCAGAACCCTCTTTAAAGTTAATGATACTAGCTTCTTTTAGATTGAGGCTCAGAAAATATAATATACTTTAATATTGCTATTAAATTTCTGTGGACATTTGTTTTGAATCTCATTTAGATGGATTTAGTTTGGATCCTCATTATTAGACATTTTACCTCTATGATGTTACAGTGAAGATAGTGGGCTGAAATCTTTAGTCTTTAAAGTACCTTTTATACTACTTTACACTTAGTCACTTAGTGCTTCTTAGCGAGTGTGGGTTAAGTTTTTTCTTCATGGTGTGTGCCAGAGGCAGAAAGAAAAAAACAGAATATGACATTCTGAAGTTAATTCACATTAACAATTTGCATATAATGTCCCCTGCATTGTAAGTGCCTGTTATTAATCATATTACATACAGGTCATAGTTTTGTACATATGACTCCAAGTTTTTGATATTGTTAAAAGAATGTATGAGTATATAACAGTCTTCTTTCCAGCTTAATTTTTATCTGTAGCTCTGTTACATTTTTCTGTGTAACAAATGTTTATTCCTATGTAATTAAAGGAACATTTTCCATGCAAAACTTTCATGTTACCTAGTTGAAAATTATGTAGTACAAAAATATAAAACCATTTTTTATTCAACATTACTAAGGGGTCCTTGCCAATTTTCCATTTTTCAGAGAAAACCTCTTTATTAGTCCTTTTACCTAAGACGCTACCTTCCTTACAAAACAATCTTCTGTGCTTTTGAACACTAAATGTAATATGTGTAAGATACTTAGAGCAATGTCTGGTGTGTATATAAAGTGTTTAATAAACGTTAGGTGATATTTTTCTTCTAAATTCCCACTGATGCTCTCTGAGACTTCGTTTTCTTTTAAAAAATGTCAACTATAAAAATAAAATTTTTAAATTATTCAAAACATAGAAATCTAAAAAAGAAAGTAAAAAATTTTCAGTTATTTCACCTCTTAGAGGTAATTCAGTTAACATTTGACAGATAGCCTCCCAGTCATTTATCTATACACGTGTACCTGTGTTCCTGTTTCCCTTATCAAATGATATCTGTGTTGTTTCCATTAATATTAAATGCTGACCTGGCACCAGCAATATGATGAACTGAGATAATACAGCCTCTCCTCCCACCCCCAAGACACATAGAAATACTAGGTAAAAGAAAATGTATTTTAAAAATAAAGTATTTTTAAATGCATACATACCTGGAAGAGAATTTTGGAGCAAATTGCCTAGTATACAGTCAGTACAAAGAAATAAAGAAATGGAAAATATGAAAGAGTTTAAGAGATGCAGACGATAGAATGAGAAGGCCCAGCATGTCTGATAAATAGAGCTTAAAGAGAATAGTGAAGAGATATATATTTGAAGAGACAACAGATGAGAATTTTCCAGGGTTGTTGAATGACATAAATTTTCAGGTTAAAGACGTACACTGAGTATTGAGCAGAATATATAAAAATTAAACCATTCCTTTTTCTGAAATATATTTAAATATATGAGTATAATTATAAAAGTGATATTCAGAATCAGCGAGATTAGAACGGACTTTTACTAAGTTGTGTTGGTACAGCTGTACCAGTGTGTAACCAATCTGGAAAAAGACAGGCTATTTGTGAGGATAAATTCCCATAAAGAAGAACATATGGGCCTTTCTCACTTATTCAAAATCAGTAAGCCAGGAAAGAAAAGGTTGATAAACTGAACTCTTAAAACAAACAAATAAATAAATAAAAACTCAGAAACTTCTGTCTAGAAAGAAAAATGATTAAATACAATTCTATGGTTAATATCCCTGTCCAGTAGTTTTCTTAACATTATCCTAAGAACCACTCTTTGTGGTTCAGAGAATAACACCTTGAAATTTTGGGTACTTGTTACCACATTGCCCTTCAGAAAGCATGTTGCTTTTAAAGTATTTTGTCATTTTGCATATTTTATCATTGGTCCAATAGTGGATTTTTGTAGATAGTCAATGGACAACATAAAGCCTATGAGTTACTCTATTCTTTTTTTCTTTCAGGCATCAAGTACATGAAAAAGAAGAGTTCAAAGCTTTGAAAACTTTAAGTATTTTCTACCAAGCTGGGACTTCCAAAGCTGGGAATCCTATATTTTATTATGTTGCACGAAGGTAAGAAACACTATGTTCTTTACTACCTACAATGAATTAATTACCAAGAGTAAAAAAAAATCACAGTTTTTTGTTTTCTGATGTATTCTGATTAAATAATATCCACAACGTGATACTCAGAAACTTGTTTTAAATGGAGATAAAACTTTGAGAGTCTGAGAACTTTTAGTAATATGCTGTGTAAGACAACATCAGGGTGATTTAACAAATAATTCAGAGATACTATGGGAAATTGCTATAAAGATATGGCACAGGTGACAACCTGAAAAATTGATTGTATTTGTTCATGCTGATTTTCAGTCAAGGCTAGTTCCTAGAAAACCTCTCTGGAAATGCTCCTCCTTCACAATAGGTATAATGCTTACGTTGCTTTCCCTGCCATTTCTTTCTTGCCTCATTCTGCCTTCCTTTTGAGAACTTGTCTGTGATATTATTTGGTCAGTTTTACTTCTTCCCATTTAGTGTGACATAAACTCATGGTAATTGAACCGTAGGGACAATGTGATGTAATAGAGAGACCACTGGCTTTGGAATCTGAAGGGCTATGTTTACGCTTAGTTCTGCTATTCCCCTAGGCTGTAGGAATTAATCTTTCTGAATTTCCTGAATTTAACATAAATTGAGGAATTTTGTCAGTAGAGTTAATGGTCACGAGTGGCGGAAGATCGGCAGTGTATAGGAAGTCAATGGAGGTTGAGAAGTAGTGGCAGAGGAGTGAGAAAAGGAAGGTGGAAAGTGGGAAACTCATTTGATCAGATAATTCAGATAGCATTAACACCTAGACGTCCTAAGAACTGGGGTGTTAGGGAATCAAGAGGGCATAGAAACTTGCCTTTATCCTGAGCCCTTCTCTTTGACAGCTCTGAGTAACACCTCTTCACCTTCCCATAAAATTCTTTTCTCCAATTTTTATCTCAGATGCTGTTTCTATATTGCCTAAGATGATTTTAATTTTCTTTTGCATTTAAGATGAACCATATTTGTATTCCAGCAGTGTAGTTTGAATTTCCCTATGTTTTCTAAGAAATTAAAAGTGAAACATTGGTGAGAGAGGTAGAAAGACATGTGTCTTCCTCCCCCTTTAAATTCTTGTTAGTTTACAGGTCTCAAAGATTTCTGGAAAACCTCAAAGCTGAGTTTTTTCTTCAGGATCAGAGTGTAAGATTGTGTTCATTCTCTGGTCTATACTATACAAGGCCAAAGGAAAGTAGCATGGGCCTGATGCCAACACCCTCTGTGGGATTAAATCAGTGGGATTTCCAAGAAACCTATGTAATATGGTGACTTGAGAGTGCTAAGGATTCCCAGCTCTGCTGCTGCTTTGTTAATTTTTATCAATCCTTCTTCATATATTAAAGAGGAGTTGCTTATAAAAGCTATCCTGCCTACCTCTCCCATAAAGTATTTTGTGACCTATAAAGTTCTATACAGAGTATGTTTGAGATTTTCTTTTTTGTTATTGTTTTTGCTTTTGGATATGACTCTTCTAATTTCAGACATTCAGCTGTTTCAGTTTCTTACTTAGACCTACGAGTGTGTCTCCTGGCTTTCATCGTCACCTGATGTGAAGCTTCAGGTCCAGGACAGATGGGCACATACGGCTCAGAGTAGAGAGAGGCCCAGTTCCTCCACTGTATACAAAAGCAAGAGAATGTAGTTAAGGCCTTGTCTCTATCCAGCCAGCTTTGTCAGGGAACACTTAGGTTTGACTTTTTGATATTCCTTTGTTTTGGTAGCTTAGACTACCATGTATTAGCCTATGTCTTTTGAGCTGTGGATTCCTGTCTCCTTACAGATAGGTAGTCCACAGATACTTTGGACTTGAGATGTCCAAAACTTAATTCATCGTGTGTTCAAATCAACTTCTCCACACCATATTCTCTTTCTCGATAGCATCACCATCCCTTCTTACTCTAGAAACCTTGATCGTTTAAATTTCTTCCCTCTTTCTTTTAGCCTCCTCACTATCGATCACTGCGTCTGATTTTAGTGAGGCACATCAGTTAAGCTGTTTTAATCAGGGCTCTGTTATTGCAAAGAAGTCATTCTTACTTTCTCAAGAAGGTAGGCCTCAGGAAAAACATGAATTAGAGCAGGGCCTGCCCAGGTGTAGACAGAACTTAGATGTCTGTCAGTCCTGGAACCGGCTCACGCTTATTCTCTCTTGGCTTCACATTCAACTCTACCTCATGATTTTCCTCCTTCTGTATTTCTTCGCCTTTAGCCCCAGCTAGTCAGTCCTTCATTACCTCAGTACTGCACACTTCGAATTCCAGAAAGAGTACACGGTTCAACTAAAAATACTTGTTTTGCAAAACCCTTAATGCTGTGTACTGGCCAGCCAGTAGATTTCTGGCTGCCCCTAAGTCAAGTACTTGCTCCTAGCCCAGCAGCCATGGGATTCAAAATAACCTCCTAGTGCTATTCCTCTATCAGGGGCCGTCCTGTGTTTTAATTTTTTTAAATTGGGTCTTAATGGTTTAATATTACTTTTAGGTACTTTGGAAATGTCTTCTGAATTCCTTTTCCCCCATTGCCGTTAGTGAGAGTCTGTTATTAGCTTTTTTTAAAAAAAACAAATTTATTTATTTATTTATGGCTGTGTTGAGTCTTTGTTGCTGTGCGTGGGGTTTCTCTAGTTGTGGCGAGCAGGGGCTACTCTTCATTGTAGTGTGTGGGCTTCTCATTGCGGTGGCTTCTCTTTGTTGCAGAGCATGGGCTCTAGGAACCCGGGCTTCAATAGTTGTGGCACTCGGGCTCGGTAGTTGTGGCGCACGGGCTCAGTTGCTCTGAGGCATGTGGGATCTTCCCGGACCAGGGCTCGAACCCACGTCCCCTGCATTGGCAGGTGGATTCTTAACCACTCCACCACCAGGGATGTCCCAAGACTCTGTTACTAGCTTTAACCTGTACTAATGCAGCATTATTCTCCTACTCCCTAAATCGCACATAACTACTTCCAGGTCATCTTAACATTGCTTCTGGAGGGAGTTTCCAATTCAAATCTAATCTTGTCTCTCTCTATTTGTTAAATAACACCATTGAGTCCCCATGTAAAGCCCAGGTTCATATAAAGTCAGGCGTGCTGGGTGCTCCATATTTTTGACCTAAGTTAGTTTCTAATCTTTTCCTGCTATTCCCTCCTGTATACTTTTGCTCCTAGTCTGTAATAAGGATCCATAAATACAAGGACAATTGTTGCAGCATTGTTTATAGTGGGAAAAAAAGAAAATAATATAACTGTGTATCAAAAGGAAATTGTTGAATAACTAATAATACATCTGTATTATGGAATAATATGCAATGTGTTAAGTCTGTTTTCCTTGTTACAAGTGATAGAAACGAAATTTAAACTTGTATAAACCAGAAAGGATATCAATTGGCACATGTACCCAAGGAGATCAAGAGATGGACTGGCTTCTTGCATGACCATGTGCAGAGCTTTGAACAGTGTCATCTGGAGAACATCTGTCTTCTCTGTGTCTTGACTCTATACTTTCTTTGTGTTGATTTTGTTCCCAGGCAGCTCTTCCTAAGCTATAGCCAGTGATGGTTTGTGTTCTCCCAGCTTAACAACCCAGTGGAAAAACACTTCTTTCCCAGTAATAACAGCAGAAGTACTGGTCTCAATGACCTGAGTCACCTGCCAGTTCCTAAGGGATTCGCTATGGCAGGGGGAATGGAGTTTCTTGGTTGTCTAGGCCCGAATCATGTGCCCATCTCTGGAGCTCAGTGGTGAAGCCAGCTTGAACTGCATGAACTAAAAGGGGTGGGGGGATGGGAGCAGGGCTAAGCAAAGGGAAATTGGATTGCCAATATCAGAATGAGGAAAAATGGATTCTGAGCAGGCCAAAGTAATAGAAGTCCTCTAATGCAGCTTTAAAAAGATCCAGAAGGGTGACTCTGACATTTATCATGCAAGGTACAGAGGAATATGGGTGTGTATGTGCACAGGCTTATGATATGTATAGACTGAGAAGTATGTGAAAGTATACACATTAGGCTTCACATTATTTATCTCGGGGGAGTATGATTGGAGTAGGTAGAGGGTCAGTTATAGTATTTCTGTTATATATCTGTGTTGGTTGACTTGCTGCCAGGGACACATATTATTTTTGTCAGAATAATTAAAAATATAAAATCTAAAAGTACAATGAACAGTTTTCCTCTTAGGAATATTGTGACACCTGGCAATTGCTTTTTGGGTGTCAGTAGTAATAATGATAATAGCTAGAATTTACTGAGTGCTTTCTCTGCATCAGGCAAACTGTACATATTATGTACTTTTTCATTTAACCCTTAAAATAACCTGCTGAGGTATTGTTATTACCAGTGATTGACTTGTGTATAAACTGAAATTTAGAGTAATTGTTAATCATTCATAAATCTAGCTTTCAGAATGACTTGGAAAATTCAAACAAACATATATATCCCTGGGCCCTCCCTGGGCTGCCAAATCAAAATGTCAGGGTAGAGCCTGATCTTTGTATCTGACAGACACCCTAAGTGATTCATTCGTAGTCAGTTTCTTATCGGTTTGTTTGGGAGTCTCACTGGGTCAGGTATTTAACTCATGGAAGCACAACTAGTAAGAATTTAGAGGTGGGTTTCAAACCTTAACAACTGCACTATTAATTATATGGTTATTAAAAAGATAACATTATTATCACTGTTAAAATTATACACTAGGTTTTTGGGTTAAATCAATCTTTGTAGGCCAGCATGAAAAATCTCACCAGTAGTTATGAGACACATTTCTGTAGGGAAGAATTCTGAATTCTAGGCATCAGATTTACAAATGACCTTTTGCAGTAAAAGACAAAAGTTTACTCAGAGTAAGATAATTTTGTCTTTGGAGCAGCTGTAGTCTGCATTCCAAAGGTTAGCAGAATTGGAACCTTTTTTACTGTAACAACACGTTACTATTACACACTCATGAAATATGGTGACACAGATAGATGTATTGTTTGTAGAGCACTGTAGTTTCTCCCTTTGTCTATTTAATAAAAAATAAAATAGGACTTCCTAGGTGGCGCAGTGGTTAAGAATCTGCCTGCCAATGCAGGGGACATGGGTACAATCCCTGCTCCAGGAAGATCCCACATGCCATGGTGCAACCAAGCCCATGTGCCACAACTATTGAGCCTGTGTGCTGCAACTACTGAAGTCTGTGTGCCTAGAGCACATGCTCTGCCACAAGAGAAGCCACCGCAATGAGGAGCCCACACACCACAATGAAGAGTAGCCCCCGCTCACTGCAACTAGAGAAAGCCTGTGTGCAACAATGACAATAAAAAAAATAAATAAATAAAATTAAACAAATAAATAAATTTATTAAAAAATAAAATAAAAAATAAAATAAAATAAAATAAATACAAAAACAACACACACCACTTCTCAGCCCCCATCCCCAACCCCTTATCCTTTACACACACACACACACACACACACACACACAGAAGCATACTTTGGTTAAATGTCACCTAATTTCTTCTCTTACACCTTTAATGTAAAAACCTGAGTTTAAAATTGTTTCACTCAATTTTGCAAACATTTAAAAGGCAAATGTGGTATTTTTCCTTTTTTAGCATTTATAAGGAATGAAACCATCATATTAAGGTAATAATTAAGCTTACACAATTAAAATATGCAAACAACCAAATTAAACTAGGATATAATTTACTCAGAGTAAGTTGAAATAAAATTGATTTTTCTAGTGTGCTTTATGTCATTCAGCAGGTATAATGAACTGAGATAGCAATGCAGACAGTCCAAGTCCACTTCAGCTTGAGTGCACACAAAACAGCAAAAATATTACATGGAAAAGAAAGTGAGTGCTATCCATTGGATTCAGTATGGTGCCACAACTTTTCATATTCATGGTTGTGGCTATCTTTGGGGTCACTTCTGTATTGGGATTTGAAGTTGTCTCGGGATTTGAAGTTATCCTGGGATTTGAAGCTCTCTTGGAATTTGAAGTTATCATGGGATTTGAAGTTGCCTTGGGATGTGAAGCTGTCTCAGGGTTTGAAGTTGTCTTTGGGTTTGAAGTTGCCTTGGGATTTGAAGTTGTCTCGGGATTTGAAGTTATCCTGGGATTTGAAGCTCTCTTGGAATTTGAAGTTATCATGGGATTTGAAGTTGCCTTGGGATGTGAAGCTGTCTCAGGGTTTGAAGTTGTCTTTGGGTTTGAAGTTGCCTTGGGATTTGAAGTTATCTTGGGATTTGAAGTTATCATAGGATTTGAAGTTGCCTTGGAATTTGAAGCTGTCTCAAGATTTGAAGTTGTCTTTGGATTGGAAGTTGTCTTGGGATTTGAAGCTGTCTCAGGGTTTGAAGTTGCCTTGGGATTTGAAGTTGTCTCGGGATTTGAAGTTATCCTGGGATTTGAAGCTCTCTTGGAATTTGAAGTTATCATGGGATTTGAAGTTGCCTTGGGATGTGAAGCTGTCTCAGGGTTTGAAGTTGTCTTTGGGTTTGAAGTTGCCTTGGGATTTGAAGTTATCATAGGATTTGAAGTTGCCTTGGAATTTGAAGCTGTCTCAAGATTTGAAGTTGTCTTTGGATTTGAAGTTGTCTTGGGATTTGAAGTTGCCTTGGAATTTGAAGCTGTCTCAAGATTTGAAGTTGTCTTTGGATTGGAAGTTGTCTTGGGATTTGAAGCTGTCTCAGGATTTGAAGTTGCCTTGGAATTTGAGGTTGTCTCAGAATTTGGGCTGCTCTGCGTAGAAGCTGTTGTCATAGAACTTGAGGTCATCGGTGTTGAAGTTGGCCCCAAAGTGACATCAGCAAACAGGAGGAACAGACTGAGTAATAGCTTGAACATCATTTTCCTGTTTCAAGATAATTATAGAAAATTAACCTTAACACTTGGATCACAAACAAATCTGAGAACTTGCATTTTTTAAAGTGGTGGGAAAGGGGCAAGGGGGAATGAAGGAAACCTTATCTCAGCACTGGGGAAGTGCCAACCTTGGTTTAACAAATTTCATAGTTTTTAAGATAATAGCAAATTCAGAAGAGATTGATATCAACTCCTCCATTTTGCAAATGGGCTCAGACAAAGGGCATAACTTGCCTGAGATTGCATATCTAAAACTAACCGGAACTGGAACTTGAGTCTGAGTCTTAGTCTAGTGTTCTTTAGTAGATGGGGACTATGAAGGCGTAGTATAGACAGATACCAAAAGTTTACTAGTAAACCATTTTTAAAGTAAAGCGAATTTCTTTTTAATCCTATATTCAAATCTCATGGTTTGCCACATTTGAGATAAAGCAGCCAGCCCATGTTGAACATGGTTAACTATTCTTTTTTTTAACTTAAAGCTCAAATTTTAATTTTAGAAATCTGATATATACTAAAAGTTGCATTTGGTTCTAATGTGTAACTGAGAAAATTTCAAATGAATATTATTACCTTTTGATGTTTTTTCTTTGAAGATTAAGACTTCAGGCTTTCTCCAGTGTCCTGTGGGGAATCTAGTATCTTACTCACTGTGTGCTATTTAAATAAAAGTAGTGAGTAAGTCACGTGTTATAAACTTGACCTGCTATTTGCTCTTTGGAAATAACCTATTGAATGCTTTTGAAACTGGTGCAAACAGATGGACTGTGGCCGAGATCAAGGAATTCAAATAAATTCTTTCTAAAATCTAGGCACATTTAAAGAACCCTGTGTATACCACTTTGTTATTCCTCTTATCCATGTATACATTAGTGAATGTCTTCATTGGATTGACACTAACTAGAGGAATATACTCTTTGCCTGCTGTGCTTATCATGACTTAAAATCAAGTGTATTAGAGATAGATTTTTTTTTTTCTTAAAGCATCTTGTGTGTATGTTTAGAAGGTAGTTTTTGGCTACAGTTATTTTGAAGTTTTAAAAATAATTCAAGAATATTACATTCTAAGAGTTTCATTTCTAGTAAATAAAGTAAGTATTCTATTAGAATAGAAGTTAACCTTTATTAATATAAAACAAAATAAGAAAAGAATTGCATATGAAAGTGATACTTTTCATATTGAGTTTGCAAAGATTTTTTTTAGTACATTGTCACCCACATTGAAGCACATTAAGTAAGTTATTTAAAGGAATTTCATCTTTTGGTCACTGCTTTTCCTTGATAAATGGCATACAGGGAAGTTGGGTTGTATTGTGCTCATGTTTTCATCACGTTAGCCGGCTCGTTTTAAAAATTGCTAGGCTGTGAACAATGGTGTTGACATACAAGGAAGTTGCTACATAAGTGGCAGAAGTACAAGTCAGTACATGTTTCTGGGTTGTTTTACTTTGTTATGAAGGTTTCTTTTTCCTCCTGAATGAATAGAACCAGTGCTTGCTAAATCTTATTTATATTAGATACAATATAGTATAGAATCTAACTTAACTGGAGGTTTGTGTGATCAGACCTAAGAAGCAAATAAACATAAAAAGCCTCTTAGCAACCAGAGTAGATATTATGTCAGAGTGCTAAGATCGTGCACAGATAACTTTTTATTGATGCTTCAAACACCTGAGTTTCAACTTGTACTAAATTTTAAATTCAGTATTTTCCCCTTCCTATTCTTATACCCAGATTGGACTGGCCAAAAAGTTTGTTCGGGTTTTTCTGCAAGATCTTATGGGGAAACCTGAATGAACTTTTTGGCCAACGCATATTTTTCCTCATAATCTCTTTCTCAGTTAACTGTATCATCACCCAGCCGAATGGCTCTCCAACCTTGAATTTCTTATTGTCTTCTTATTGATCTTAAGCTGCCCAAGCCTCTCGATGATAATTAAGTAAAATTAAAAATTCCGAACTGTCCAGCTGAAAGTAAATGTCCCCCTACCCCGCCAAAAAAAAAAAAAAAATCATTTGCTATTATTCAGGCCTTTAAATAACTCCCACTTCTCTATCTTTGTGCAGCTTCCTCCATCTGCCCAAACTATTTCTTCCTCATTCAAAATTCCATTCTTCCTTCAAGGTTTAACTCTGATGGCAGCACATTTTATGTGAGCCTTCCTTAATTCTGTACTTTAGAACTGATTCTGACATTTTAGGACTTTGTACTTCCAGAGCACTTATCAGAGTGTTTTTTTTAACTATAGATGTATCCTCAATCTTTCTTCCACCATATTCTGGCTTCCTTGTGATCAGGTAGACTACGTCTTATTCTTTTTACCTGCTAGCACAGTGAGTACTTGTACATAATAGAGTACAATAAACACTGGAATTTAGTGAAACATCTCTTTGTTTCTTCATGTCTAAGGGCTGATATTATTAGTGATGTCTAAAATAATAGACATTTGGTCATTTGCCGCTTTCCCTGCATCATAAGCATGAATTTGCAACTCAAGAGACCTGAGTTTAAGTTCTGTCTCTTTTTTCTGGCTGCTGTTTTGAGAGGATGTCGTTATATGTGTGACGTGGTTCATAATGTACATTCATGTTCTTTACCTGTGCTATATAACAAAAATCCAACTGAGTAAATTTTAAAGATCTAATTGGCTTTATTGAACAATTCATGAATCAGACAGCATCCCATCTAATAAGTAGAGAGAAGCTCCAAAGGATCATGGAAAGGGAAAGTTTTTAAAGGCAAGACAAGGAAGTCACAAGCAAAAAATTATTCCAGGCTTAAGTAACTTACCATGGGGGATGGAAGAGGTCTGTGTGGCAGATTATCTCGTTTTCCTTTTGGGGATAGAAATGATTACCTCATTGGTGCTGACCAGAAAGTTCCACACTGACTGGTTAGGATTACATTCCTGGAGAAGGTTGTAACTGCAGTTAGGTTAGGTATTAAGTCTCGGTTTTAGCACAAGTGACTCCATTTTGGGCTTGTTGTTTCTTTTTTTCCCCATAGTATGTAGTAGCAAGTGGCTTTTCAGTGTGGACAGTTACGTTTCAAAAATCTATTTGGAAGCTTCCTGAGAAAGTGGATATGCAAATGTGCAAAAACAGGCTATTGTTGGTTCCTTTAGAGTTGTACATAAGCACTTCTACAGTAAAATGTCAGCCTTTTCATTGTAGGAATCTAGTAGAAGAAAAAGAACACATTTCTCCTAGCTGCAAAATACATGTTCTGATGGGAAATGTCTGTCTTTGAACAAGTTTGTCTTCCAGTATTATTACAGTATAATACTGTAAGCCCGTTATCTAATTTTGGCTTGTTATTTATTCTTGTTTTTCATTATCAATGAAAAAAATGATTTGATTTTGAAAAGAGGCTCTTCTGTTTCCTTCTCTTGGATAATAGTATCTCCATCCACGTTGACTTTTAAATAGAAGACTAAAAATCAGTCTTCATTTCTACCTGCTCTTAACCACATATATCTGATTAGTCACTAAGTCTTACTGATTCTGCTTCAAAAATTTTTGTATTTTATCCTTACATTACAGACTCAGTTTGTAGCTTTATCAGTTGTCTAAGGTGGGGTTAGCAAACTTGTTTGTCAAGGGACCAGGTAGTAAATATTTTAGGCTTTATAAGCTGCATAAAATTTTTCTTTTTTTTTCTTGTTTTGTTTTGGTTTTTGGTTTTTAACCATGCTTTAAAAATATAAGAGCCATTCTTAGCTTGCAGGTCATACAAAAACAGGCCATAAGTAGCATGTGGACAGGATATCACCAGTGGACCATAGTTTGCTGCACTCTGGTCTAGGCTGTTGAAATAACTTCCTATTTGGATTCTTTGTCACCAGTATTTTACCCCACCTCCTCCTTCTTCCACATTACTACCAGAATGATCTCTCTAAAATATGACCATATGACTTTTGGATAAAACCTTTTATGTGCTCTATTAACTAAGTTTTTATACTTAAGGTATTCATATACCACCTCTAGGGTTTTTGCATTTCTTCGTAAGATCTATTAGTTCCTCAGTGTTTGTTATTGGCTTTTTTCTTAAAGGAAATTGTGTATTATACCATAAACAGAAAGTCAGCATTGATTGCCATAAGTAGAAAACCAGCAAAAAAAAAAAAAGGTAACAGTAAAAAAGAAGGAATTGTGAAATGACTTTTCATATCCCACCCCATTATATAGGTACCACACTTCAAAAAATAAACCTTTTTTCCTTAGCACGTCGTGTAAGTCTCTTCATAATCTTTTACACTGTTCACAGCAGTTGCAAGATTGCTGAACTAAAGCAGAAGATTGAAAGTCATTTTGGTAAGAGGCTAGAGATGCTGGCCTTATTCTGGAATTCTCATGATGTGGTTCCAAGTAAGCCTTGTTGTGCTTTCTGGGCTGTTCTCAGCAAAGTGTGTTCATGGCACATTGCTGAGGGTATCTTTAAAGGCAGTTGTCAAGAAGACTCTAGTAACTGACAAAGCTGAGAAGTCTGCCCAGAAAGCTCAGAATGCTACATGAGCATTCTGCATGTTACTTCCGCTATATTGGTCAAAAAAATCCTAAAATAACTTTCTCAATTGATCATTTAAGTTTAATAATAGAAGACTATTCACAGTGTGCAGTAACATCTGTAGAAAGATGCTCCAGTAACATCTGTAGAAAGGTATCTCACCTTTGCTTCAGCAACAGTGACCATCTCACCATTTTCCTACTCTGGCATGCCTCTGTGATTTTGCATAGGCTTACCATTGGCTTTGGATGCCATTAACATAGGGCAAACTCCTACTTTTGATTCAAGACCCATCTCAGTTACCTGACTCTCACTCCTCCAGGCAAGTTAAAAAACAAACAAACAAACAAAAAAACAACCCAGCTTTATTGAGATATAATTAATATAAAATTTAGTCTTTTAAAAGTGGTTTTTTACAATTTAGAGGTTTTTAGTATATTCACACAGTTGGGCAATCATCACCATTCTCTAATTGTGAACATTTCATCACTGCAAAAAGAAACCCCCAAAGGTGTTTTCACTCATGACAGTCTCATTGGAATAAGAGTTTAAAGACTCAAGCATAACTGCTTTGAAGAAAAATATAAAGAAATTTAGATATGTGACATTTTTGTTTAAAATTAAAATCAGTTTATAGTCAACTCATAGTTAATACATGAAGGTGTTTTACTAGTTTCAGGTGACTACCTTTGATTACTTTTACTATGTTTTAAAGAGACTTTAGCCTTTATAGTGTGTTTCTAAGTTCATATTTAATGTCCTGCAGCTTCTTTTTTTTTTAATTTAGTGTCAGGGCAAGAGACTCATAACATTTTATCAAAATATACTTTAAGCAAAAAAGATTTCATGTAATCATTGTAGAAAAGCCACACCATGAGGAAATACTAGAGCCTGTAAATAGGTGAAATTATTTTTAAACATTTATTGGCTTTCTTTATTTGCCATTGGTATGAGGAAATACAACTGAGTATCTGATGTCTAAGTAATAGAACTGGTAAATGGATGCGGCTGTGTGCCAGTTACTCTTACACTTTACAGTGTCTCAGGTGCAGTAGTGGTCACTGAGGCTTTGGTTGGCAAGCAGGGGCCTTCCCAGTGGTTATTGTGGTGTATGGCATCTTTATGTTTCCTTAGTGATGTTTTGTTCTTTTCTTTCTTGATGAAAAGCCATTAAATCTCAGTTTACTTTCTGTTGAGGCAAGCATTTGACAAGCATTTGAACTCCCTCAGCCTTCCAGAAGTGTTTGCTTTGTTTGAACTGTGACTATGGGCAATAAAATAGCAAAAAGTGAAAAACTACATTTCCTGGTATTGAGTATTTCATCGGATTTATTTGACACTTGGCCTTGAGATACCCATTTGAAATATTCAGATATGTAATTTTTTTACTGATAAGTCATATTTTCCGCAGAATAAATAAATAACAAACCGTGTAAATTAGTTATTTGAAGTGTAACTAAAGAAGACAGATACATGGGGAATTGTGTACCACTGTGGGTTCAGTCATCTCCATTTCTGATCTTTTTAATTACCAAGAATCTCTTATACGAGGCATAGGAGTAATATTTACAGTGTTTATATAGTACCTACAGAGTGCTTTAATATACATGATTTAATCTGTTCTTTAGAGTACCCATGTGGAACATGTGTTCTTAACTCGATTTTTGCCAGAGGACACATTCAATCATTTACCCAAGATAACAACATAGGCTTTTGGTGCCAGTCTTATCTCATGCTCTTTCTGTTAAATCACAATGTACTTTAAATACTCTCAAAATTGTTTTGATCAGAAAAAACTGTATAGTTTTGCTGTTTTTATTGTGTGTTTTTGTGTGTGTGTTTAATTTCTGTACTTTGATTTCATCAATAACTTCCAACAAATTCAGAATATCAGGCCATAAATAGGTGCATTGGGCATATGTCTCAGCTGCTTCTTGAACGTGTTTAACAGAGTTGGGGCTGTTGAACCAAAATGACATTTTTTTTAAAAATGAGCTTCTTAAAAACCTCACTTGTATCACAGTTTTAAAAGTGTGAAGCAAACTAATCTGCTTAACACATCATTAACACATTGAGGTGGCTTTTTTTTTTCTATTTCCTTGATTTCCCTTGAGCAATCTACTTGTACTAAATTGTTCACAGGTATCAGAATTAACCTTTCTCTGGAATTGTTCCAAAGATAGCTCCCCACTGCCCAGAACTAATTTCTTATATGACAAGTAGTAGCCTAGCCAAATCCTCCTTCATTCATAACTTTTCTTTAATCTCTGTCTTCTCTGGATTAGGAAGCTATGACTTTGACCTATTAGAAGAAATTTAGGCTTAGAATAAGAAAGACTTTGAGGTTTGACCTTGCCTGTCTTAAGAAGGTTATTGTTAGCCCACCAGTCATATCTTTGATCTGTATTAATTCATCCTTTTATTTAATATATTCAGATCAAGCTGGCCCTCCCCCCACCCCACCCCCAAAGAAAAAACTTCCTAGCAGGAGGTGATATCTAAACTGAAATAAGAAGGATGAATATGGGTTTGCCAGGGGAAGAAGAGGGAAAGGAGTATACCTGTGAGGACATGTAGAATCTTTGAGAGCCTGGTGGCAAGAAAGAGCATGGTGAATTACAGGGACAGAAAGATGTTTTGTTTGAACTATACAGTGTGGGGGAGCTGGAAAATTTTAAGATGATACCATAAAGGGAAGCAAGGGCTTGGTCATTTAGTAAGCTGTATTAAGAATTTAGGTTTTATTCTGAGACATGGACAATTACTGAAGACTTTTTTGGTCGGGTTTTTGTTGTTGTTCTTGTTCATTTGCTTTGTTTTTAGGAAAGAAAAGAGCTTGTCTGGTTAGGTTTGTTGGAGAACAATCCTGATAGCACTTAACCATGTAGAGCTAACGTAAGCTAATAATAAGTATGTGCTTCCAAGAAATCTGATAGTGCCTCTCTGTCTCTGATCTTTACTTCATGATACCTCTAAATTCTTAACCATCCCTCCCTATTCACAGTTCATTTTGCATTGTCTCATTTTCTTACTCAACCTAAAGCCTTTGGACAACTGTTTCAATAGTTCTTAGATCTCTTGCAGTTTTCAAAGACGAATCAGGTAATAAAACATACTTGAAATACATATTTGCATTTTTGTATACTTATCTTTTTTGTTGTTTTTACACGTAGTTCTGTAACACACATTTATATATCCTATAGTTTTTGCTTATCTTTCTAGTATATGCATTTTCCACATTTCAAACTTAAAAAAAAAAACCTACGTAAACATATGTAATATTCTGGCCAGTGGATCATCATTTACTTAACTAGTTTCCTAATGGTAACTATTTAGCATTCTGTTTTTCTTGCTGTTAGAAAGAATGCTGGTATTTACCTAGAATTTACCACGTTAAAGGTTAAAATATTTCAGGTTTTTGATCATTGCTGTGTTGCCCTCCCTCATAATTGGTGTATTAATTAAAAAATATGCAGATCGTTGTATGAGGAGGCACAAGCTACCCACTCCGGGTTGGGAAGTAGCTCCCTCAATTTCCAAGGGAAGTGAAAATCCCTGGGGTCGTTTTGATTGAAGGCTCAGTGTCAATACACTCAGACAAAGAAAGTAAAGTCACAAGATTAATTACTTAGAGATCCCAGAAATGGGGGGGGGGGGGGGCGGGGGCGGTGCATAGTGAGTTGGGGGAAGAGCAGTCCTCTGCCCCAGTTCAAAAGAGAGAACACAGGGTAGGAGGCACCTCTTATAAGGTGATTTGAATGACGGTCACTTACCTTTTTACCTGCTCAACTCTTAAGTGAGTTTTTTTTTTAAGCTCTTTATTGGAATATAATTGCTTTACACTCTTGTACCAGCTTTTGAGGTACACCAAAGTCAATCAGCTGTATTTATACATATATCCCCATATCCCCTCCCTCCCGCGACTGCCTCCCACTCTTCCTGTCCTGGCTCTCTAAGGCATCACCCGTCATCGAGTTGATCTCCCTTTATTATATAGCAACTTCCCACTAGCTATCTATTTTACAGTTGATAGTGTAAATATATCTATGCTACTCTCTCACTTTGTCCCAGCTTCCCCTTCGCCACCCCCCCTCCCCCCCACAAAGGTGCCCCAGGAAAAGCACAGTGGGAACTTGTGGTGGTAATCCTAATTTGAGTCCTTATCTAAATGTCCAGACTCTGGATATGTGTAGGGTTGCATACTGTAAAGTGCTTAGGCAGCAATTCAAAATAGCTGTTTTCTCATCACAATTGCCAATTGCTGTCCAAAAGAGTTGTACCAATATGTGAATATGGCTATTTCATTATGTCTTCCCCAGCATTGATTTTTTTTTTTTTAACTTTTAAAAAAATTGTTTGCTGATTTAGTAACGAGCATGGTATCACATTTTATTTTTATTTCTCAGCTATTCTGTGGGTGGCCATTTTCCCATATACCTGTCAACCCCGTGGTTCCTACCTTTTCAACATTCTGTTTGTGTCCTTTACCCACCCACCCACTGGGAAATCTAAGTATTTTTCTTATCAATTTTATGAGCATTTGATTAACAATCTCCTTTATGTTTTTCTCTTGGAGTAGTTTTATCAGGATTTTTATCAGGCTCATTGTTTCCAGCATAAGAAATTTGGGGTTTTGTATGATGAACCTATTGATGATTTCTTTGTGATTTTTTTCCCCTTTTTCTAATTAAAGAAAAGCCTTCCACCCAGAGATTTATATTCTTTTTTACTCTTCTGCAGGTCTGAAAACTTCCTTTTTTATGTTATCTTTTTTAGTGCACTGTGTAGGTGTATCACATGAAGTAAGTGTTAAATTGGACTGTTTTCAAATTTTCCCAGCATTGTTTTTTGAGTCTTTCCCTTCCCTTTGATTTTTGATTTTTTTCCTTCTAAAGTTAACAGTGTCTGAGAACATACTACATGGTAGGCACTGTTCCAAGCACTTTACATGTATTAACTCATTTTTTTCCTCACAAGAACCCTTTGAGGAAATGGAGGCACAGAGAGTTCATGTATGTTCTGGGCTCTAATTGTGCTATCATTTCTATGTTGTAGTTATCTTCCTTTCTATTTTTATGCCACTACCATTCTGTCTTTATTATAGGTGATGCAGAAAAGCTAAGATACTTCTACTATTTCTTACTTTTTCTATTCTTGCCTGTTTATTTTTCCAGATGGACTTAAGTGTTTTATTCTAAAACGAATCTCATTGGAATGTTTGTCAGACTTGGCTTAATCCATAAATTATCTGAAATTAATCACATCTTTACAGTATCAATCAAGATGTGTCTCCTGTGCTTAGCCTTTGTGCCTGGTACCTTCTAGATGCTGAAAAAATACTTACTGATTGAAAGAATAAACGAATGGGGAGACTTGTGTATCATCTCCATCAAGTCTTGGTTTATACTTCTCATTAATGTTTTTTAACTTTTCCCCATTTGGTCCTGCACATTTCATGTGATTGTTATTTCTTGGCATTGTATATTTTGGTTTGTTGTTGCTGTCATGAATAGTATCCTTTTCCTGTAATTTTCTAGTTATTTGTTGCCAGCATCTAAGAAAACCATTAATGTTTGCATTTTTATTTTGTTGTTATTTATTTAAAGTTGTTCTTCTGAAGGCATTCCTGAGGCATCCTTTGGATTGATAATTATTTCACCTGTTAATAATAACCATTTTGGTTTTTTCCTATAATTTTATTAATATCTGTTGTTTTTGTTTTTTATTCTGAAATAGTATTTAAAAGATTGATGATAATGGGCATTGTTTTGATTCTGATTTTAATAGAAATATAATTTTTCACTTTTAAGCATGACATTTACAGCACATGGTATCATTCCTAATCTAGTTCTTACAATGTGTTTCTTAACAAATAATCTTACAAAGATTTTAAATTGACTTTTGACTTTTGTGTGACATTTTTGGTGTAAAGGAATTTACTGTTGCTTCAGAGCCTTGTTATGGAAGGTTATTTAATTGCACGTTTGTGATCTTTTAAGTTAGCCATAGAAGACATTTTCTCATCCTGCTATGATAAGTGAATGTTTCTCTGATTTTCTCCTGGACCCCTGTCTCACTGACATCTGAACCTGAATCCTGTAGGGTGGAGGAGCTGGGACTGAAGCAACTATATACCATTTCATTCTATTGCTCTTAGAGTGTGGAGCTTGGGTGTTTATATATTTGGAAATTTCTCAAAGCACTGGGCTTGGACATATACATATAATAATACTAACAGCAACATTACTGCATGTAGAATGTGGGGAGCCAAGACACTGTGATAAGACTGTGTGTGAATTATGCCATCTATTCCTCAGGAAAAAATACCCACTATGAATAAGTTCTGCCAGTCCATTTTATAGATGAAGAAACTATGGCTTAGAGCAGTGGTAACTTGTCCAGGGTTGCACAGCTGAGAAGTGGCAGAGACAGGATTTAGGCCTAGAACATTTGACACCAGAGCACATACTCTTCACTACTTTATCCCTTATTGCATTTGCTTTTGTGTTTGTGCTCTTTTTTGGATTCTCTTGACTGGTGAGAAACAAAAGTGTAAAATAAACCTTAGGTATGGATGGATGGATATATAACTTATGAGCTTGAGAGAGAGATGCTGAGGACTAATGCATTTTGAAATGTTTATGGAGCCCAGTAATATAGTAGTTCTTGTCTTAGTGGCAAATAATGATCCCCCTCCATTAATAAGGATAACACAATTTTCTTAGAAGAAAGTATGTAATTACTGCAAGGCTAGATAATACTTCTTTCTGAGGACTTAGAGTCTGTGTGGTTGACATATGTTGTACTTGTAAATTTACTGCATTTTTTTTCTCTGCGTTTTGCAGATACATCAGTAAGATTGGGGTAATTTATAAGTGCCTCTAATGCTATAATACATAATTTCACTTCTTGGTCACTTTTCCTCATAGGATTTCTAAGACGGCATTGGATTTTTGTTCACTTTCAGAGTGAAAGACAGTTAAGAAACCTACTTTCTGTGCAGTTCAGCATATGCGTGTTTTTTAAAACAAGATGCAAGTATGTGGTAGAGTAGGAAATATATAAGAAATTAGCCTCTACCATTGATGGTGAAGATACTAGATCATTGATTGGGAGGGAGTAGAAACAGCTTGCCCATTTTAAAAATCATTTAGGGTACTATTTCAAATAACTTCTTTTCTTCATGGTGAAATTCACTCCTGACAGTAGTGAGCCAGTTAGGTTTGCTGGGGCAGAAGAGTGTTTAAGAGTCACTGTACGAAGTCAGTATAGGAGAGGGATTGCTTCATTGAAACTTAAAAGTAATTTTTCCATAATCCTGCCGCTTAAAAAGTGAGAAAGAAAAAAAAAAAGCACATTAGAAGGTTGTTACTTTTCTCTGTCTCTGAATAGAAATGTTCCCAAACGTGGAAAGAAATCTATCTTAATTTTAAAATTTCTTAAGAAGGAGCACAAAAATTTCTCTCTGTACTCTTTTACCAACTCTAAGAATGCTTGAAATAGATTCTTCCTTATGTCTCACAAATTACATTCCTCATTTGTGGCTCACCCGTTTCAGTTATGCTGTCTTGCATTTTAATCTAGCCTTGTGTTTCAGGGCCTCCTTTTCTGACTCTTGGCTGTTACTTATGTTTGTCTCTAATTCAAAAGATGGCTTACTTTTATATTTGTAGAAAATTCTCAGTTTTCTTCTAGTTGAAGTTCCAGTGCAGTTTGATTTGGAGTGTCAAGATCTGTCCCATGCTCAGCTCTAGTCCTGTTTTCTGTTTTACTGCATTCATCACCTGATTGTAGCATCAGATGAATCCCAGCCTTCTCTGCCTTTCTCTTTTCCCTTTCCTCTCCCTCCCTGCCCATGTTTGTTAGACCCCCATGATTTTATCCTGAAACTGATCTTGTTTTTAACTTAGGTAAGTCAGATTCTAACTTATGATGTGCGAAAGATAAATTTCCCTCTCCTGCACATAGAAGGCTTTTAATTTTGTAAATATTTTAATTTTCTGTTAATGAACAGTCTGTTAAATATGTACTAAAGCTGTTCCTTTGCATGTCTCTAAGCTTAAAATTTTTATTGCATTTTTAATACTTTTCTTAAATGCAAAAAACAGAGCCATTAAACTTTCCTTATTAAAATGCAAAGCCTAGTGTCTTCTAGCTTTTTGAAGAGCTTTTGTCCATTATATAATCTGTAAAATAGCCAAGAGTTCCTCAGAAGCAGGACATCATTTAGATTTAAAACAATTATGGCTTGTGTGTAAAATAATGATGTGACACAACCATTCATGGTGAGGCAACCACAGTTTTACTTTAGTGGCAAAACTCTTGGATACCTTCAATATTACATTTTCCTTAAAGACTTTACCAAGGTACCCTGGAACAAAAAAGGTTAAGTCATTTTGATTCTAAGTAGATTAAGTTGGTATGACTAGAAAACCAAATGACACAGTTATGAGCATAGACCTTTTATTTTTTCCCAGATGTTGACAGTGTAAACATACATAAAATACATATTAAAGTTTAGATGCTTTATATTTTGTGCAATAAATTGAAGCCTTAAAAAGAAAACATTTCATTTAAAA